>NC_081364.1:75089905-75394211 GCF_030684315.1 Stegostoma tigrinum | reverse complement strand
ATCCATTCTGAAGATGAGGTGTTGGGGACCAGGGATTCGGATGTTTTGGAGGCAGTGGAAGGCGTGGGTGGTGTCACAGACGTTGGTAGGGAGTTCCCAGACCAAGGGGGAGAAAGTTGAGTCTACAAGGGTGGAGACAACTTCGGTGGGGCTGGAGCAGGCAGAGACAATTGGTCGACTAGGTCAGTCAGGTTTGTGGATTTTGGGAAGGAGATAGAAGCGGGTGGTGTGGGGTTGGGGAACGATGAAGTTGGAGACTGTGGGTGGCAGGCCACCTGAAGTGATGAGGTTTTGGATGGTCTTGGGGATGATGTTTTGGTGGTCGGGGTGGGGTCATGATCCTGGGGATGGTAGGATGAGGTTTCAGAGAGCTGGTCCTGGCGTCAGCGATGGAGAGGTCAGTGCACCATATTACAACTGCACCTCCCTTGTCCGTGTGTTTTATACCGAGGTCAGACTTGGAGCGGAGGGAGCAAAGGGCTGCATGCTCTGTGGGGGAGAGGTTGGAGTGGGTGAGAGGCTGGAGAGGTTGAGGTGTTTGATGTCTCAATGGCAGTTGGAAATTAAGAGGTCAGGGAGAGTAAGACGCCTTGGGGTGGTGTCCAGGAGGAGGGAGAGAAGGTGTCAGTCGAGGGAGGGTTTCAGATAATAACCATTAAGGTTGGAAATCACAGCCAAGCAATTCAAGATGTTATTAGTTTATCTCAATGGCACAGCACATGCACCCAACATGCTATAGTTGAGGCAAGTACTTTGCATTTGGTCAACACTGAAAAATCTTCCCTGTGTACTTCAGTAAAGTTAACCAGAATTTGATAAACTCAAACTCAGTTGGCAGGCAAAATGTGACTCAAAATCTGGGCATGACTTAGGTCTTGTGTAATGGATAAAATGCCTCTGTGCCAGAGCTCTGGATTCGATTTCCATCCTTGAACCTGTGGCAATGTCACTAGCTCTGGGCCAGAAGTTCTGGATCCAACTCCTGCCAGTCGCAGAGGTGTGTCACAGCCTGTCAGAACAGGTTGATGAGCAAATATACAGGAGAGTAAGGTTGCAGATTCAGGGGCCATCGCAGTGTGGTGGTAATGTCTCCACCTTTGGGCCCAAAGGTCTAGAATCAAATCCCACAGATGTTTTTCATAAAATGTCTGAAAAAGTTGGTTATGCTTTTTCCAGAAATGTGACTTGATGGAGAAGGAAGCGGTATCAGTGTTGAATTTCAGAATTCAGGCCCGGGATAACAGAAAGCACAGCCATTCGTGTTGATTGGAGCAAAATGTGCACCTTATATATGTTTATAAAATCATGAAGGGCATGGATAGAATGAATAGTCAGGGTCTTTTTCCCAGAGTATGGGGAGTCAAACATTAGAAGGGACAGGTTTAAGTTGCAAGGGGAAAGATTTAAGAAACATAAGAATGAATGCCAGATCACATGCTGGAGGCTTGTGAAAACACCATTTTAAAGGTACGTGGATGGTTATATACATTGGAAGGGTTCAGAGGAATATAGGCCAAACACTGGGAAATGGGACAAGATTAATTTCAGATATCTGGTCAGCATGGACATGTTGGGCCAAATGATTTGTTCCCATACTGTACATTTTTATGATTCATTCATCCACATGATCAGGATCTCTTTGTAATCTTGGATAACCTTCCCTGTCTACGGCTCAAATAGTCTCACTGTCATCCATAAACTTGCTAACCATACCTTCTATAATTTTCATCTAAATCATTTATTTAAATGAAAAACACATGCAAATCCAACACCAATCCCTGTGGATCACCGCTAATCACAGGCTTCCAGTATGAAGGACAATCCTCCATGAACACCCTGTCTCCTGCCATAAAGCAGAAACACACACACACACACACACACACACACACACACACACACACACACACACACACACACAGCCAGGTCTTTAAGAGAGAGACAGATGCCCTTCAATTAATAAGCAGATGAAGGGTTATGGTGAGAAGGCGAGATAACTATTTTTTTGAGAAACCTGTCAAGCATAATCAAACAGCAGTGCAAACTTGATGGCCATATGGCTAATTCTGCTCCAACGTCTTATGCTGTCTGGTCTGAAGGTATCGGAAATGTTTTCCCAAGAGAACAGTGATGGCTGAGATTGATAAACACTTTACTGAACAGAGTCAATTGGAATATGGAATAGGTTTGAGGGGATGAATGGCCTACATCTGCTCCCAAGTGTTCTGCTCTTTAAAGAGGAGGTAACTTGCTGTGATGTAACCCACTTTAAGGGTTCTCCCGATTAAGATTGAGATAAGAATTTATCTTTCTCTTTAATATTGTGTTGTCTGTGGTGTTCTCATCCTCGGGGAACAGTGAAGACTGGGTTAGTGAAGATATTCAAGGCAGAGCTCAACCGACATTTAATGGACAAGAGGGTCTATTATTGGGAGTAAACAGGAAAGAGGTGTTCAGCCACAAACAGATCAGCCATGAGCTTTCTAAATTGAGCAGCAGGCTCGAGGGTCTGAACGGCCAACTGCAGTTCCTATCCTGTGTGTTGTTCTCTCACTCCAGCCCTCAAAGCTGTTGCAGGGGGAAAGGAAGTTATAATGAGCTAGGGGATCATTCTTTCCCTCTCAGGAGCTACACAAATGGAGCACTCAAACATGGATTCAGAGAGACATCGAGATATACAGCATCCAAACAGACTGTTTGGTCCAACTCGTCCATGCCGTACAGATATCCCAAAGAAATCCAGGCCCCTTTGGCAGCATTTGGTTCATACATCTTTAAACTGTTCCAAAACATATACCCATCCTGATAATTTTAAATGTTGTAATTGTAAAAGCCTCCACCACTTCCTCTGGCAGTTCATGCCATAAACACACCACCCTCTGCATGAAAATGTTGCCCCATAAGTCCCTTTTAAAGATTTCCCCTCTCTCCTCTTAAAGCTGGGCCCCCTCGTTTTGGACTCCCCCATCCCGGGGAAAAGACTTTGGCTGTTTACATCTGTGCCCCTTATGACTTTGCAAACGTCTGTAAGGTCACTCATCAAAGACTTTGTTCTATTTTATTGTGGCAAATTTTTCACACAGCACCTACAGCCAGAAATGAAATTAATTATTAAGATTATCTGTATTTGTGGTGTTTGTAAAGGGGCGAATGTTAACCAAACTGATAGGAAATCTTCCCTCTTCCTCAATATGTGTCCGGGGAAAATTGAGCACCTGACTGAGAGTGCAGACAAGATTTATTGCTGCATCTGAAAGACAGCATTCTTGACCGTGTAGCATTCTACTCAAATGTCAGTCTATGTTCTGTGCTTGTTCTTTAAACACTCAAGAATCGGAATCATTGACAGCACAACCTCTACATGATGATCCGACAACAAATAGCCCTAATGGTGTGTTGCTGAGCTCAAATACACCTCGTCTACCAGTTAAACACTGCAGTAGAGGCCCTGCAACCTTTCTCGGCTGCTACACAGCGAGCCCTGGTTTGCTAACAGGAAATGCAGAGTAGAGATAATTATTTATTTTCAGTTTGGAAAGCTGCAATGACTGGAATTCCTCGGGGATGTGTGAGGTCATCACCAGTTCACAATCTAGGTTAACGATTTGGACGAAGGTCTGACAAGATTGGAGCTCAATTTGCTAGTACACCAGGACAGTCATTCAATAAGATGTCAAGTGGAGGCGGAGCATCTATAACGGGCTGTAGACAGGGGATGATAATGAGCAAACTTTCAGCATTGCAAATAAAACAGTACAGTGTGGGTTATGGGAAGTTTGTGTTTTGGGGAAAGGGTAAAACGGCGGTAAATTATTTAACTGGAGGGAGAACACAGAGCTTGCGTGTGAAAGAGGGAGTTGTGGGTCCTGGTACATAAATCAGATAAAGTTAATCTGGAGATGTCACAAGTGATTTGGAAAGGAAATGGAATGGTGCTGTTTCCTGCAAAGGGTGCTGGGTATGATCTTAGGCATATTTCCCTGCATTTCTACAGGACATTGCTGAGATTCTACCCAATGCACTGTCTGTAGGTATCATGCCCTAAACTAATAAAAAAAAAACGATGGCCTTTGAAACTTTTCAAAGATGGGTCTCTATATAGAACAGAACAGTACAGCACAGTTCCGGGTCTTAGGCCCACAATGTTGTGCCAGACCTTTACCCTAAACCTAAGGTCTATCTAACCTCCACCTCTACCTTATACTATCACATTGTTACATGCCTCATCGCCACTTAAATGTCCCTAATGAGGCTGACTCCACTACCCTCTCCGGCAATGCATTCCACACCTCTACCACTCTCTGAGTAAAGAACCTACCTCTGACGTCTCCACTATATCTACTTCCACTCACATTAAAAATTTGTCCCCTCATTAAAGCTACCTCCACCCCAGGAAAAGTCTCTGGCTCTCCACTCTATCTATACCTCCGATCGTTTTGTACACTTCTATCAAGTCACCTCTCATCCTTTGTCATTCTAGAGAGGAAAGCCCTAGATCTCTCAACCTTTCCTCAGAAGAGCTTCCCTCCATTCCAGGCAACATCCTGGAAAATTTCCTCTGCACCTTTTACAATGCTTCCAGATCTTTCCTGTAATGAGGTGATCAGAATTGAACACAATACTCCAGATGTGGCTGAACCAAGCTTTGGTACAGCTCGAGCATAACTTCACGGCTCTTGAACTCAATCCCTCTATTAATAGAACATAGAACATAGAACAGTACAGCACAGAACAGGCCCTTCAGCCCACAATGTTGTGCCGACCATTGATCCTCATGGATGCACCCTCAAATTTCTGTGACCATATGCATGTCCAGCAGTCTCTTAAATGACCCCAATGACCTTGCTTCCACAACTGCTGCTGGCAACGCATTCCATGCTCTCACAACTCTCTGCGTAAAGAACCTGCCTCTGACATCCCCTCTATACTTTCCACCAACCAGCTTAAAACTATGACCCCTCGTGCTAGCCATTTCTGCCCTGGGAAATAGTCTCTGGCTATCGACTCTATCTATGCCTCTCATTATCTTGTATACCTCAATTAGGTCCCCTCTCCTCCTCCTTTTCTCCAATGAAAAGAGACCGAGCTCAGTCAACCTCTCTTCATAAGATAAGCCCTCCAGTCCAGGTAGCATCCTGGTAAACCTCCTCTGAACCCTCTCCAAAGCATCCACATCTTTCCTATAATAGGGCGCCCAGAACTGGACGCAGTATTCCAAGTGCGGCCTAACCAAAGTTTTATAGAGCTGCAACAAGATCTCACGACTCTTAAACTCAATCCCCCTGTTAATGAAAGCCAAAACACCATATGCTTTCTTAACAACCCTGTCCACTTGGGTGGCCATTTTAAGGGATCTATGTATCTGCACACCAAGATCCCTCTGTTCCTCCACGCTGCCAAGAATCCTATCCTTAATCCTGTACTCAGCTTTCAAATTCGACCTTCCAAAATGCATCACCTCGCATTTATCCAGGTTGAACTCCATCTGCCACCTCTCAGCCCATCTCTGCATCCTGTCAATGTCCCGCTGCAGCCTACAACAGCCCTCTACACTGTCAACGACACCTCCGACCTTTGTGTCGTCTGCAAACTTGCTGACCCATCCTTCAATTCCCTCGTCCAAGTCATTAATAAAAATTACAAACAGTAGAGGCCCAAGGACAGAGCCCTGTGGAACCCCACTCACCACTGACTTCCAGGCAGAATATTTTCCTTCTACTACCACTCGCTGTCTTCTGTTGGCCAGCCAATTCTGTATCCAAGCAGCTAAGTTCCCCTGTATCCCATTCCTCCTGACCTTCTGAATGAGCCTTCCATGGGGAACCTTATCAAATGCCTTACTGAAGTCCATATACACCACATCCACAGCTTGACCCTCATCAACCTTACTAGTCACATCCTCAAAAAACTCGATAAGGTTTGTAAGGCATGACCTACCCCTCACAAAGCCGTGTTGACTGTATTTGATCAAGCCATGCTCTTCCAGATGGTCATAAATCTTATCCCTCAGAATCCTTTCTAACACCTTGCAGACGACAGACGTGAGACTTACCGGTCTATAATTGCCGGGGATTTCCCTATTTCCTTTCTTGAAGAGAGGAATTACATTTGCCTCTCTCCAGTCCTCAGGTACGACTCCAGTGGAGAGCGAGGATGCAAAGATCTTCGCAAGTGGCGAAGCAATTGCATTTCTCGCTTCCCAAAGCAGCCGAGGACAAATCTGATCCGGGCCTGGCGACTTGTCAATCTTAATGTTTGACAAAATTTTCAGTACATCAGCTTCCTCTATCTCTATCCATTCCAGCATGCACACCTGCTCTTCAAAGGTTTCATTCACTACACAGGTCGTTTCTTTCGTAAAGACAGAAGCAAAAAACTCATTTAGGGCTTCCCCTACCTCCTCAGGCTCCACACACAAGTTCCCTATGCTATCCCTGATCGGCCCTACTCTTTCTTTGACCATTCTCTTATTCCTCACGTAAGTGTAAAATGCCTTTGTGTTTTCCCGGATTCCTTCTGCCAAGCCTTTCTCGTGCCCCCTCCTGGCTCTCCTGAGACCATTTTTGAGCTCCTTCCTTGCCTGCATGTAATCCCCTCTAGCTGAACTTGACCCTAGCTTCCTCCACCTTATGTAAGCTACCTTCTTCCTTTTCACTAGAAGCTCCACCGCTCTCGTCATCCAAGGTTCCTTTATCTTACCCCGTCTTGCCTGTCTCAGAGGGACATATTTACTCATCACTCCCAACAACTGTTCCTTAAACCATCTCCACTTGATGAAAGCTAAAATACCATAAGTCTTCTTAACAACTCTATCCACCTGCTTTCAGGGAACTTTGAGCATGAACCTCTGCTCGTCTGCACTGCCAAGAATCTTTCCATTAACCCTGTATTCTGCTTTCAAGTTTGTCCTTCAGAAATGAATCACCTCACACGTTTTAGGGTTAAACTCCATTTACCACTTCTCAGCCCAACTCTGCATTCTATCAATGTCCCTTTGTAACCTAGAGCAGCCGTCCACACAGTCCACAGTTACCCACCTTTATATCATCCACAAACTTACTAATCCATCATTCCACTCGTTCATCCAAATCATTTACAAAAATCACAAATAGAAGAGGACCCTGAACAGATCCTTGTGGTACACCACTCATAACAGAGCACCATGTTGAATATTTCCCGTCCACTACCACCGTTTGTCCTAGAAGGGTCAGCCAATCTGCCACATTTCCCCATATCCCATGTCTCCTTACCTTCTGCATGAGCCTACCCTGGGGAACCTTATCAAAGGCCTGGGTCAAATCCGCATATACCACATCCACTGCTCCACCTTCATCCACGTGTTTGGTCACCTCTTCAAAGAATTCAGTAAGGTTTGTGAGGAATGATCTAACCATTACAAATCCATGCTGCACATCACGAATCAAACTGTGCCTGTCCAAGTGATCATAAATTCTATCTCTCAGAGCCCTTTCCAATAATTTGCCCAGCACTGAAGTAAGACTGAGCGTTCTATAATTTCTGGGGTTATTCCTGTTGCCTTTTTTGAACAAAGGAATGATGTTTGCCTCTTTCCAATCTTCCAGCAATATAACCGTGGAGAGTGAGGATGAAAAGATCATCGCCACAGGCCCTGCGATCTTGTCCTTCACTTCCCACAGAATCCTTGGATAAATCCCATCAGGGCTGGATGAAGTATCTACCTTCAACTTCCTCAGAATTCGTAGTACATCTTCTTTACTAACATCCACCCCCTCTAGCCTACCTATTTCACAACGTCCTCCTCTACAACGAGGTCCCTCTCAGGTGTGAATACTGAAGAAAAGTATTCATTAAGGACCCCTCCTATCTCTTTAGGATCTGTGCACAAATTCCCTTTACAATTCTTGATTGGCCCTACCCTTTCTCTGTTCATTCTCTTGTTCTGCACATACGTGTAAAAAAGCCTTGGGGTTTTCCTTGATGCTATCCACCAAACGTTTCTCATGCCCCATCATAGCTCTCCTAAGCCTTTTCTTCAGCTCCTTCCTGGCTAACTTGTATATACCGTCCTGTGATGAAGACATTCAGTTTCTGGAGGATTAACAGTTTAGGCCTGACAACGAGAAATGCTCTTGACTATGCAAGAACTTGAGGTGAGTGTAAATGGTGAAGACCTGACTGATATTTCCTCTTGTACGGGAGAATAAAACTGGGGAAATAATTTTAAAAATAAAACAGGTTCTGAGGAAGGACCACTGAACCCAAAACATTAATTCTCATTTCTCTTCATGGATGCCGCCAGGCTGCTGAGCTTTCCCAGTAATTTTTGTATTTCTTTCGGAATAAGACACATTCTTGTTAACACAAATTATATATGTATTAAACATATATTAAACATGATATTTTTAAATTATGCAGGCACATATAAACATACCTTTATAACGAGTGCGATCATATGTTGCTCTGTGTATTACAGCAGCAATGATACAACTACATGGAGCAGGGAATGTGATGTAAGCATATAATGGAGACAATGTTCAAGGAGACCTCACACGTTCCAGTTTGGGGGTTGGCTAGCGTTATTGTGCGATTCAACTCAGAGGGGAAAAAGTAACCTGCCTGAAAAGCAACAGCCTATCGCTCCCTCTCTATTTCCTTGTTCCTCATCACATCAATGTATGAGAGCTGAAAATGCACCAATCATCTTTACCACTCATGGAGGACTCATGATGAGGATTAATTGGAATCTCCCACTGCCTGTAGCAAAGGGAATTCAGCCAAATCTAACAGTTCCAGGAAATAATCCCATTGCCAACAACCTGTGCGAGCAGAATAAATTTTGAAAGCAGAATAATAGTTGGGACAATCTCTCACATTCTTCCTTTTATCATGAGTTCAACTGTTACATGGACAAAGTTCTTTCAAATTAATATTTCAGCTTGTCATCAAATATACGTGTGTGTGTGTGTGTGTGTGTGTGTGTGTGTGTGTGTGTGAACTGCATATGTCATTCTTCATTCCATCATAGTTTGAGTAAATTTGTTTTGATCATAAATATGTTGTTTTCGCAGATTAAAGAAAACTGCCTGACTTGCTCCTTACACCGACCCTGACGCAGTCTGAGCCCTATATCATCGGCCACATCACCAACCTGGTTACAGATAAAATTTGCTGTGACCAGTGGAGGAGTGGGACTGGAAAAGGAAACAGTGACCAGCCAAGCCAGGGAACCATAGACCAGAGAGGCTGACATGAGTGCTGGGTAAGTTGTTGGAGGGGATTCTGAGGGATAGGGTTTACAAGCAGTTGGAAAAGTAAGTATTGATTAGGGATAGTAAGCATGGCTTTGTGCAGTGAAAATCGTGTCTCACTAACTTGATTATTTTGAAGAGGTGATAAAGAAGGTTGATGAAGGCTGTGTGGTAGACATTTTCTATATGGGCTTCAGGAAGGTGTTCGGTAACGTTCGGAATTGTAAACAGATTAGTAATGGTGGCTCACGTGGGATCCAGACGAGTAGCTAGCCAATTGAATTCAAAATTGGCTTGAATGCAGAGGATTGTTTTACAGACTGGAGACCAGTGACCAGCGGTGTGCCGCAAGTATCAGCTCTGAGTTCACTGCTTTCTATCATTATACAGTCAATGCTGGGGCCCTGGGGACTGTTGCTGAATAAAGAGACCTTTAGTGCACACACATAGTTCCTTGAATGTGGAGTAGCATGTGAGACAGGGTAGGGAAGGACACATTTGTCATGACTGCCCTAATCAGTCAGAGCATTGGGTATAGGGGTTGGGATGGCATGTTGCTCCTGTACAGGACATTGATGAGGCCACTTTAAGAATACTGTGCACATATCGGTTGGCTCTGCTAAAGGAAGGATATTGTTAACCTTGAGAGGCACAGAAAAAACAGATTTACAAGGATGTTCAAGGACAGGAGGGTTTGAACTGTCAGGAGAGGCTGAACAGTTTGAAATGTTTTCCCCTGGAGTGCTGGAGGCTGAAGGGTGACATGACAGATGTTTATAAGATCATGAGGGACATGAATAGTCTGAATAACCAAGGTCTGTTTCCCAGGAGAGGGGAGGCCAAAATTAAAGTGCTAAGGTTGAATGTGAAAGGGGAACGACCTAGAAGGGAACTTAGGGCAAAGTTTTCACGCAGAGAGAGATGTGTGATCAGAAAGTGCTGTCAGAAGTGGTGAAGGTGTGTGCAATTACACAGCTAAAAAAGTATCTGGATTGGTACATGAATAGGAAAAGTTGAGGGGGATATGGACCAAATATTTGCAATTGGGAATAGATCAGATTACATATCAAGTCAGTGGGGGAAAATAATCAGTTTCTGCGTTGTGTGACTTTCTGATTCCATCAGGTGGACGAGAAGAAATTCTAAAAGGGCATTTGGAGTGGGAAATCTCTTCCCCAGAGGCCTGTGGTGCATTTCTGTTGACATTTATTCAGAGATACGTTAATGAAATAGTTGACAGATGTTAAACAAAACATGATTTATTTAAACACTGTAGTCAAAGTAGAACCAAAAAAGAGGAATTTAGAATAACCTCGCTCTGGTGGATAACCTAATAGTATAATAGCTACAGCAAATATTACGAATTAGCTGTTCCAGCATAGTAACAGCCCATAAACAGACACTTTGGTAAGAAATAAAATTCATTCACAGGTTCTCACATGCAGTTCTCCAATTCAGGATGAGGAACCAATCATCCAAAGAAAATTCTGCAGCCAGGAGACATTCACTGAAGCTTCCAACTCCATTGAGACACCAGTAGCTTCTGATGCAACTGAAAAGCAAAACTCAGAAATTCTGATCCGTGCGAGCTCGTCACACTCATTCAGGCTGCATTAAAACAAAAACCCAAGGCCTCTCAAGACTGTTTACTCAATGGTCTTAACTGGACAGCTTTGTGCCTCTCGTTCAATCCTTCTCTTAAAAGAAACCAAAATAAAATAATCTCTCACAGTTACAGCAATGTCACATGAGTTCACACATCCAACTGTTCCTTAGGAACCCAGGGTGGATCAATTCAGCATTTGGCCCTGCTCTACAGCCCCTTGAGCCCCTACATATTGAAAGGAGAAGGCCATTGAGACCCTACAGTCACTTACATGAAAACAGACTGAGGTAACATGACAAGCAAATGGAGCTAGGCTGTACAGATAGTGTGCTTCACGCTGTTCAACGTGCCTCCATTGTTCATGGTACACATGCAGTACTTTAATGCAGCTTTACAGTTGTGTGGTGGGAAGCCTAATGCTTTGTGCAAAATCACAAGTGGCATCCTCTGAAAAGACATGCTTGCATTCTCTATGGAGATCAGAATCTGGTTGGTCTGGGTAATGTCACAAAGAGGGTATTATGGCTGCTGTCAGGATTGTGAACAACATGGCGTTCAGTGTAGGGTCACAGATTAATGTGGGGAGAGTTCATTCAGAGCCTGCGCTTCTCTCTGAATCACTGTGGGGCTCTATGTCATTTTACATGTAAAATCCACATGTATTTACATGGGTCACGTATGGGATTTCTCACCCTATCAATTTCTTTTGTGGATATAAGAGTTCATCACCAACTTTGTAGTTTTAATGCAGTAATCTCTGATTCTCTCACAGCACAACATATTAAACACTCACTTTCTTCACTCGCTCCTCATGGTACCATCATCTCAGGGATTAGACTGGTGATGACCATTTGTACCGTGTCTGTGGCAAGGAGTTCTTTCATTACAAAAGAGATCAAGCCTGTGCACAGTGCCCATAAATACTCTTTCATCAAGGCTGTACATGTGCAGACATATGGTTCTATTCATGTACATGAATCATCTTACAATGAAGGACAACATACCATTTACTTCCCACATGACTGATACCCCTGCATGTACTAATTTTGGTGACCTATGATCAAGGACATACAGGCCCTTTCATGACCACAACACATCCCAACCTCACATCATCTAATCATTACAAAATGAGATGTATGCTGTTGCTGGCCACATTCAAATTGTTTGTATGCCTTTAAAATTACTGTGGTCCAAACACTGATTCATGTGATACCCCAAATGTAGCAGCATTCAGCCTGGAAAAGGGCTCCATTCTCTGTAATGTCTCAACTAAACAATTCTCAATCCATGTAGTATGTTCCACCTTACCTCTCAACTCTAATTTTATTCACTCACCTCTGTGCAACCATATCAAAAGTATTCTGTAAATTCAAATACACCACTCCCACTGGTTCTCATGTGTGGATGCTTCAACTATTATATACATATTACTCAGTCGTACATGCAGTGGACAAAGGATCACAACACACAGGAATTGCCAAAACAAATAGGAAAGTACATCAACTTCAGTCGATAATCTAGTTTTCTCTATTTTTACATCTCATCACCCATATTCTCTCTCTCTCTTTCTCGCTATCTCATACATACATGACATAAATAAAGTGAATGAATACTCCAATCTTTCTCCATGTTTTATCTCTCAAAGCTCCCTCTTTCAGTTTAAATGTATTGTGTGCATTTGGATGTGACATGATGACAATTGAGTAATGAAACTAAAAAAAACATCATGAGGAAGGAACTGGCTAGAGTTAATAGGAATAGAATCTTAGGGAAGATGGTGGAGTAGCAATGGAAGACATTTCCGGGGATAATTTGGACACACATCTGAAATTTTTGGATGTTTCAATTAACATAAACTGCACAGGTTTACCAAAGATAACTTCCATTTCCTGAATCTAAGTTGACTCTGCCAAGTCATATCATGATTTCCCAAGTGTCTAGTTTTTAAAGCCCTCAAAAAAGGTTCCATATTTTCCTCATAACAGATATCAAGCTGTCCAAAATGTATTTTTATTTTGATTTCCCTCTCAGTCCAGTTTTTTTTATGTGCGTTACAACAGTTACTTCCAACTGGCAATTCCAGAATCTGAAGAATTTTGAATGGTAATCAATAATTCTTTCTCGTAGTTACAAGTTTTAAATGACATTTGGACAAGTTCATGAACAGGAAACAGTCGGAGAGATATGGGCCAAGCCCAGGCAGATGGGACTAGGATAGTTTGGGATTATGTTTGACATGGACTGGTTGGACTGAAGAGCTGTCTGACCCTGTAACTCTTTCACAAGCTTTATTCCCACCTCCATGTATTCTCTGGGACATACCAGAGCAAAGTACCAAACTTCAGTTCAATTAGTTTTGAGCAATTCCTCTTTATTAATTCTAATCTCCCACAGTTTCTCATTTTCACAGTCACTGTCCTGTAGAATTTCTGGAAGATTTCCTATATCTTATTCTGTGGAGACAGAATTAATGTATTCACTCAGCAATGGGTCAGTGGGGGTTGGGGTGAAGAGAGACGGCCTCTGTCAACAAGTGAACACATCAGAGCACTGCACTTAGGAGATGATGGACATGGCACCACTGCTACTTGGAAAGTTCTAGAATCTAAACAGTTCAATGAAACTGTCATTTGATGGCCATCGACGGGTTATGCTGAAACCACTGACACAAAGCTGTGACCACCTCATTTTAGAATCAAACTCGCTCCACACTTTACAACTGGCATAGGTCGAGGGAGAGATAAGAATAAGTACACAATCAAAATTTTAGTAACTGCAAGTGTGGCCAGAAGAGAAATGCGACTGGAAAGGAGCAGATTATGATTTAATCATAAACAGCACTGAGGCAGAAGTGAAGACTGGGAATATTATTGGTGATAAAGGGAATACTGTGATATAAATCAGCTCAGGACAAAATGGGCCAACGGTGGTTATGAACACTTTTATTCTTCCTTGGGGGTTTGTAAGTGAAGGTGAAAAAAACCCTCGAATAAGAATTGAGTTTGTAATTGAAAGTGAATACAATAGTTTCCTTCTTTGCCAACTACAGAGCTCAGAAATTGAGTCGCTGGTCACAAAGGCTTACAGAATAAATGAATGGACAGAGATAGAGAGACTTACCGGGAACACCAACAATAGCGAGGATGGGATAGTAACCCGCTTGAATAACCATCAGTACAGCTTCTATCCACAATGTTAATGGTGCCCAATTGATAGAAAGATAGTAAAGGCCAGAGGATAAACCCCTGTCCATTGTTGGAACATTCCAATCTATTCCTCTCAGATGCTGGCACATTATTGTCACATTCCCGGCTGTGGTTCTGAGATTCTGGTCCATAATTTGGAACATCCCAATCTGCTGGTCACAGATTCTGATCTCTCCACATCTCTGGAGCTGCTGATCCCAATTGTGTTGAGGATGACACAGCCACAGATACTGTGGGATAACGCATTGGGAGAAACCCCTTATTAATAGAAGAGGGAAACCCTCCAGTGACACAGTTAGTATCCATGGAGACTGACATTAATTCAAGTCACTGAACAAACAGCTCCCATTAACCCCTTCCACTCTGACACTTTTAATGTAACAACACTACCTGGTTTGGGTGACATTGCCTGCTATTGGACTCAATGCCCATCTCCAATTCCTCTCACAATGATAGAGACAGAGGAGAAAGTTGATACTTTCTCTGCACAGGCTCGATGATTCTGCCGTGTTATCCACATGTGATGACGTATGTAACCATTTTCCTGAGAGCCAAATGAGAGGTTGTTATTTCACCGAAATCTCCTCCATCACAACAACTGCCAATCTAAACACTGTCTCTGGCCACAACAACCTGGAGAAAGACAGGAAATGTGGGTTTCACTGAACTTTCCTCTCACTGCCCTAATAAGGCAACATTTTATCTTTAACACAATATTTTCAATAATTTGCTTCTAAAGTTGCAAACAATTTTTTTGCAGTTTATACAGCCTTTCCTGACCAATTTTTTTTAGCCTGAGCCCAAAAGTAAACATTACATTTCCAATAGCTTTGCTTATTGGGAGTAAAGGGTCAGAGACAATATCTATGTGATTGATTAAGAAACAGTAAGGAAGAGGGGACAGTGGCTGTGCAGCCTGGACAGGATGAACTTGATATAGCCCAGTAGGCAATTTCTTCTTCTAAGATGGAATAAAATAAAATGCAGAGAAAGAGACAGAATAAATTTGGCTGAAGGAATGGTGACTGACAAGGTGAACAAAACACGATAGGTTGCAACGGAACGGAGGAGAAATGATTTTATATACACTGTTTAATCAGCGTATGTGTGGAGACATATAAGATTGTTCACATATGCTCAACACACTCAGGGTTATTAATGAAGATATGATGAACACAATATGGCACAGACGATGTGACCTTGTCTTGTTTGTGTCTTGTTAACATTGCATTCAGTTGAGGGAACCCATCTCCCCCATTCATAACTTTATTTCCTCCCATTGTACATCTGCTTCTCTTTCAACACAATTAAAAGCCGATTTGTATTTTGCACCGCACCCCAACACCCTCTGTTTTCTGTTAGCCCTCCTCCACCTCTTGTAAGGTATTAAAAAGGCCATTTCCCGAACCTGTTCAGTTCTGAAGAAGGGTCTTGCTGGACTTAAAGCCTGAACCCTGTTTCTCTGTCTCCACAGATGCATCTCGACCTGCTGAATTTCTCCAGAAATGAATCGGCACTGACTGAATTTTCAACAAAACAAAGAACCGTGCATGCTGGAAATCTGAAAAATGAAAAATTGCTGCAGAACTGGAAGCTTTGAAAAGGCATCACTGGGTCCAACAGCTGAACTTTGCTTTCACTCTACAGACGCTGCCAGACCTGCTGAGTTTCTTCAGCAATTTGTGTTTTTGAATAAATCCCAAAAACGTGTGTCAAAGTTGCTCAAACACCCTGTCCAACATGGATCACCAAACACTGAGAAGTGAGTGACAGTGCAAGGTGAAAAAATTACTTGGTTCTGAAACTACACAACTCTAGCCTCACTGACAGTACAGAGCTCTTAATCATGGTCAGGGTGAGAAACATTCACTTTAAAAACCTTCCTACAGTGTGGAAACAAGCCCTCCAGCCTAACAAATCCACACCGACCCTCACAGCATGCCATCCAGATCCAGCCCCCTATTACTCACCTAATCCACACAATGGGCACTTTAGCATGGGCAATTCACTGAGCCTGCACAGCTTAGGTCTGTGGGTGGAAAGTGGACCACCTGGAGGAAACCCACACAAACACGGGAGAACATGCAAACTCCACACAGTCATCTGAGGGTAGAATTGAGCCGACATCACAGGGGCTGTGAGGCAGCAGTGTTAACCACTGAGCCACTGTGCCACCCAAAGATGTCCTTACTGGAAAGGAAAAGGTTCAGATGAATATGTTAAAGGGTTTTGAGCAATGTGACAAGTTGGAGATGTGACACCATGGAGAGACTGTCAGTAGAATGAGAATATTAAAATGTAAGTGTTACCACATCAGAAAATAGAGTAGGTCACTGCGTACAAGGGCAATGGGGACTCAGTCTGAACTGGGGAACATTACATTGCACTTATTGCAGCTCAAAAATGGGCATCCATGTCGTGATGGAAACCACAGCAGCAGCAGCAGAAGCAGAATTGTATTCCACCAGAATCTGTGACTCTTTGTCCCGGATAATCCCTCAGTCTATGATTCCCATGAAGCTGATCAATGGTTCAGTGACGAGTGCAGGCAAACATGCCGGGGTCAGAACCATGCGTACCTGAAACTGATGCCAACCCATTATTGCTACTGCATTCAACTGCTTGCATTACAAACAGCAGAACTAACGCATTACAGACAGAGTGGAAGGATTGCAACTATCCTGCTACAACCAGTCATGAATGGTGACGGGGGCAAAAGGAACTGCTGATGCTGAAGGCTGAGATAACAAGCTGTGGAGTTGGATGAACACAGCAGGCCAGGCAGCATCAGAGGAGCAGGAAAGCTGATGTTTCAGGTCTGAACCCTCCTTCAGAAAAGAAGTAGGAGAACAGAGCTCTGAAATAGAGAGAGGGGGAGGCAGTGACAGAAGGTAGATAGTGGAGCAGATAGGTGGAGAGAGGATGGACAGGTCAAGGAGTTGGGGATAAAGCCAGTAAAGGTGAGGCAGGTAGGGAGATTTGACGGGGGTTGGTCAGTGAGGAGGGAGGGGCGAGTAGTGGGAGGGAAGACGGACAGGTCGAGGAGGCAGGAATGAGACTAGTAGAGGTGAGGTTAGTGTAGGTGGGAAGAGGGCGTGGGGGTTGGTCGGTGAGTGGGTAGTGTAGGTGCTCCACAAAGCAGTCTCCAAGCATCCGAGATAACACGGTGTGAAGCTGGATGAACACAGCAGGCCAAGCAGATTCAGGGGAGCAGGAAATTTTGACGTTTCAGGTCGGGACCCTTATTCAAAAATGGGTGAGAGGAAAGGGATTCTGAAATAAATAGGGAGACAGGGAGGCGGATAGAAGATGGATAAAGGAGAAGATAGGGTGAAAGGAGACAGACAGGTCAAAGAGTTGGGGTTCAAACCAGTGAAGGTGACTGTAGGTGTGGAGTTAAGGGGAGATAGGTCAGTCCAGGGAGGATGGATAGGTTGGGAGGGTGTTGCGTGAGGATAGTGGATAGGGGATGGGGGTGGGGCTTGAGAAGGGAGGAATGGTTAGGGAGGCAGAGACTAGCTGGGCTGGTTTTGGCATGTGGTCGAGGGAAGGGAGATTTTGAAGCTTGTGAAATCCACATTGATACCCTTGGGCTGCAGGGTTCCCAAGCGAAATATGAGATGCTGTTCCTGCATCTTTCGGGTGGCATCATTGTGGCAATGCAGGAGGCCCAGGATGGACATGCCATCCGAGGAGTTGGGGGGGTTGGAAATTGAAATGGTTCGCAACTGGGAGGTGTAGTTGTTTGCTGCGAACAGAGGATAGGTGTTCCACAAAGCGGTCCCCAAGCCTCCGTATAGTTTCCTCAATGTAGAGGAGGCCACAACGGGAACAGCGGATACAGTGTATAACATTGACAGATGTGCAGGTGAACATCTGTTTGATGTGAAAAGTCTTCCTCGGGCCTGGGATGGGGGTGAAGGGGGAGATATAGGGGCAGGCATGGCACTTGCTTCGGTCTTTGGTGGTGGGGTCGGATTGCAGATGGCAGAAATGTCAGACGAAGATGCGTTGGATTTGGAGGTTGGTCATGTGGTATGTAAGGATAATGGGTATTCAATTTTGGTTATTATTGCGAATAGGGGGTGTGAGGGATGAGTTGCGGGAAATGCGGGAGACATGGTCGAGGGTATTTTTGATCACTGTGGAGGGGAAGTTGCGGTTTTTGAAAAAAGAGGACATCTGGGATGTTTGGGAGTATCATAGAACGAGACATCTTTGTCAAAGATCATCAGTCTCCTTCGCTTTGTGCAGAACATCTTCAGTTTCACCAACCTGACCTTACAATTAATATCCCTCAGTTCCTGAATCATTCTGATCAATCTCCTTTCAATCACTCCACAGACCCTCACTTCCTTGGTGCACACCACCTGTTTGTGCAGACCCGAATGCTCTGTGTTCAAGTGGGTGATGTTATCACACACGGGCAATTGCTCAGTGACATCACCCTGAATCCTGGGCATTTCATGAACTGTGGGTTTCCTCTGATCCCAGTGGCTCTGATATCTTTTGAGCTGCAGACTCCAGCATTTGATTTTAAAGTTGAAGACAATGAAATTATTTCATTATTTTCAACCAGTCATGTACACATTTTGTATCAGAGATAATAGGAACTGCAGATGCTGGAGAATCCGAGATAACAAAGTGTGGAGCTGGATGAACACAGCAGGCGAAGCAACATCTTAGGAGCACAAAAGCTGACGTTTCGGGCTTGGACCCTTCATCAGAAAAGCGGAATGGGGAGAGGGTTCTGATATAAATAGGGAGTGAGGGAGAGGCGGATCAAAGATGGATTGAGGAGAAGATAGCTGGAGAGGCAAAGGTGGCAGAAAAACTGCTCAATGTCCTAACGTGACTGTCATTCGTGGATGTGTGGGTGAATGAGGACAAAGGTGAGCCCCTTACTGAGGACTAACCGTTTGACCTCAGTCAGTGGGAGGTCTGGGGGATGGTGAAAATTCGGCAGGGCTCAGCGTGGCTGTCTCCTCTGGGGCTGCTGGCTGTGGAGGCTGTGGGCTGTTTGGCCTGCTGTATTCATCCAGCTCCACATTTTGTTATCTCATGTACACATTTTGCTTCACATACTGTTCCCAGTCATCTGACTCTGGTGTTGGTGTGATGTAAATCATGTCCCACTTACATGAGGATTTTGCAGAGGTGACAAAGAAGGTTGGTGAAGACAGAGCGGGTAAAAATTGTTTGGATGCACTTTGGAAAGGTGTTTGAAAAGGTTCCTCATGGTAGACTGGTTAGATCACATGGAATCCAGTGGAAGCTAATGGTTTGGATCCAAGACTGGCTTGAAGGCAGGAGGCACAGAGTGATGGCGGAGTATTATATTTCAGACTGGAGACTTGTGACCTGTGGTATGTCACAAGAATCAGTGCTGGGACACTGCTTAGCCATAACTTTATATAAATGATTTAGATGGAAGCATAGGAGGGATGGTTAGTAAGTTTGCCGATGGCCCCAAAATTCATGTTGTTGTGGATAGTGAAGAATGTTATCTCAGAGTACAACGGGACCTTGATCAGATGGGCCTATGAGTGACAGATAGAGTTCAGATAAATGTGATGTGATGCGATTTGGCAAGGCAAACTAGGGCAGGACTTACAAGTTAATGGTAAGGCCTTGGGGAGTGTCACCAAACAGAGACATTGGGGTGCGGATGCAAAATTCCTTGAAAGCGGAGCCACAGTTAGACAGGGTGGTGAAGAAGGCATTTGGCATGCTTGCTGTTATTGATCAATGTATTGAGTATCGGAGTTTGGACGTTATAATGCAGGTGTACAGAACATTGCCACTTTTTGAATACTGCATTCAGTTATAATATCCCTGCTACAGGAAAATTGTTTAACTGAAAGGTTTCAGGAAAAAAAAAACATTTACAAGAGTGGTGCTTGGATTGAATAGTTTGAGCGACAGGAAGAGGTGGCTGAATAGGCCGGAGCTGATTCCCTGTAACGTCATAGGCTGAGGCGTGACCTTACAGAGGTTTATAAAATCATGAGGGGCTTGGATGGGGTGAATTGTCAATATCTTTTTCTCAAGGAAAGGAATCCAAACCTGAGAGCATGGTTTAAGTTGACAGGCGAAAGGTTTAAAAGGGACCTGAGGGACAGTTTTACATGTAGAGAATGCTGCATGTATGGAGGAGGTGGTACAATCCCAGCTCTTAAACAGCATCAGGATTGGTAAATGAATAGGAAGGGGACAGAGGGATAGGGGCCAAATGTTGGCAAATGGGACTAAAATAACTTAGGATATCTGGTTCGAATAGACAAGTTGCAGCAATCAGTCTGTTTCCATCCTTTATATCTCTGCAGCTCTTGGATCTTAATTTGCAATTCTAAATTACCAGATTGTAATTGGAATGTTTGGAGTCGAAGCCAAACCATTTGTGACTTTTCAATGTACTGAACTTAATATCCAGCAGCATCACGCTGCTCATTTCCATGAAGGGCGGGGAGTGACGTTAGGGATGTTGGAGTGGTTTGGGGACCAGAGTTCATATATTCCAGGTCAGATGGATTAGTCTAAGAAATTCTGTTTGTAACTGTGACCCAGT
This sequence comes from Stegostoma tigrinum, assembly GCF_030684315.1. Lineage (NCBI taxonomy): Eukaryota > Metazoa > Chordata > Chondrichthyes > Orectolobiformes > Stegostomatidae > Stegostoma > Stegostoma tigrinum. The sequence goes on along the minus strand of NC_081364.1, from coordinate 75,373,604 downwards.
ACTTCCTGACAGGGATATTACTTGATCAGAATTAGAATTTGTTTCAAGTATTTGATTTGATTTGGGAAGAGGCAGGCATTTTTATGCATTGCTAACAGTTCAGTTTGCTTAGTGCACAGAATAGAATGGCACAAAAATCAGACCCTTTTAGCAACTGCAGGCACATTGACACTGCAGGCAGTTACACATTCCAAAGAAACAGACGGGGTGGGATGGATTTGGAGGGAGGGGATAGTGATTCGCCTTTTTTTTGTAACAAAGAGTCACATTTATCAAGGGAGGTGGACCCACCATCTTCAGCGAGTGGTTCCTGCGGGCTGTGCACTGCCTGAGAGGGCGCTGGAAGCAGAATTATTCATGGCCCTCAGGAGAGAGTTGAATGATGAGAGATTTACAGGGCATTGGGAAGGACTGGTGAAGTTACCCGTACAGACAGCTGATGCAGAGAGTGACAGGCTGAAGCACCTTCCTCTGTGCTGGGACATTCTCTGAGCGTGCCGTTCTCTGCCGATTGTTGCTACAATCTCACTGACCCGCTGCTAGTCATGGAGCTGGTTGATGAGGCTTGTTGGTGACGTCAGCTCTGCCCTACCTCATCTGATTGGTACATTTTCGATGATCTACATTCACTACGAAGATGTTTTCTAGAAAAGTGATGAAAAAGCACTGGTGCAAACTGACTTCTTTGCCCTGGTTAAGAAACCCAGGAGTTTGGGAACAACAGTAAAAACTGTCAGCAGTGATTTGCAAGTCTTTGCACACAGTCAGGCTGGTGGAAAATAGGATCAAGTGTTTATTATACCAAGTGTTCACAGTTGGTGGCTATCTCATGTGTGGAAACATGGCCTTGCTTTTAGTGGTTTTGGTGTGAAGACAACACCACAGAAAAAGCATTTGTCCCTATCAGCTTTAATATCTGATATGTCCTTTGCCTAAGGACCCTATATTAAACTGATTTTTGGAGCAGGGAGTTGGAATACGAACTTTCTCCATGCATTATTGTGGTATTGCAGTGTTCCCAGGAATGATGAAGTCTTATTAAACCAATTTTAAAAGCAGACTGATCAAAACTTGAAAAATCCTAGGTCTAAACACCTTGTTATCTCAGATTCTCCAGCATTTGAAGTTCCTACTATCCTTGATATGCTGGGATATGCTCAATGCTCTATGCTCTGGAACCATAATCATGGAATTCCTACAGTGTGGAAACAGGCCCTTCAGCCCAACAAGTCCACACCAAACCTCACAGCATCCCAGCCAGATCTATAACCCTCCTAATGTACCCCTCCCTGAATACAACAGGCAATTTAGCACAGCCAATCCACCTAACCTGCACATCTTTGGACTGTGGGAGTAAACTCACACAGACATGGGGAGAATGTGCAAACTCTACACAGGCAGTCGCCCAAGGCTGGAATCGAACCCGGGTCCGAGTGCTGTGAGGCAGCAGTGCTAACCCCTGAGCCACCGTGCCACTAAAATGCTTTCTCTCAGTACTTTCACCCAACTTTTTCTAAATATGCTTGTTCCAAGGTAAACGTTAATCTCTCCTTTTCTGCATGTTCAGCACTTGCTCTGAATATTATTGCCTCATCCCTGGTACACGCTGCACCTTCCCACCAACACCATCCCTGAATATTCATACATGGCATCAGAAGTAAAAGAAAATCACCTGCCAACACTACCTCATTACAAATAGCATTTCAGAAAAAAATGCTATCGAAGTATTCTCTAATTTTGAAATTGATGATGATGACTTGGATGTATTGAATGAGAGATTTTGGGAACACTGTGAGCCAGGAAAGGATATGGTGTATACAATGCACATTTTTCATTTGAGTGCAAAAGCAACCAATCAAACAGATGTGCATGTGGCTGCTTTATTTTTCGCAAGTCGAGGCCTGTGAGTTTAATCAGATTACTGACTCACTGATGTGGGGCACAACTGTGAATGACCAAGTCAGTGGCATATTACGCCGAAAGCCATTTCTCACATTAGCCAGACCAATAGATATTTGCAGATCTAGCAAAATGAGCCAGAGTGAAATAAAAATGCTACGTCAAGATGCAGAATTGCCTGCCCACAAAGTACATTGTTGCTGTCAGAACTCTACATGCTTTTCAGCACCTGAGGCATGTTCTGCTCAGGGCCTGGCACAATATCTCTGCCTTTCCCTGGCATTTTTGCACTTTGATGTCTCAACTAGAACCTAATGTCCCACAGTGCTCCTGTCTTGCCTGGTTGCTTATCACAGGCATAAGTCAGGCAGCTTAGCATCGTTATTACCAGCACTCAGTCAAGGGCTGGTCAGCAGCTGTGGCAACTAATGCATTTTTTTCAACCAAATGGTCACGTCTACAAGTCTCAGGGAAACAGTTCTCAGTCAGGGCAAGGGAGACAGGATTCAGTCAGGGGATCCTGACACAGCATGTCCAAGGAATCATTTGATATCAGCCCAGGGACTTTGACAGTGTCAGTCAGCCATTGGGGCAATCAGGATCAGGGAATCTGTATCACTACAGTACAGAGAGGTGGCCACACTCACTACTAATTACATTCTCAAAATGCTACAATAGACTTGTTGAGCCTGAATTATGTTCATCAATCCAAACTGACCCTGTCCATTCCTGCCATTGGAAGTCAGTTTGATGAAATGCTCAAGGTTTTCGGGAGTTTGGGAGGTTCAAGTCCATAGCTCCCTGAAACAGCAGCAGAAGTAGATAACATGGTGAAAAATTTCGCTTTCATGGTACACAGCCTCAGGATATGGTCAACGTGGATGTCTGGTTCATAAGTGGCATGTCAGAGCATGCACTATTTGTACGAGAATTACTATGGTTTCAACCACGAAATGGCCACAACTTGATCAAAAGAGAAAGTGACCATCAAGCAGTTTGAACCATCAGCTGTCAAATAAATTCAGACAGAGTTAAACGTATTTGCAGGTGTTTTTTTTACATTTTTTAAAAAAAATTCATTCATGGGATGATCACATCACTGGATAGGAATGGCAGTTTCCTTCCCTGAAGGCCGTTGGTGAACAGATGGGTTTTTTCCAACAAAGACAATGGATTCACAGTCATCATCAAATTCTTATTTCCAGATGGATTCACACCTAGGTCCCCAGAACAGTATCTCAGCCTCTAGGGAAGTGAAGGCCAGAAGACTAAATAGAAAATATGTACTAGAAATCATACAATGTCTTGGTTTATGTTTCCATCATGAGATCCATCGCTGCTATGGACACCAGGTAAAGAGCTGAAGAGACTGCAATGCCCCCAGGCAGAGTCACAGCGGACACCAGGCTTCATAGCCGACTGGGAAAATGCAATCAGGGATTATAGGACATGACTCAGCCCAATCCTATGTTTGGATTTAAAACTTTCCTTTGATTTTTATCCACAAAATGAAAGATTACATTGTTTCCAATAAACAAATGTCTGTGGAGAGCAACAGAATCCGTCATTGTAAAGGTGTGCAGACCTATCCAACAAATAAAGGGCCATCGAGATCATCACAGAATTCCTACACAGTGTGGAAGATGGCCATTCAGTCAATATCAACCCTGCAAAGAGCATCCCACCCAGTCTCACACCCTACCCTATGCCTGCATTTTGCACACAAGATACTATGGGCAATTTAGCATAGTCAATCTACATAATTTGCACAGTTTTGGACAGTGGGAGGAAACCAGAGCATCTGGAGGAAACTCACGCAGACAGTGTCTGGGTAAGACACTCTTTGACAGGTCAGTGCGGACATGATGGGCTAAATGGTCTGCTCCCACACTGGAGGGATTCTATGATCTCCAGCAACAAGCCCAAAACACATGGTTTTTGAATCTACTATAACAATGTGTGGAGCTGGATGAACACAACAGGTCAAGCAGCATCTCAGGAGCACAAAAGCTGACGTTTCAGGCCTTGACCCTTCTCTAGGCCCGAAAAGTCAGCTTTTATGCTCCCGAGATGCTGCTTGGCCTGCTGCGTTCATCCAGCTCCACACTTCGTTGTCTTGGATTCTCCAGCATCTGCAGTTCCCATTATCACTGATGATATTTTTGATTCTACTGTTAGCTATATTCAAACCAATCAACTTATTCAGAAATTTGCTGGTAGTTAACCAGTCCTGATGAACCAGCAAGTCCCTTTTCACATATCGTGCAGGTGGATAGTCTTTAGTCAGTGCGAATGTGTCGACGTGTTGTGACAACGTGACTATTTCCAAGCTCTACCTTACACAACTGTTAGTGTGACATTTTATTCACAATACCAGCACCTTTAATTGAGCAGGGATCGGTAACATCTGTACAAACAGCCCAAAACCATGGTTCATTTGATAGTGAGAGTGACAGCAAAGTTCTTCAACTGTGGTTGTCTGTGAACTCGCTGGTGTGTTAACAGTTTGGATGACAATGAATCCCTTCCCACACTCAGAGCTCATGAAAGGTCTCTCCCCAGAGTGAACTCGCTGGTGTATCAGCGGGGAATTCGAATCAGCAAAGCCTTTCCCTCATGCAGAACACGTCAATGGTCTCTCTCCAGTGTGACTCTGGTGGTCAGTTTCTAGCTGGGATGGATGAAGAAATTCCTTCCTGCAATCTGCACATTTCCACACTGTCTCCCAGTGTCACTGCACTGGTGTTCGGACATTTCAGATGAATCTTCACAGACTCTTCAACACACACACCATGTGCATTTCTCCCCAATGTGAGTGCTGCGTTTTCCTTCAATGTTCAAAATCCTGAGATAATTGGGTTGTGATAAACAAAGTGACCGTCAGACCTGGATGTGGACCTGTTTAAATTCTCCAACTGCAGACTATACTTTCAAACAGAAAGTTAAGTGTAGCGAGTAAGAAACCAGAAGGACACAGATTGTGAAACTGAGAAATTCTCTGGGCATGTGTGGAGCGATACTTGGGGAAAATGCTGGATCACCATTAGAACAAATTCATTCATAAATATCCTCCAGGTAAGGGATCCAGTCAGTGTTTGCATAAAACTACCAAAAGAGAGAGGTGGGGGAGCCAGCGAGGAAGGACAGTCATTGTATAGATCTGTAACTCAACCTTTCGATCCCTCTGAAAGACGAAGAATAGTGCAGAAGTAAAATTGTGGAAATCTGAAATGAAAACAAAAAATGCTTCATCAGCATTCTACAGCACAAAACAATCCCTTTGGTCCCAGTTGTCCACGCTGACTAGATATCCCAAATTAATCTAATCCCATTTGCAAGCATTTGACCTATATTCTGCTACACCCTTCCTATTCACATACAACATTTAAAAGGTATCTGGATGGATAACTGTACCAGCTTCCACCAGTTCCTCTGGCAGCTCATTCTACACAGGCGCCACCCACTTTCCCTTTTAAAAAAAAAACAAATTCGCTGGAAAAGCTCAGCAGGCCTGTAGCATCTGTTAAGGAGGAAAAAAAGTTAACATTTCAGGACCGGTGACCCTTCCTCAGAACCCAAAACTCTTCTCTCCTCCACAGATGCTGCCAAACCTGCTAGGCTTTTCCAGCAAATTTGTTTTTTTTTTTCCAGATTTAAGGCATCTGCAGTTCTTTTGGTTCCCTTTTAAGACTTTCCCTCTCAGCTTAAGCCAATGTTATTAGCTCTAGTCTCCCCTAACCTGGGAAAACAATCTTGGCCATTCACCCTACGCCCACCATAATTTTAACAACCTCTAATAAGGTCTCCCCTCAGCCTTCAATGCTCCAGGGAAAATAGACCCAGCATATTCAACTTCTCCCTACAGCTCAAAATTCCACCTCTTGCAACATCCTTGTAAATCTTTTCTGCACCCTGCCAAGTTTAACAGCATCATTCCTATAGCAGGGAGACCAGAACTGAACACAGTATTCCAAAAGCAGCATAATCAATGCCTTGTTCAGCCTATAACATTGACCTCCCAACTCCTACGCTCAACGCACTGACCTATAAATGCAAGCATAGCAAATATCATCTTCACTACCTTCTGTACCTGCAATCCACCTTCAAGGAACTGTGCACATGCACCCCAAGGAGTCCGTGTTGCATAACAGTCCCCAGGGCCTCATCATTAACTGTTTAAGTCCTGCGCTGATTTGCATTACCATAATGCAAATCGCTCACATTTATCTGAACTAAACTTATTTCTATCACGCCTTGGCACATCAACCCATGTGATTATGTTCCCATTGTGCTTGGAAAGTAAACGCCTTTGCTGTCTACTACAACAACAATTTTAGTGTCATCTGCAAACTTACTAACCATTCCTCCAATATTCATTCCGCATGATTTGCATCAATGATTAAAAAAAAGCAGTGGACCCAGCACCGATCCTTGCAGCACACTGCTGTTCATAGTCATCTAGACTGAATCCACTCTCCCCCAGCTGACCATGATCTTGTCTCCTACCTTCAAGCCAATTTTGTTTCAAATAGCTAACTCTCCCTGGGTTCCATTTGATCTAATCTTGCTAACCAATCCGTCATGTGGAGCTTTGGTGAATGCCTTGCTGAAGTCCATAATAGACAATGTCCACTGCTTTGCCTTCTTCAATCTTCTTTGTCACTTCTTCAAAAAACTCAATCAAGTTAGTGAGACAAGATTTCCTACTCACAAAGCTATGTTGACTACCCCTAATCAGTCTTTGCTTCTCTAAACACATGCAAATCCTGTCCCTCAGAATCCCCACCAGCAACTTACCCACCACTGACATCAGGCTCAACGGTCGATGGTCCCATGGCTTTTCCTTAAAGAATGACACCACATTAGCCACCCGGCCTTCTGGCACTTCACTAGTGTCAGTGATACAAATACCTCAGCAAGGGGCCAGCAATTACTTCCCCAGCTTCTCCCAGAGTTTGTGGGTAACACCTGATCAGGTGCCAGGAACCTATCCACCTTTATGCATTTTAAGACATCCGGCACCTAGATCTCTGTAATATAGACACTTCTCACGACTCACTATTTAATGTTTCCAAGCTCTCTCACTTCCATATCCTTCTCTGCAGTAAATACTAATGCGAAATACTCATTCACGATCTCAGCCTGCAGTTCCACACAGACAGCCTTGTTGATCTTTAAAGGGGCCCTATTTTCTCCCTAGTTGCTTTTTTGTCCCAAATGAAGTTTCAGAATCTCTTGGGACTCCCCTTAACTTGATTTGCCAAAGATAGCTCATGTCTCCTTTTTGCCGTCCTGATTTCTCAAGTATACTCCTACTGCCCTTGTACTTCGAGGGATTGACCTAATTCCTGCTGTCAATACCCGACATGTGCTGCCGCCTTTTTCTTGACCACAGCCTCAATTTCTCCAGTCAGCCAGTATCCCCTACATTTACCAGCCTTGCCCTTCACATGAACAGGAACATATTGTGTCTGGGCTCTCCTTATTTTAGTTTTGAAGACCTCCCACGTTCCAAGCATTCCTTGACCTGCATATTACCTCTCTGGATCATCTTTTGCAAGTTCTTGCCCAACAATGTCAAAGTTGGCCTTACTCCAATTTAGAATTTTGAAATGTATATTAAATAAATAAGTTTTATTTTAAACTGATCACATCTGCCTGCATCTGGCATATACTCCTCTAAACCTCTCTTGTCTATGTCCTAATTCAAATGTCTTTTAAACAACGTGGCTGTACCTGTATCTGCCACTTCCTCTGAAAGTTTGTTCCACACATGGACAACTCCGTAAAAATAAAAGTTTCCCTCATGTCTTTTTAAATATGTCTTTCTCCTCTCACCTTACACACATGTCCGCTTGTCTTGAAATCAGCCAACCTTGTGAATAAACCCTTGCTATTTGCATAATCTGTGCCCTCATGATTTTATGAACCTCCAAGGCCACTCGTTAACCCATTATGCTGCAGTGAGAAAAGTGCCAGCTTTGGCCATCTATTTGATAATCAAGCCCTCCATTCCTGGCAACATCCCAGCAAGTCTATTCTGAATTGTCTCCAGTTTAATAATAATGTCCTTCCTGTAACAGGGCGACCAGAGCTGCACACAATACCTCAAATGAAGCCAAAACAATGTCCTGTACAACCTCAACATAACATCCCAACTCTGAGACTCTAAGGTCTGAGCAATGAAAGCAAGTGAGCTAAACAACTTATTAATCACTCTGTCTACTTGTCTACATAAACTTCAAAGAATTATGCACTTGAATCTCAGCATTTCTCTGTTCCACAACACTACCCTGGGTGCAACCATCAATTGTGCAAGTCCTACCCTGTTCATTTCACCAAAATACAATGTCTCACATTTATTCAAATTGAACTTGATCCTCCACTCCTCAACCCATTGACATAATTGATCAAGATCTTGCTGTCATCTTCGATAACCTTCACTGACCACTATACCAACATTTCATACCACTAATTCTAGTATCATCTGCAAACTTACTAATCTTGTCCCTTAAATTCTCATCCAAATCATTAATATAAATGAGAAACAAAAGTGGACCCTGTGCCAAATGCTGTGGAACATGCTGGTCACAGAACTCCACTCTGAAAAATCCTCCAGCACCACCGTCTCTCCTCCAACTGAGCCAATTCCGCTTCCAATTAGCAAGCTCTTCCTGAATCACATGTGATCCAACTTTATGCATCAGTCTACCATGTGGAATCATGTCAAAGGCTTTACTCTCACTCTGGGAGGTGCTGCAAAACTGAAACAATTCCCCCACCATTTGCCCATCATTCCTTGAAAAGTTAAATCCCAACTCTTTTTTGAGAATAACTGCTAAATCTGCATCCAGCTGCCATTCAGACTGTTCCAGATCCTGGGAACTTGCTGAGTCAAACACTCTTCACATTTTCACCCTGCATTTTTTGCCAATTATCTGAATGTTGTACTCCACGGTTCTCCATGGAGAATTACCCGAGCTTCTGTTCACTCTCTCCAAACCAGAGACCCATCAATTTTAAGATAATAAAATGTGAGGCTGGATGAACACAGCAGGCCAAGCAGCATCTCAGGAGCACAAAAGCTGACGTTTCGGGCCTAGACCCTTCATCAGAGAGCTCTCTGATGAAGGGTCTAGGCCCGAAACGTCAGCTTTTGTGCTCCTGAGATGCTGCTTGGCCTGCTGTGTTCATCCAGCCTCACATTTTATTATCTTGGAATCTCCAGCATCTGCAGTTCCCATTATCTCTGATACTATTTTACCCATCAATTTTAATTGACTTATGGGATGTGGCCTTTGCTGCACAGGCTAATATTGATTTCCACTTTTATTCGATTTGGAGAAAGTGGTACTTTCTATTACTGCTGCACTCCATCTCCTGGAAGTACACCACTGTGCTGTTATGATGATAATCCACCCTGGAGCCTCACTACCCTCCCTACTGCAGGAATCATACCTCAGACCTCACCACCCTCCAGATCATGCCCTCAAGCCTCACTACCTGCATTGTTGCAGGCATCATTCTCGAGTCTCAACACCCTTCACATCTGTGGAATCCCTCTCCAGCCTCATGACCTGCCTATCGTTGGAATCCCCCTCCAGCCTCAACTCACACCATCTATCTAGATTCCTCCAGTCTCACAGACCACCTTATCTGTCATCTGCTCCAGCCCACAAACTTCTTTAGCTCTCTAATTGTCTTTACCGTCACAAACTCCCTCTGTCTGGTCTCCTCCAGCCTCACAATCTTCCCCATTTCTGTAATCTCCTCCAAGCTCACTTTTCTCTATTTTTGTAGTCTTCTCCAGTCTCAGAACCCTTCCTGTCTCTCATATCATCCAGCCTCACAGATCAGTGACACAAGAACGATATTTCTTTCCTCTAATACAATCCTTATTTTTATTCATCCACATGATGGCGGCACTTTCAATTTCCTGGGCTTCAGGCCCCAGAATTGAAGTCAACCGCTTTACCTCTATACCTCACTTTTCTCCCGAAAACACTGACCAATCAGTCAGTCATTTAGTCTAATATCTCATTTTCTGAAATAACTTGAAATATTGCTGGGCATCTTCCTATGTGAAGAGTCTCGGAGGTCTACAGTACAGAAAAAGGCTTTGTGGCCCATACAGCCTGGGCTGGTTAAAAACCACACCCTAACTATTCTAATCTAATTTTCCAGCACTTGGCCCATACACTTGTCTGTGTTGGCATCACAAGTGTGCATCTAAATATGCCTTAAACGCTATGAGGATCTCGGTGCCTACCACCCTCACAGACAGTGAGGCTCAGTGCCATTGTCACAGCATGATGACATCACAGACAGGAACAGAGACGAGCTGAGTCTGTGCAAACCAAAGATCCCCCACACACTGTGAAGGATGGGAGGGTCCCTGATAGGGGAGAGAGGAGATTTAACAGAATGGTTTGTACGAAGAGGGTTTTTAGTTGCATGGATAGGGTTTTTTTTTAAAGTTTAATTTCATGTGACTTAGGCATTGCTGGTACATATTGAGAATATCCATCGACAATAGATGGACTCTCCTTCACAACCTCTCCCCTTGCCTGGGGTGTGGTAATCTTCAGGTTAAACCAGCCCTATGGTCAGGTAGGATAATGGTGACTTCACCTTAGGCACACAGTGATGCCACTTTGCCTCAGTGGTGTAGAGGGGAATGTTGAATGTGGTGGATGGGACACCACTCCGACACTGCTTCATCTGGAGGATGTTAACTTCCTTTAATATTGTTGGGGCTGTACTCATGCAGGTAAGTGGAAGTGAAAAGTGGATGAGTGCCTTACACACAAGAAGCAAACTGTCATTCGGTAATCAGGTGCTTGGGGAAACTGAGATTGATCTCCTTGTAACAAAGGATTTTGAGGGGACCTTTGATAGGAGGTGTTTACAAAAGATAAACATTAGAATGGTAAAACGTACACTCAACTGGCCATAAAAAAGGACTACAGGACATATATTGAAAGTTGTAGGAAAGATCTATTGAGAGAATGGAGTAATGAGAGAGAAATTTTACATGGCAAATGGGAATGAGCAGGAACACAATACTCACACACAATGGGAATATCCAGGTCCTGATGAATTGAGTAATTCTGTCAGAGTTTGGTGTTACAATTGAGCTTCCTACCTGAAAGTCCACTTGTAATATCCTGTAACACAAATTCAGAAAATCCATCACTGTCAGAGTAGAAATCCACAACATCCCCTCCTCCTGGCCGAGGGTAACTGTGCATTGTTCCTGCTGCACATTATTCCTTGTGGGAGTCAGCAGCTGATTCGAGGGATTTCTATTTGGGTTTCTAGGAATTTCCACATTGGGGCTTCATGTCACTGAACAGAACAACAGGTGTTTGACACAAGGCAAAGAATGGCCAAGATTTAGTGAGATGCAGGCAGCAGGATTTGCTTCCTTTTCTTTCCTTCTGTGCTGCTGCACTGCCACAATGAGACATCAGCTTTTCCGGCCCAATGCAACTTGATGAACAAGTTGTCTCGATTCTGAGAAATGGGCAGTCAGCTTCTCCTAGTCATTTGAAAAAACGCCCCTTAAAAAGGCAGCAATTACATATGTGTCATGTTGCCCAGTGCTCCCAACAAAAAGATGAGAAGAATGAGGGAGGATCTCATAAAAAGGGATAACAGTCAAGTTCCATGAGGGTTAGAGTTTATGGAGAGATATTGATAAATGGGCAATAAGTCGGCAAATGGAGTATAATTTGGGAAAACGTGAAGTTGCTATTTTTTGAGGACATGACCAAAGAACAGTGTTATTTAAAAATGTAAAAACTGTGGAAAACTGCAACACAAAAGGGATTCAGGAATAATTGTGCAGGAAGCATGAAGCGAGCACACAGTTGCAACAGGTAATCGGGAAGGGTCATGGGATGTTATCCTTATGTCAAGGTGTTTGCAGTAGAAGAGTTTGGAATACATGTCTTAGGACAAATGTACAACTTGCTGGCAAGACCACATCTGGAAGAATGCGAGCAGCTTTTTTGGTCCACTTATTCGAGCAAGTATATAACTTCACTGGAGGCATTTCAAAGAAGATGAACTAAGATGATCATTGGTTTGGAGGGATTATGTTTTAAGCTAAGACTAAACAGGTATGGAATATACTAACTAGATTTTTTTGAAGAATGAGAGATGTTCTAATTAAAAATAGAGGATTCTCAAGGGAGTTAACAGGATAAATGCTGAGGAAATATTTCTCATCGTGGGAGCAGATTCTTGATAAGGCAGAGAAGAGAGGGTTCTCTTTTGGAATTGTCAAGCTTAAGGCAACACAGACATGGGTAAGGGGTTTCAGTCGCGAATGAGCTGGAGAGAGGTGGAGAGAAGGAGCATTTTAGAGATTTAAATTTCTGGTATTTGTGATTGAAATGTACGGTAAGATGTTCATCTTGAGACCAGATATGAGAGCATTATTGAGAAGGGTGCAGTTCAGCCTCAGACAGTTCCCAATGAGAGGGATGGATTCAGTACAATAGTAAGGAAAAATAATTTGTAATAATAACTGAAGGCAATGTGTTTTACTATCACAAAGTGTTATTGGAGGAAATTTCAGCTAATCAAGTAGTGGAAGCATGATAAGCAGTTTTATAATTGAGTAACAGTGGAGCAAAGTGATGGAGACGAGTTAGATCTGAACATTGTAGAATACATGTGAAAGATCTCACCTCCTGGAAGTATGTTGGTGAGAAACAGCATGGGCCAAGGATAGATCCTTGAGGGACATTTACTACATGGATTTCAGACAGGAAAGAGAGATGGAGTGGGATTTTCCAATGACGGTGAGGTCGAACATTGGTTTTAAACAGAATGGGTGAGAAGGACATAACCAGAAAAGAGAAACAGACAGAACAAGTAACAATATCTGTGAATTGGCATGGGGGAAGAGGAGGAGGAGGAGAAATAAGAGTTGGAATATTTGTAGTTTAGTGAGAATAGGGCAAAGGGTTAAGATGAGCTCTGATAAGGCTTGACATGAAACTGGACAAAGATGCAAGTTTAAGCCTAAAACGAGGAGCAACATGCTAGGCAATTTGGTTTGGTGGGCTTGTGGAAGAGAGGGAAGCAGCAGAGGCAGCTGATTGGATTGTCTCAATCTTAGTGACATAGAAACTGCATGTGTCTCCTTCACTTGCTGTTGGAGCAGAGGATGGAGGAGACAGGATGATGGACAGTGTTTTGCAAAGAAACAATGCCTGTGTTAGTGATATTTAAAAATGAGTGAACAAACCTGATGACTAACTTTTATCCAGAATGTTAAAATGTACAACAGAAGTCCAGGTTCAAATCCTATCTCAGCAGATGGTGGAATTTGAATTCAATAAAAAAACTGGAAGAATCAACTGGTTGCCATGGCAACAATTGCTGATGACAGAGTGAAAAAAAAATCTAATGTCCTTCGGGGAAAGAAATTTGCCAACCTCAGCAAGCCACTCAGTTGCAAATCACTGCAAAGTTTCAACAAAGGAATGAAGCTGGGTGGCCCATTTGGCATCTACCAGGGAACTAGGAAAGACAACTGCAGAATCAGCCCTATCGGCCCCCCAAACTCCTGCTTAATAATATCTGGGGGCTAGTGGCAAAATTTGGAGAGCCGCTTCAAAGACGAGTCAAGGAACAGTGTCAGACTCATGGAAACATACCTGGCAAACAATGACACACACCACTATCATTGTCCTTAGTGAAGCCCTGTCCCAGCAGACGTGACAGCACAGTGCTATTCTGACCAGATTATTTGACCTGGGAGTACTCAACTTTGACTCTGACGCCTGGAAGTCTCACGGCTCCTGCTGATTACCATGTACCATCCTCCCTTGGTTGATAAATCAGCAGTAGTATTATCACTAGATTATTAATCCAGAGACCCAGGTAACATTCTGGGGACCTGGGTTCGCATCCTGCCATGGCAGATGGTGAAACATGAATTAAATAATGATCTGGAACTAAGATTCTCATGATGACCATGAAACCATTGCCAATTATCAGGAAAGACCCATCTGGTTCACTTATGCCCTTTCCGGAAATGTGCCATCCTTACCTGGTCTGGATGACATGTGACTCCAAACCCATAGTGATGTGCTTGACTCTTAACTGCCTTCCAGGTAATAAACGCTGGTCCAGCCAGCGATTTCCACATCCCAAGAGGGAATTTTAAGAAACAAAAAACTCCATCATGTTGAACAGCACTTGGAGAAAGCACTGTGAGTACACTTAGTGCTATTCACACTCGATGTCCACATCAGGAGTAGTTTGCAGGAGGATTACCAATCAGGCTGGTCGGGTCCTGAAGGACAAAGCTGCTTGGCTGGGACTGCAGCAGGTGCTGACGCACCAAACGGGGAAAATATAGCTGATCTCATCATCACCAATTTCCCAGCTGCAGAGGCATCTGTCCATGACAGGATTGTTAACAGCAACCAACACACAGTCCTGTGGAGACAAAGCCTCATCTTAAACTTGAGAATACCCCCCCATTGCGTTGGGTGGCACTAACTTCGGCGAAAAGGGACAGACTTGGAACAGACACAGGAGCTCAAAACCAGATATCTATGAGGCTTTGAGAGAGACTGCAACAGTAGCAGACCTTCTCTAGCACAATCTGTAACCTCATGGCCCAGCATATTCTACAGACAGCCATTGCCATTGATCCAGGGGACCAACACTGGTTAAACGGAGAGTATTGGAGGGCACACCAAGGGCAGCACCAGGCATACCTAAAAAATAAGGTGCCAACCTGGTAAAACCACCAAACAGGACTATCTGCATGCCAAATAGCATAAGCAGCAAGAGTTAGAGCTCAGCCACCCCATAACCAATAGATCAGATGCAAGCTCTGCAGTTCTGCCACACCCAGTCGTGAACGGTGATGGACAATTAAACAACTCACTGGAGGAAGAATGCCAAAAATCCCCATCTTTACCTGACACAGGAGCCCAACCTATCCATGCAAAAGACAAGTCTGCAGCAATCTTCAGCCAGAAGTGCCAACTGGATGATCCATCTCAGCCTTCTCCAGAGGTCCTCAACATCAGAGATGTGAGTTTTCATCCAATTTGATTCATTTCACATAATATTAAAGAAATGAATGAACAGTGCAAAGGTTATGGGCCCTGGCAACACTCTGACAATAGTAGCGATGACTAGTGCTCTACAGCTTGCTAGCATCCAAGCCAAACTATTTCAGTCCTGCTACAGCGCTGGCATCTATTGACAATTTGTGAAACTGCCCAGGTCTGATCAGCACAAAAACATTGAAAATCGAACCCGACCAATTTCCCCTCAAGCAATCTACTCTCTATCATCAGTAAAGTGATAGAAGGTGTTGTCACAGCAGTATTAAGCAGCACTTACTCAGCAGTAACCTGCTCAGTGACACCCAGTTTGGGCCATGGTGGGCACTCGGTTCCTGATCTTATTACAGACTTGATCCACAAATTCACAAACAGCTGAATTCCTGAGGTGAGGTGAGGGTAAACAGCAGAGCCCTGCACAAAAACCACTTATTTTCACTTCAGTGGAAGTGATCTGACAGTGACACCTTAGTATCAGCTCATCTGCTGAACCTCTCATCTATTCCTGTGTTATCTCTAGGCTTAACTACCCAAATTCACTGCCAGTTGGCCTCCCACATTCAACATCCCTGCAACCTCAAGAATACCTAAAATTCTGCTGCACACAAGTTCATTTGTACCAAGACCTGTTCACCATCACTGCTGTGCTCCCTGGCCCACAAAGGCTCCTATTTATAAGCAACAATTTAAAATTCTCACCCTTGATTTAATTCCTGGCTGTGATGAGCCCCATCTCCCTGCACCAAACAACCTTCAAGACTTCGATAACTCATTTAGTTCCAGACTCCAACAATGCGTTTAATCATCCCTTCACTATTGGAGGCTGTTTCTACAGTTGCCAGAAAACGTGATCTGGAATTCCCCTGATAAACCTCTTAGGTTTGCTTTCCTTGAGAGAGTCAGGAAAACCTGTAGATTTGGTAACTTTTTGGTCACCTGACCTAATATGGCCTTATGTCAAAAGTTTGTTGATAATATTTTTGTGAAATTATAAAACATGATAAAAATACAAATAGTTTGTTGATTTGGACATACACCATTAGCTCTTCAGTATCGCTAGATGAATGATCTGTAACTTCTCAAATGGAGCATTGTGAGAGCACCTTTATCATACAAACTGCAGCAGCACACGAAAGTTAAACATCACCTTCTCCACAGGTAACAGGGCTTTGGCAACGATCGCTGGTATCTGTGGAAGGAGAAACACAGTAAATGTTGCAGAAGTGCAAAATGAATGACACAGATAAAAACGCTGTAGAATTTGGTGGTCTGAAATGGAAGAAAAATACACTCTCTTTCTGGGAAAATATTTCCTGACTGTGAAAGATACCATTCAAAAATTAATCTGCTAAGAGAGCAGCACATGGTCAGGGGGTGGGCAGCAGTGGAAAATTTATTTACAAAAAAGGTACAAGGAAATTACAGTAAAATACTACAGAGATCAAATCTATCCATCATTACAGACTGAAGAGATTAGACACCAACAAAGGTGATCAGGGAGCACAGAAGTGAGCAAGAGCAGTGTGAGCTGCTATGATCCAACAGTCTGGGAAAAAAAATCCATAAGAAACAAACATTTCTCTTGGATAAGAGATAATAGGAACTGCAGATGCTGGAGAATCCAAGATAACAAGGTGTGGAGCTGGATGAACACAGCAGGCCAAGGAGCATCTTCGGAGCAGGAAAGCTGACGTTTTGGGCCTGGACACTTCATCAGAAATGGGGGAGGGGAAGAGGATTCTGAACGAAATAGGGAGAGAGGGGGAGACAGATCAAAAATGGAGAGAAAAGATATTTGGAGAGGAGACAGACAAGTTAAAGAGGCGGGCATGGAGCAGGTAAAGATGAGGAGAGGTGGGGAGGTAGGGAGGTGATAGGTCAGTCCAGGCAGGACAGACAGGTCAAGGGGGTGGGATGAAGTTAGTAAGCAGGAAATAGGGGTGCAGCTTGAGGTGGGAGGAGGCGATAGGAGAGAGGAAGAACAGGTTAGGGAGGCAGGGACAAGCTGGGCTAGTTTTGGGATGCAGTTGGGGGGAGGGGAGATTTTGAGGCTTCTGAAATCCACATGGACACCATTGGGCTGCAGGGTTCCCAGGCAGAATATGTGTTGCTGTTCCTGCAACCCTTGGGTGGCATCATTGTGGCACTGCAGGTGGCCCAGGATGGACATGTCATCTGAGGAATGGGATGGGGAGTTGAAATGGTTCGCGACCGGGAGGTGCAGTTGTTTCTTGCGAACTGAGCGTAGGTGTTCTGCAAAGCAGTCCCCAAGCCTCCGCTTGGTTTCTGCAATGTAGAGGAGGCCACAACGGGTAGAGGGGATGCAGTATACCACATTAGCAGATGTGCAGGTGAACATCTGCTCGATGTAGAAAGTCTTCTTGGGGCCTGGGATGGGGGGGGCGGGGGTAGAAGAGATAGGAGGTGTGGAGGCAAGTGTAGCACTTCCTTTGGTTGCAGGGGAAGGTGCTGGGAGTAGTGGGGTTGGAGGGCAGTGTGGAGCGGACAAGGGAGTCACGGAGAGACTGGTCTCTCCGGAAGGCAAGCAAGGGTGGGGAGGGAAAAATGTCTTTGATGGTGAGGTCGGATTGCTGATGGCGGAAGTGTCAGAGGATGACGTGTTCGATCCGGAGATTGGTGGAGTGGTATGTGAGGATGAGGGGGATTCTTTTTCAGTTGTTATTGCAGGGACAGGGTGCGAGGGAGGAGTTGTAGAAAAATGCAGGAGACACGGTCAAGGGTGTTCTTGACCACTCCGGTGGGGAGGTGGGGAGTGGAGTTGCGGTGCTTGAAAAACAAGGACATCATAGATGTACGGGAGTGGAATCCTGGGAGCAGATGCAGCAGAGGTGAAGCAATTGGGAATAGGAGATGGCATTTTTGCAGGACGGTGGGTGGGTGTGAGATGTTAATGTGATAACATCCCATTAATTTAAAGAAGTATAGAAATCAAAGTCTTTCATCTGCATTTGATTCCTATACAGAGACTTTGATTTATAGAAGTAAAGTCTTTTATCTACTCACATCGGTATGCAGACACTGCCCTGAAGCTTCCTGCCCAGCTAGGAATTCAGTGTAAAGCTTTTGTAACTCCTTATCTTCTCACACATCGGCATGCAGACACTGTCTTAAGTTTCCTGACTGAACTGAAATTAGAATCAATCTGTATCAAATAGGGTTAGGTGGGGAAATTTTGTAAAGGTGTGAAACCTCTAAAGCATGTAACTTCTGTCGCTGACTAAGGGGCCAGGGCACTGACTTTGTCCTAGCCAGACACACTGGCAACTTGAAATCACAATCTGTCCCGGACAACAACTCAAAATCACCACCTGCTATGAGCAGCTACTTCACAAGCAATCGATACTATATCCTGGTCTTTTATGTTGT
This sequence comes from Stegostoma tigrinum, assembly GCF_030684315.1. Taxonomy (NCBI): domain Eukaryota; kingdom Metazoa; phylum Chordata; class Chondrichthyes; order Orectolobiformes; family Stegostomatidae; genus Stegostoma; species Stegostoma tigrinum. The sequence continues at coordinate 75,355,218 of NC_081364.1, read as the reverse complement.
CGATGTAATAATTGCTTGGTATCCTGTTTTTGTCTGTTGTAGTAATTGTTTTATGTATCATGTCATTGGAGGTTGTGAAATCGTTTTCTGTATCATGTCTTTTGTAAAGTATAAAAAGCAGGGACTGTCCGGGGAGAACTCCTTGTGAGACTTTGCACTGTGTGCCGGGTTGAGTACAGTGATTCTTCACAGCTTGTACTTGCTTGGTAAGAAAATGATTGGCGTTTTTCTAAACAGGTCAGTGTCTTGTTATTGCAGCACGTCCGTGAGGGTCTCCGAAAACAAACTTGACAGGTGGGAGGAGGTGTATTCTAGGTAGCTGTGGGAGTCAGTGGGCTTGAAATATATATCGGTTTTGAGATTGTTCCCCAAGATGGAAATAGAGGACCAGGAAGGTGAGAGAGGTGGTTAGAGATGGTCCAGGTGAACTTAACGTTGGGGTGGAAGGTGTTGGTGAAGTGGGCGAACTGTTCGAGCTCCTCATAGGAGCACGAGGCAGCGCCGATACAGTCATCCATGTACTGGAGGAAGAGGTACGGAAGAGGGATTGTTCCAACAAAGAGGCAGGCAAAGCTTGGGCCCATGCAGGTACCCATGGCCACCCCCTTTGTCTGTAGGCAGTGGGACGAGTTCACCGAAGCACATAATGGGGTCAGTGGAGGGGAACTGGTCAGACCTGCAGGACAGGAAATAGCGTAGGGCTTTGAGGCCATCTGTATGGGGTAGGCAGGTGCTAATGTGGTATACTGCACCGCTGCACCCGTTCTGGCCTCCTCTACATCAGGGAAACCAAGCAGAGGCTTGGGGACCACTTTACAGAACACCTACACTCAGTTCGCAATAAACAATTGCTCATCCCCACCTCCCTAACCTGCTCTTCCTCTCACCTATCCCCTCCTCCCATCTCAAGCCACACCCCCATTTCCTACTTGCTAACCTCATCCCACCCCTTTGACTTGTTGGTCCTCCATAGACTGACCCATCCCCTCCCCACCTACACTCACCTTTACCTGCTCCATCCCCACCTCTTTAACTTGTCTGTCTCCTCTCCACTTGTCTCCCACTCTCTCCCTGTTTGTTTCAGCATCCCCTTCCCCTCCCCCATTTCTGAAGGGTGTGGGCCCGAATACGTCAGTTTTCCTGTTTCTCTGATGCTGCCTGTCCTGTTGTGTTCCTCCAGCTTCACCCCCGGCCCTTTTAAAGTTTCAAAGCTGTCGCGCATGCGCCCCGCGGATCACTGCCCCAAATAAAGATGGTGACGGTCACACGGGCCTATCGCCATCTGAGGCGTTGATTTGTTTTCTGCAAACGTGAGTCTGGGAGTTTCAAATGGGTGTGTTTTCCGACGTGCACTAACTGTTTGTAAAACTTCCAAACCCATACGAATATCACTTCCCTCCAGCTTTCTACCGTTTTGCTTTCTTTACTGTGGCCTGCTCTTACCTCAATTGCACAAATCTTGGTCTCAGCGAAGGATCTAGGCCCGAAACGTCAGCTTTCCTGCTCCTCTGATGCTGCTTGACCTGCTGTGTACATCCAGCTGCACACCGTGTTATCTCGGATTCTCCAGCATCTGCAGTTCCGGTTATCTCAGCGACTCTGCACCGCACTCGTGGATGATCACGTGGTTTTCACTGATCCCGCCCTCCCTTCATTCCGATTGGGCGACATCCGTCCGGTCATGCACGGCACACCTGTACTCTCTGATGAAGGGTCTAGGCCCGAAACGTCAGCTTTTGTGCTCCTGAGATGCTGCTTGGCCTGCTGTGTTCATCCAGCCTCACATTTTATTATCTTGGAATCTCCAGCATCTGCAGTTCCCATTATCTCTATACACCTGTACTCCTATTGGTCGCGCACTGACATCAATCAGCCAGACTTCACTGTGAGCTGGAGCATGCGCAGTGCTTTGTGTTATTGTTGGAAGCAAATGAACGTCGTCGCAATGTTGCATTTTGAGACGAATGAGACTGAAAACTGGATCTGTCTTTTTACCTTCACAGATGCTGCCAGACCTGCTGAGCTTTTCGAGCAACTTTGTTTTTGTTCCTGATTGACAACATCCCAGTTCTTTTGTTATTTTTTAACAAGTCGCGATTGAAAAGGCTTCCGGCAGCTCAAAGCTAAAGATACTCTTGATACCGCTCTGTCAGCCAATAGAGAAATAGCGGTGAAATAAGGGTAATAAATACAGGTCTAGCAGTCCTCAGGTAAGATGTAAAGAGAATAATTATGAATATGAAGAACACCACGTGGTGAAGTGGGGTGAGTGTTGTTCATATGAACTGTGATTGGGCAGAGAGGGAGGTTAATCAAAAAAGAACAAGCAGAAAAGAGATTCTCAAGAAAGGTCTGTGCAATGGAAAGCAACGAGAATCAGAAGATAAAAGCCCAACACAAGAAAAAGTTTGAAGACCGCGGCTGCAGAAACTCCAATAATTTGTTTCACTGCTTGACTTAAGCAGTATAATCCACATTCAACTGTAAGTAGCTGTCTGAGTTTGTCACTGTAGTTTACTTCATAACAGATAAACTCCACACTTTGTCTCAATAAAGCTGACAGTTGGTTCACCAATTAGTTCTGCTGCCAAGTCCGTTCTTGTTTGAAAAGGGGTATAGATCACATTTAAATAGACAATGAAAAATGTCAATCCAGGCTGGGAGCAAAATTCTACTCCCTCGCCACTGACTCCATCCCTGCCCCTGGTAACTGGCAGGTAACACACTGGTCACAGTCAGGGTGCAATATTTCACCCCAAGATGAGCTTCTAACCACATTACTCACCCCCACACTCATTATCACAAAGACCACATACAATTTCAACCTCAACAGCATCTCAGGTCATCTGCTGCTGAAACTCTCATCCATTCCTTTGCTACCTCTCGACTTAACTCCCCAAACACACTCCCGGCCGGCTTCTTAATACTACTTCCCTGAAATCTTGAACTGATCCAAAAATCTGCTGCCCATGTGTTTATTTTCACCGATTTTAACATCTTCAAGTTTTGCCATTCTGTGCTCACTAACATAAACATTTTCTCAGTGGCAAAGCACCAAGGTTTTGAAATTCATATCCTTATTTTGAAATTTTGGCATCACACCACTTTTTCGTTTGATAGTCCGTCCAGCTGCAAACCCCTCTGAGATATATCTGAAGAAGGGTCACTGGACACAAAACAGTAATGCTGCTCTCTCTCTCCACAAGCACTGCCAGATAAGCTGAGTTTTACATCAATTTCTGCTTGTGTTACAACTTTCAAGCATCTACTGTCCTTTTGCTTTTTTCTTCAAGACATTTGTTCTCCCTGACTTCCAACCTCCTGTGGATATCTGGTTTTAACTCCCACCTTTTTTATGTTTTCAGTTCCTAAGGCCACAAGCTCTTGAATTTACTCCCTAAACATCCCTGGTTTTCAAAGTCCCCTTGTTTGTTCAGGATATTCCTTGAAACCTACTTCTTTGGCCAGTTTTGGGTCACTTGTCCTAATAAGTACCTGGTATCAAATATTGTTTTGTGACAACCTTGTGTAATATGTCAGATCATTGGATTGAATCAAAAATGTGAAAACATTTAAATTGTTCTTTTGGAAAACATCACTAATCCTTCACGATCATTTGGTAACTCCTTACCTAATAGCATTGCAAGTGCGACTTCACCACATGACCTGCACTGGTTCAGAAAGGTCAAACATCAAGTTCTCCAGATGTAACTGAGGATTGGCAATAGTTACTGATACCTTTGGAGAGTGATCCAACGTTCGTGTATCTGGATATGGTGAATGAATAGACAATAGGTGCTGGAGTAGGCCATTCGACCCTTCGAGCCAGCACCACCATTCATTACGATCATGGCTGATCATCCACAATCAGTATCCTGTTCCTGCCTTATCCTCATAACCCTTGATTCCACTATCTTTAAGTGCTCTATCTATCTCTTTCTTGAAAGTATCCAGAGAGTTGGCCTCCACTGCCTTCTGGGGCAGTGCATTCCATATATCCATCGCTCTCTGGGTGAAGAAGTTTTTCCTCAACTCTGCTCTAAATAGCCTACCCCTTATTTTGAAACTGTGTCTTCTGTTCTGGACTCACCCATCAGCGGAAACATGCTTCCTGCCTCCAGAGTGTCCAATCCCTTAATAATCTTATACGCCTCAATCAGATCCCCTCTCATCCTTGTAAACTCAAGTGTATACAAGCCCAGTCGCTCCAATCTTTCAACATATGATAGTCCCGGACGCCATTCCAGGAATTGACCTCGTGAACCTACGCTGCACTCCCTGAATAGCCAGAATGTCCTTCCTCAAATTTGGAGACCAAAGCAGCACACAATACTCCAGGTGCGGTCTCACCAGGGCCCTGTACAGCTGCAGAAGGTCCTCTTTGCTCCTGTATTCAATTCCTCTTGTTATGAGGCCAGCATGCTATTAGCTTTCTTCACTGCTTGCTGTATGTGCATGCTTGCTTTCATTGACTGATGTACAAGAACACCTAGATCTCGTTGTACTTCCCTTTTACCGAACTTGACTGCATTGAGATAGTAATCTGCCTTCCTGTTCTTGCCACCAAAGTGTATAACCACACGTTTATCCACATTAAACTGCATCTGCCACGTATCCGTCCACTCACCTAGCTTGTCCAACTCACCCTGTATTCTCATAACATCCTCCTCACATTTCACACTGCCACCCAATTTTGTGTCATCAGCAAATTTGCTAATATTACTTCTAATGCCTTCGTCTATATCATTAATATATATCGTAAACAGCTGCGGTCCCAGCACTGAACCTTGTGGTACCCCACTGGTCACTGCCTGCCATTCTGAAAGGGACCCGTTTATCACTACATTTTGCTTCCTGTCAGCCAGCCAATTTTCAATCCAACTCAGTATTTTGCCCCCAGTACCATGTGCCCTAATTTTATTCACCAATCTCCTATGTGGGACTTTATCAAAGGCTTTCTGAAAGTCCAGGTACACTACATCCACTGGTTCTCCCTTATCCATCTTCATATGGACATGTTGCAGAACCTGTTGGGTGAGAGAAGTTCAGAAACAGAACAGCGATGGCTTCCTTCTGACTCGAGAGGGTCTAACTTTACTTTTTAATTGAAAAATCTTCAGGTTCATTTATAGTTCTTCACGGAGTATGAATTGTTGAACTTATTCAGCTGCATGTGTACAATAAATTTCTTCAGATGTGAGGTCAAAGAAATTCAAAACTATTCCTCATCCTCCCTCAGACTTTCTCTCACTGTTAAGGTGCCTACTCATGGACTTAGGGGATCCAGGTACATGATTATTTGAAGTTTCCATCCCATTTAGACAGTGGTTAAACAGTCTTTTGGCACGGCAGCCTTCATTGCTCAATTGTTTCAGTTTAGGAGTTGGGAAGTCATATTGAGGTTGCACAGGATGTTGATGAGACCTCTTCTGGAATACAATGTGCGGTTTCTGTCACACAATTACAGGAGGCATATCATGAAGCTGGCGAGCGTTAAGAAGAGGTTTACCAGGATGTTGCCTGGTATGGAATCTTTGATTTATAAAGAAAGGTTGGATAGACTTTGACTTTTCTTGCTGGTGCTTAGGAGGTTGAGAGGCGGCCTGTTAGAAGTTCATAAAATAATGAGACATGTAGATAGTATGAATTGTGGTCGTCATTTCCCAAGGATGGGAGATTTCAAGACTAGGGGATGTTTTTAAGTTGGGAGGAGATAATTTAATTTAAAAAAATGCAAGGCAGAACTTTGCAGTGGCTGTGAACAAAGCAATGGCAAGTTCCAGCAGAGAAACAGGTGGCAAAGAAACAGGTGACAGTGAAGCAGGCATGTGAGGGCTAATGTGTTTCGTTTGCCAGTGACATTCACCACTTCACAAAGTGGAGAACGTTGAAGTGCAGCAGCGACGGTGATTATTTTGCAGGATATTCACCTTGCAAATGGGTTTTCCGCCAGTATCCCTGATTACATCGCAATCGACAGGATGAAAGCTGCAGCAAGACGTGTGGAGCCAGTGGTGTAATTGATACGGCATCTGATTTTGAATTGGAAGTTTGGAATATTGTATCCTCTCTCACTCGAGTGAAGTTGACAGCTTTTCTACCCTTGCAAATTGACAGACACTCCCGAAGAGGAATGTCTGGCCAACGCTGTTTTTGTCAGGTTCCCAGCAGCTTAAGTGAATGGATTGCTGGGTTTTGGAAATTGAAAATTGAAATTAAAAGGTAAATGAGTAACTTGAGTGTGGGGCTACTTCAGCTCATTGTATATTTCATATCCCAGCTCATGGCAACAGTACCCATTGTCAGGAGAAACTGCATGTGTTCCACACAAAGCTGCCTTTTGCTGGGAAACCTTGTGTACAGCAGGAGAAGCGGCTAGAACACTGTGTGTATAAGACTGACACTGAGCCACACATCAAACGGTAAAGATAACAAGTAAAGTTGTAAACTTGCTCGCCCAGCTGGCTTGTTTTCGTTCAGACTTTTCGTCACCACGCAAGGTAACGTCATGAGTGAGACTTCCGAAGAAGCGATGTTGTTCTCCTCCACTTGAAATTTATACTGCCCGGTCTGTTCCGGCAACTTCTGTCATTTCGCATTCTGTTCTGTATGGGTTGCATATGGGGTCCAATTCTATTTGTTTGCCGACTGCATTATGGATTGAGAACCATGCCTCTAGGAATTCCCATGTGTGGCTATGTTTGGATTGCACTACTACGGTTATGTTGTCCCAGTTAAACTGATGGCCTTCATTATCCGGGTGTACTGATATTAGGGAAAGTTTGTCATGTCATTTTGCTGCCGGCTGATGTTCAAAATTAAAATTATCCGAGCCCCTCAAGGCACTGACCCGAGTTGTGATGTGCAAAGGACAACACACAAAGGAGGATCCTTGTGTGATTGATCCAATGTGATCTGTATGCCAGGGTAACAGTGAAGACTGGTCTTCAACACCCACATTGAACCTGGCTCCACTTGGCCTCCAGTCACCTCTCACAAACTACCATGGCACTTCACTTTTCCTGACCTCCCCTCTATTCTTGTTTTAAACTGATTGCACGCCAGGCAGTTTCAGCTGGCATTGCTGCTGTGGAACTGTAACATGGAGTGAATCGATTTTGACTGATCAATGACATAATTCTCCTTCTCAAGATCAGTCAGTATTTCAGATTTATTACTTTAAATGATAACCATGAACAGGCTACGACAGTAAAGGCACTGAATCGTAATCTCTGGACCAGCAGGAAAGATCAGTTTATGGCACTCAGGACACTGTCTGATTCGGCCTTGCATTCTCCCAACCTTCTGCACATGATGCCCCTCTGCTCTGTTTCGGTTTTGTTACGTCTTGATATATAATAGTCTCCAGTTATCTATTCTTTTGTTATTTCCAATGCATGAGACCCTCTTTCCATGTCTTTTTGGCTGGCTCCACAGCTCAGTGGTCAGAGCACTGGTCTCAGAAACAAGTGGTTGTGAGTTCGAGCCTGTGATAGTGTTTGTACATCCCCTGCTTCAATGGTCAAAAAGAGCCCTTTAAAAATTATCCGAAATTATAACAGTATCATTTCCTCCACAGGTCGGAAATGTGTTTGAATTTCCACATTGCTGTTTGTCCTTCCACTTGAGGAGCAGCATTTGGAATGGCAGGAAGCAGCTGACATCAGTGATGTTTGGCTGGAAGTACAAGGTGAAGCAGGAAAACTGCAGGTGAGCAATGGGGGAGGAGCACAAACCCAGGGCATCCATCAAATACTTCCATTTGTTGCTGTGAATAGGTTCTAGTTTTGGAGTCTGGAATGGGACAATAGAGCCAAGTGAGTGAAGTTCTGCTTTCTGGGGGTTGCTCTCTCCGAAAGCCTCTGGCACTCTCGGTGGAAGGTGTCCTTGTTAGTTTCCTTCTGTGGGTGAAAATGAGGGTCACTTCCCCGAGGGGGCATGGACACAGTCTTCCCACCTCAAACTTCAGTTTTGCTTGTTGGTTCCTCAAAGTGTTGACCCAGAAACCCGCACAGCACACACTTCATTGGGGAGACAATGGAGGTTGTTATCACTGGACACTTAATCCAGAGACCCAGATAGTACTTTGGGGACTTGTGTTTGAATCCCGTTGCAGCAGACGGCGGAATTTGAATTCAATACAAACCTGGAATTAAGCGTCTAATGATGAGCATGAATCTGTTGTCCTTTAAGGGAAGTAAACTGCCATTCTTGCTTACATGTAACTCCTGACCCACAGCAATGTGGTTGACTCTTAACTGCTCTCTGGACATTTAGGAATGTGTAATAAATATTACCCTAGCCAGTGATGCCCTCATCCCGTGAATGAATTTAAAAAGTACGTCAGGAATTCCTCCTGTATGCAATGATAACTGATTTGCTTTGCCCAATCTTTATGCAGACTGAAGTCACCTGACTCTTGAAGTCAGTGACCTTTCATCATAGTTAGAGCTCTCCCTTTCTGCTGGTGTCTTCAATTTCCTGTTTAGTGCCTTCTGCTAAAATTACCACACGAGTTAACTGGGGTGTATATACATCGACCACTGTCAATTTCTGTCCCTTGATGTTTCTAAACTGTACCCAGACTCCATTTCACCAGAACTGATATCCATTGTCATTACCATATTAATTTTATTCCGTAACCAGCAATGCTGACCTACCTCCTCCTCCTTGTCAGTCCTTCCAAGAAACTGAATACCCCTGGAGCCCAGCTTCAGACATCGTAGATATTTTGGTTTCTGATTTACCAAAACATCCTGGATTCTGGAAAAGTCTGAGTTCAGTAGAAATTAGCAGTTGTAACGCTGCTATGTAAGAAAGAAGGAGGAACAAAAATAAGGAATAAAGCCAGTTAACATTACTTCAATCAGTTGGGAAAGTGCTTAATAATGTCTCTTCATTAAGTATGTTTCAGCAATGCTTTTAAAACAAAAATCGTATCATCTGATTAAATCAACATGGTCAATCCAGAAGAAGACATTCCATGATGGAGACAGGGCAGTTGCAGGTAAGTTCAAGGTCACCCTGGGGCCAGGCATGTTTGACAATTTCATTCCTTTTTGACAGTCAAACAAGTGAGGTCGCAAAGAGGAAACCAACAGCTGCATAACACTTGGATTCCCAAGAGGCATTTTGTAGGGTGTCACACTGGTGGCTAATAGATAAGAGAAGGGCTCTGGAACTGAAGGTAATGTATGAGCATGAATAGAGAGTTGGTGAACATGCAGGACATAACAGTAAGTGTTGTTGTGACTGTGATGAGAGGAGTGCAAAGGATTCGAAGGTGAATATAAAGGTTAAATTAACCTCAGGGATGTTTTTCATGGACTTTCAGGACAGATGAGACCATCCATCCTCTTGACAGCTGACCAGCCAGTCTGGCCACCAAATAAATTAATAGACATATTGGTCACATGTGGGCAGGCCTCCTGGTGCATTCACCTCCATGGGCAATATACCAGGAAGGCTGTTCAGGGAAGATGGCGGAGATGGGAAACTGCATCCATGACATGATGCCCACGTTTACAAACAAGCCCTCCCGACATGACAACCGCGCACATGGAGATGAAGTGGAAAACAGCAGGTAACTGCTCGAACAGGTTTTGTGTTCTTTCTCAGGAAGGTTTTCTTTTAAAAAAGAATAAGCCCAGTGACGTCACAATGGTTTGCCTGTGATGTCATAAACACAAACAAGAATAAACAGTAACTGCTGTGTGTCCTCACTTCATGTTGAGACAACGTGAGGTGAACATTGCAGTATTGTAGCTCTGCAGTTTCAAGTGCGCATCGCTTATTTCTTTTCTTTCCCTCATCAGTGTAATTAGAACTAACACTAATTGAAGCGGAGGGAAAGGAGCAATACCTTCGTGGTATCACTGTTGGTTGTGAGAAGAGTTTTGAGGTAATTTGAATTCAATATATACTGGGCACTATTTGTAAAGAAATTGGATTTTAGTACGAATTTCAAAGACGGGAAAACTGGAAAAACGATGTGAATTTGGGGTAACCCGATTGAATTAATGCGTGTATGTTGTGGGTCGCAATGGTTCCAGTACTTGCCAAAACCAAAATTATATTGGCCACATTTTTGTGTCCGCTCTTTGATGGAGCAAAATGTTTCTTCTGGTCTTTGCTGAAGGTGATATTAGCAGGAAAAATGTTCATCTCGGATGACCACAAGATCCCATTATCACAACAATTCGCAAAAAAAACAAGAATGGAATTCTCCCGTATAAATCATCTACTATTTATCCCTCAGTGAATGTTGTTTCAATGGAAAAGCTAATCATTACCAATTGTTATTCATGAAAACGTGCTTTCTGCACATTAACCAGTGCCTTTCCTACATTACAGCAGCCAAAAAATAGTATTTAGATGAAAAAGGCCCTTTGGGAAATCATTCCAGATGTTCAAGGTGTTGGATTAGAGAAAAGCTTTGTTGAGTTTCATTTTGAACTGAAGTATCTGAAGGGTGATGTCCTGGCTGCTCAGTTGACAAGTTAAAATGTTAAATTGTTGAAGGAAGACCAAGTAGACAGTGAAGGCGCAAATGAATATTTGACATATGTAATGAGGCTGAAGTCAGCATATTTTTTGGTCTAGTATTTAAGTGTGATTGTACTTTCTCTTTTCATGTTGAATTTGGTTTTTACTTTTATGGTGTTTTCATTTGTCTTTTAGGTTTGACGATACTTCACCTTTCTCATTCCTCAGACTCCAACCCACTTTGATTCTGAAAGGTATGAGTTATCATTAATTTTTCACAAAGCACAAGCTTCAATCCAGTTCCTTGTCTCCCTGTGTTCAGTCAGGCATCGACTCACTTATTCCAGACCTCACATGGAAATTTGCCTTTAGAGACAATGGGAACTGCAGATGCTGGAGAATCCAAGATAACAAAGTGTGGAGCTGGATGAACACAGCAGGGAACTGCAGCAGCTTGGCCTGCTGTGTTCATCCAGCCCCACACTTTGTTATCTTGGAAATATTCCTGCTGCTTTGTTCCATTTGCTCATATTCATCAGTGACATATTAAATTAGATTACATTCCCTACGGTGTGGAAACAGGCCCTTCAGCCCAACAAGTCCAAACCGCCCCTTGAAGCATCCCACCCAGACCCATCTTCCATTCACCCACACACCCCTCAACACTACGGGCAAATTAGCATGGCCAATCCACCTAGCCGACACATCTTTGGACTGTGGGAGCACCCAGGCGAAACCCATGCAGACACGGGGAGAATATGCAAACTCCACACAGTCAGCCTGAGCCTGGAATCGAGCCCGGGTTCCTGGCACTGTGAGGCTGCAGTGCTAATCGCTGAGCCACCGTGCCTCCCGTATCCGACGAGATTAAAACAGCAGCGGTCCATGACACCTGTGAAAAGTAGTAGTTGTCAGCCTTGCATCAATGACAGCAGCCTGACCCTGGAGTCAGACAGTTCTCAGTGTAATATCACTGAGCACAATGAGGACTGATGTGGCAGCCCCCTTTTGCGACCTTGACAGACTGAGCAATAGGTGACCCGACATCTAACTGATGTCTCTACAGTTTCCCAGCTGTTTTCTCCCCACTCCCCACACCGGGTTCGGTCTCCCACTGGGCTGACTGTGTCCCACTCACTGGACTGCAGAAGTGTGGACTCTGAGAAGCTGACTGCCTTGGGTGTCCATCTGGCAGAGCCCATTACCCTGTATTAATGCCAGAGACTGCTCTTGGTGAACCTATCCTGCATGAAGGCAGCCTCCCTTGCTTTGACTCTGGGTTACTCCCTTTAGATTCTGAGACAGTGCTTCCAGGGTGTGTAGAGTGATTTTTATTCATAATTGATGTGAAAGCTTTGTTAATTTTTATTTTGAGTGGCCTAAAAAGTCTGAATCCTGACGTCCATGTTGGCTCAGTTAGGATTTTAAAGTTGTGTTTTCTGAGCAAGAGCAACATGATATCAGAAGATCAAACAGATCATGGACACATGTAACTACACTGAAGTCAGCATTTTATCTTTTTTGGTCCAGTATTTAATTTTTTTATGGCAGTCTTTCTCTTTACATGTTGAATTTGGTTTGGTCTCTCATGATGTTTTCATTTATCTTATAGATTTGACTGTTGTTTCCGGTCAGTCAGCTTGCCGAAGCAGTCAGATTTCCGTCATACTACTCAGAATAAAAATGGTATGTACTATCCTTGCTTTTTCACACACAACAAATTCCAATCCCCTGATTACTTATTCTTCATATTCCTATATACCATCCAACACTCACTCACTCGCACATTCTTCCACGATGTGCAAGATGTTTTATATATTTGGTCACAGATTTGTCCCGTTTTATTTTGAGGGAGCTGAAATGTTTGAAGGCTGATGCTCTCATCTGCTCACTTGGCCTTTTAAAGTTTCAATTGTTCTAAGGAAGAGCAAGGTGATATTGAAAGAGTAAATAAACATTTGTGTTGACCATGAGGGTTTGTCCTTATCAACTTCTCCCCGTGCCTGACATGCTGGTTAAACAATCACCAGCTGTCTCTCTCTCTCTTGCTCATGTGAGCACAGCCCAATGATGTGGTGTGATAATGGTGACTATTTTTTCGAAGGTGGGTCACTTTGGAACAGACAAGCTGGGTTTTTTTGTGATAATCACTGACTGTTTATGTCAGGAAATATCTATTGCTGCACTTTTCAAATCCGAGCTACGTCCGATGGGTGTGAAATCTGGCGACAGACGTTTTTCCAAAAAATGTTGTCCATTGGAGGTTCTGAAGTTGGACTCTGTTGGGTTCATTCACAACTTCAAGACTGCCATTTATGTTATGCTAGTGTATTCACGGTAAATGGATAAATGGAGTTAAGAGAGAAATGCATCATGATGTGATACAATGGAGCAAGCTCAAGAGACCTTATTCCTGTGAATTCAAAAAATATAGTTTAAGTTCTGAGATATTCAGCAAGCAAACTGTAAGACAAATGGAGTAACAAAAGTATGCTGTGTACTAGGATAGAGATCTGTTCAAACTTTTCTAATTGGTATTAATTAAGGAAGCGACATGTGCAAATTCTTCTTTTCAATTTAAGACTGAGATAGAATAGTCACCCAATTTACATCCATGATGAACATAGAGCAACGATATAGTCATGAAGAGGAATTGTGTCCCTTGATGTAGTGTAGTGGGGGTGGTGAAAATAACTGTCATGTTTTTCATAAATTATTAACAATCATCATGACTAGAACTAACTTATAGCCACAAACTGGAGTGTGTTAATAGGGGTTAAGAGTGGGCATTAGATGGTGTTTCAATCACTGGCCACTTTCCACTGCTCTGCCACATGCTGTGCCTGGCAACCTTCAGTGAACAAAGTCCAAATTTGAACCAGATTTGCAAACCAATTCCTGAATTCGAAACAAGAAAAGAACATGTCATCTGTCAGGCAAGCTAGTGTGTTGTGGCATTTTGACTACGAGAGGAAAATAAAACAATGTTCATGTGGAACTCCACTTAATATTTGAAACCTGAATGTGCACATTTCAGTTGATTCTCTCCGCTGCATAATTAACTTCAACTCTTCCATCCTGCTTTTATTGACATATTAATATCTGCTTGAGAGATTTCCTCCATGCCTGTTGATTGCATGCTGACTGCATGTGTACAATATACTGAGAAAACACACCAGTTTTGATTTATTGCCGCAAAAACTGTGCGTTGAGGGACCGTGATTTACTGCGCTCGATAGTATTTTTGTTTGCTTTTTGCTGGCATTGTGAAAACTTAGAACACTGGAGGGCACATCCTTCCATAGATATCCTGCCCTTTCTTCTGTTACACCGTGCAATGAATGGGAAGGAAAGGAGCGGGAAGAATGATTATGAAGTAAATTTGAGTCGGGGAGCTGATAGCCTTTTACCACAACAGCAGAACAGATGGAAGGAATGAGTAGTCGGGTGAGAGAAAGGAACAGAAATTTCACCATTAAAAATGCTGAAGGCAATGTATTGACAGCTGGTAGCCTTTATTTTAGTCATGTATTGCAAACATTCAATAGTTTTGCTCTTTTAATATTTAAAGATGGACATTACATAATTTCTCTTACTGAGATTGTCATCATGGTCATAAAACATCAATTTATTTTTCATGTTATTTGTCTTACTGGATCAAAATATGATGACACATAAACAATTTGAGCTTCAAAATCTCCCCTTCCCCTACCGCATCCCAATACCAGCCCACCTGGTCCCCGCCTCCCTAACCTGTTCTTCCTCTCACCTATCCCCTCCTCCCACCCCAAGCAACACACCCATTTTCTTCTGTCTAACCTCATCCCACCCCCTTGACCTATTCGACCTCCCCAGCCTGACCTATCCCCTCCCTACCTCCCCACCTACAATCACCTCTACTGGCTCCATTCCTGCCTCGAAACTTGTCTGTCTCCTCTCCACCTATATTCTCATCTACCCATCTTCGATCCGCCTCCCCCTCTCTCCCCATTTATTTCAGAACCCTCTCCCCCTCCCCCTTTTCTGATGGAGGGTCTAGGCCCGAAACGTCAGCTTTTGTGCTCCAAAGATGCTGCCTGGCCTGCTGTGTTCATCCAGTTCCACACTTTGTTATCTTTGTTTGAAGGTTATGCTTTTCTGCAGTCATACTTTTTTATACTTGTGTGGGGTAAAGTTCTTAAAACGGCAACTTCATTTAATTGAAACACATTTTGTACAATTTTCTATTACTTGGAACAAGTCTTGGAAATACATTTCCTGTGAATACAGACGATTCATAATTCTGACAGAACCGGCCAGCTACTCTGGCAAAGTTGAGAGGTTCACATTGGATTTCAAATTTCAAATCAGGCTTCTTCAAGAGTGCTCCAATTCCCTCCTTTGCTGACATGCTCCACCCTGACCCCTGCCCAATCCCAAAGGTATATTCATCTGCTGACATGAAGGAAACTGAATTTGATATAGGGGTGCTTGATGTGATTTGAACTATGAAGTTCTTTGTGAGAGTTCTTAATTTCTTTTGCACACTCCACAGCATCAAGTATGATAACCCTTAGGCAGCACATTGGAAGAAACCTTGCATGGCACGAGTTGTGGAACAAAATAAAACAGAGATTTCCTTTTTCTTCAGTTTCTCCCTCCTTCTATTTTCCGCCAAGTCAGCAAACATTTTACACCTCTCTGCTTTCCTTCCAGTTATGTAAGCTTGCTTTCAAGAGTAATTAGATTCCTCAAAACAATATTGTTCAGAAATGTGAAGTCAGTGATATTGTTAGCAGAGAATTCAAACAGGATTGAAGCCAGACTGTCATGTTTCCTGTTGCTTGCTGTGGCCTCGAGCTGTAGACAGAAGTTGCTGCACATAATTCCACATTTTGTCTGTTGTGGAAACTTTCTGGCCCGTCTGATGACTGGATTAAAGTAGAAATTGAGAAATAGTGGGTAGTCAGCTGAAGGGATTTAATATTAAATGTTTATTTACTTAAAATGATGGTTTAATATTCTTGAGATCGATACAAAATAACTCCAAGGCTCAAATTGCTGTTTTGCATGAATCTAGCTGGCAATGTTTCTGTGATGTTTTGACTTTAACTTTGTGTTTTTTTTGAATGGTTCAAGCAATACATGAAGTGACCAGCTGCTTTATCATTGGATTGAACATATTGTATCTCCTCATCAATGGTATTCCCCTCCAACCCTTCAATGCTCATATCTTTGCACTTCTAATTCCGGCCACTTTGATCTTGCCTGCATGCTTGATCTTCTTTATTCTGTCATTGGTGTGTTCAGCTACCCAGTTCTGGGACACTGTTCCAAAACATCTCCTCTTTGTCCTCAAAACCAATCTTTCTGACCAAGCTTTTGGTGACCTGCCCTAGTTTTAGCTTCATGAATCTTGGAGCGATTTTTAAATGATTATGTAAATGTGAAGCATTTTGAAATATTTCTACCATGTCAGAGATCGATACAAATAAACGTTGTTCCTGCATCACATTTACTTTTTAAATTTGTATTCTCTGTAGGCATCAGGAGATGAGCTTCCATCCCATCTCACTGTCGATACCTCCAACATTCAAATTCTTAACTCTGAGACCTCAAAAAGACTCGTCGAAAATTTTGTAATCGCTCTCATGAACAAGGAGCGTTTCTACATCCGCACATTCTTTTCGACATACAAAGCATATACCACTGCTGAAAGTGTGTTGTACATCCTCCTGGACAAGTGAGCATAAATCTAATGAGCATCTCCTTTGTTTAATGGTAATGATAGAAAAGTATGTTCTGCGAGTAATTTTTGTTATTAATCCTTCTGGCAATGAATCGCTGAAACTAGCCATATGGAAACAACTCTCAGTAAAACTGAGAATCTCCATCCAACCCTCAGTAAGGGAGACGATTTTTTGTTCATTGAAGACACGAACTTACCTGCACCCCAATCCCTTGGACGTTAAGCTCTGCAAATTTGGGCTTCAACTTTCATCCAGTTTCATCAGAAAAGTCCACATTTTTTAAAGTGTCCTGGAGGATTTTATCCTCCACACAGATGGTTTTATCCTACACCTTCTGCCTAAAAGGTCCAGATTCAAATTCTATCTCCTATGTCATGTGTCATAATAAGTTTGAATAACTTGATTAAAAGTAATTAGACTTGAAGTCCTTCATAAAGAGAGTCTGCAGTGGGACTGATGAGCTTGTTTGTTTACAACAAGGCAAAGCAGTCCTTCAGTTCTCCTTTTTTGTGCCCCCATCCCCTTCCAATATCCCTGATCCCAAATGGTGGCACAAATCATGTTTAAGCTCCGCACTCGTGATTTGGGACAGAAGTGAATAAAACATACTCACAAAACATAATGCTGAGACAGGTGCCAATGTATTTTTGATTATTTTTTCGCAATAATGAAGCGATCGAGAACCAGTACAATACAACGATTAAAAAGTGTGGTGAATGTGTTAGGACAATGTCTAGACCTTGGTATTAAAGATAAACAGTGACGTTGACTTCCTTCAATGCTTTTTATGTAGTTTGGAGCTTCCTACAACTATGTTTGGAATGTTTAAGTTTCTGCATGTAGTGAATGGAAAAATGTTATTTTAATTGAAAGAAGCCTATCAATTGTCTGTAATAACAAAGTGTGGAGCTGGATGAACACAGCAGGCTAAGCAGCATCTTAGGAGCACACACGCTGACATGTCAGGCCTAGACCCAGCTTTTGTGCTCGAAGATGCTGCTTGGCCTGCTGTGTTCATCCAGCTCCACACTTTGTTATCTCGGATTCTCCAGCATCTGCAGTTCCCATTATCTCTGATCAATTGTCTGTAAGTCTGTGTTGGGCATAACAATCAAAGTTTGGAAGCTGAGTTCAAGGTGAGGAACCTTCATTGCAAAACTGAAGTGTTGGTCAAATGAATGTCTGCTTCCAACTGAAATATGCAGGAATACCGCAATTCTGTAATAATAGGTGAAATGTTTTTCAAATGACATCAGTGATGGTTTCTCTTGTCACCTCAGTTTTTATACATTAGTTTTTTGCATGTTGGGTGAGGATTGAACAGTTTATGTACTTCACAAATGGTGTTTTGGGGTAACTTATAAAAACTCAGTTCGGAGACAAAGCGATTCTCATCACTGCTGACCTTCAATTGATGTACCTCTGACATTAGAGGGATATCCCTGGGTAGGAAAAGTTTCCCAAATGTGCTGTGGTTAAAAAATTGGAGAAAATCAGCAAATAACCAGAGATTATTAGATTTTTCTTCAAAGCAGTCAGCTAATGAGCTGGCTTTCATGAACCCAATGGGTTGCAGAAATAGACCCAGCTGGACCTTTCAAAAGGGAATTTGGGTTTCTCTTTTTGCCTGTTGCCAAAATATTCTCTTTCTTTGCCCAAGTAAATAAATGTTCCAGCAGAATAATTCCAGCATTAAGCTTCTGAGTTTTTAAAAAAAGATGACCCATACTTGCCGTAGAATTTGAAACATCACAGCTCACTTATGTGTCTCACGTTATCTCTCCGAGGTGAGATAGTGGACAACGATTCTTCGCAGGTTATTCCTTTCTTATTTGCTTTTGTGTTAGGCCGGTGGTCATCTTAGATGATGGTATTCTTTTAAAGGTAAAGTGAAGATTTCATAAAACCAAGGAATCTCAGCAAACTTGTTGAAATTTGAGGAGTTTGGTTCTCATTAAACTCTAAGGTAGCTGTGGTTAAGACAATCATCTGTTATATTTACTGTCTCCTCCTTTCACAATGTAGCTGTTTATTACTTTGGCTGCTTAGATCTCTAACTTGTCCATTGTCTATTGGTGAAAGTCTCCATCTGCAGGGAGATTCTTGGAGTTTTTAAAAAGTCAACAACAAAGTGGCTTCCATGCCATTCAAAAGTTCAAACCCATTTTACCAACTGGACAGATTTTGTGTTGAAGATCAGTGTTTGAGCCAACCATTTTAATTTGGCTAAAAGATCATCATAATTCAACGGATGTTTATAGCATCCGTTCACCTTACAGGCACCCTACATTTCAAAATTTTCCTTTATCCGTGGTGAAAGGGAGAAACAGTCTGACTAGTTGCTACAGTTATTTTGGTGTTCTGTAATTAGATCCAGGGAATTCATCCCTTTTTACGTGTGCTTTTATACGTGAGAATTAACTTGAGTTCAAAATGGTTAGGATCGTATCGTATGAGTATAATTTAAAAAATCTGTTCCTGCCCAAGTTTTCCAAGTGTTGACGACCAGCCCATGACTTCTGAAGGAATGAATTTATGACTGACAGATTTGGTGACGTGACAAAGATGGGCTAAAAAATTAACCTTAGAGGACTTTGGAATACTGCAGAGAAATATAAGTTTAGCAAGTAGTCAACGATCTGACAAATAGAGTTGTATATGGGTAAATTTGAAGTCCATTTTGGCAGAAAGAATAGCAGTTTTGTTTTTATTGAGGGAGATTGCATTGCTCTGAGATAGAGTGGAATCTGGGTATCCTCGTGCATGAATCACAAAATGATCATGTACAGACACATTAAGTAATTTGGAAAACAATTAAATGTTTTCATATTATCATGAGGGAATTTAAGCACAGAATTAGGGATCACTGGTTATCCAATATCTTGAATGATTTTCTTTGTACTGGTCAGTGTATTTCAAGGATGGAAGTAAATATATTAGACACAGTTCAGAGCAGGTTTCCCAGAATAACACCAAGACTAAGTGACTTGTCTTACAAGGAAAATTTGCACAGGCAAGGCTTGCATCAGTTGGTGTTTAGGGAAGGAAGAGGCAATGTGTTTGAAACAAAAAAAACCTGACGATTTGGACAGGGTAGACAAGGAGACAATGTTTCCTCCTGTAGAAGAGACTAGAATGAAGGGCGAGTGTCTAAAGGGCAGTGGTTGTTAATTTAAAACAGTGATTTTTTAAAAAAACATTGAACCACATTGAATGCTTTACTCTTCTCTGTGGCAGGGGATGAGGCAGGTATGCTGTAAAGTGCCAAATTGGAGTTTCAATGCAAAGTATTAACAAACTCGGTAATCAAGGCTTCAAATGCCGAAATCCTGACCCTTCAGATGTTTTTCAGTGGCTGAATGCAAATTGTAGATTCAAGCTTGTTTAAAATCACTTAGTTTGTGCTGTCTGACCAATTGCAGATATGGAAGCTTTGGCACCTCAGAGGCAGAAGAGATTCCAGTAATCGATTCAGTGAGCACAAAGTAAGCTTTAGTCTAATGTGTGACTTAATTAAATTTCATCCAAAATACAACAATGTTAAAAAACCTGATGGCACTTCCTGTAAGATCTGTGGAGGGCCTTCCTCCCACAGGAATGCAGCAAACACTAGACAGCAGCAGTCACACTAACAAAGTTGCTTGATTGTATCAAAAATCTACACAGATTTTGTTTGTTTAAAAAGAAAAGTTGTATCAACAGAAAAGATCCAAAAGTGTTCAGTGAAAAATTGCTCATCCATTCACTATTCAGATCTCTATTTGTCGCCAAACATTTAGATAGCTGAACTCTGAATTAAGGATACAACATGTTGAAGAATTGAGGTTCCTACCTCCTCCCCTCCCCTCAGTCTGCCTGTGCTGTCTTTCAAATCTCCTGTGAAGGTTTTGAAGAAAAACCTACTCCCAGTACATCTGGAGGGTGATCTATTTTATAAAAACAGTTGACCAAAGAATGAAATAGAGGCAGAGCTGCAATCTTTTCTTTGCTGTCATTAAGGTTGGTATTGCTGAGCTTACACAAAAGAGATTTGCAGGCCAATGTCCACTGTGGGAGTTGTGGAACTCTCATATTTGCAAGACAGACAGACACAAGTGGCTTTTAGCTGGTGACTTACTTCATGCCCAGTGAGTCATGAAACCAGCTACTTTGCCCACCGCTGACAATACAGTATAATGGTGCAGAAGAGAAATTCAGCTTTCCACATGAACTCCCCTCCACTTTACCAAGAATGTCATGTCTCAGGCCAAGGCCAGTTGACTTGGGAAATGAAGCCCTGTATGTCGAGACACTATCTGAAGTATTTCATCGGAAAGTTGGTTGCCTTTCTATATTTGGGCCTGGAGCTCTTTGTTTGAGATATTATTCGACTTTGCAACAAATATAAAATGATGAAGAAATGGATCTGATACATCCGTCTGTCTCTCTCTCCTTCTCTCTCTCTCTCTCTCTCTTTCTTTACTGCCACACCCCAGTCTCACGGTCTTATCCTGCAAACTGCAGTTAAGGGCTTTGTGGAGACAAATCACCATATTCTGTAGTTGCGTCTAGACCTGTTGTTACAAAATTAGCTGTCAATGGCTCAAATTACGGACTCAATGTCTTTCAGGTGTATGACGATAATTTTATTGTGGATGTAGATGTTCGCTTAAATTTACTTGATAGCGCTTTTATGACCATTTGCAGAATATCTGACAGTGCAAACAACAAGGTAGATGGGAAACCATGCACTCTAAAATCTATCATGAAAGAATAAATTTGAATACAACAAGCAGTTAAGGTTTTGCTTTATTCAGAGTACAAGGAATACAAAGGAAACTGCCGATGTGTGAACAATTACTGGGTGCAAATGTTTGTTTAAAATGACATTCTTCACAACTAATTTCAGCAGCGGAAACAATGATAACATTCCGAGCTGTGAGGAGCTTGAAAATCCAGTGCCTACAGAGACAGTTACAGAGATCAGAAAGTAAGTATTGATCCAATGTGTGAGGAAATGATGCTTTAATCAGAATACAAAAATGTGAAGGGCAACTGCTGGAGGGCCACCATTTTCAGGAGCATTATTTAGAGACTTTCTCCTGAAACTTAGCAGCATCTGGGGAGAGAAAGCAGAGTGGACGCTTTGAGTTGAGGTTCCCCTGATCAGAACTTCACATCTCTGAAGAAGTGTCGCTTGGCTCAACTTGAACTCTGTTTTCTGTCTGCAGATGCTGCAAAACCTGTAGACTTTCTCCAGAAACATCTGCCTTTCTTTCAGATTGTCTGCGTCCGTAGTTTGTTTTTTTTGACATTAAAGAAACAGTTGGCTGTTGTTCTAATACTTGCTCTGTTCTTAGTGTTGTAAAAAGAAATTTTAGATGGAAGCTTGTGGTTCTTGCTGCAGGCCTTCTGCTGGATCTGAAACCTGGAGGCCTTGGCCGATTCCAGCGGGAACCAATACAGAGATTGCTGCTGGCGTTACTCACCAGTTGACGGTTTGGCTCAGTTTTGACAGCTGCTGGTCCAGAGAAGGAGATGGCAGATCAGCATCTTTCTCAGCCCAACTGTTAATGCTGATTTTCACTGAGGTTGTGTATGTGGACGCCATCAGGGAAATGAGGGAGGCAGTCCTTCGAAGTCAAGGAGAGTCCAGGTGTCAAAGAGAACTGGTCCATGTCACATAGCTTTGCAATGTGTAGGTGGCAAACTCCCTCCCTGCCATTTTCCTAATCCTCCCGCCTCCCATTTAAATGCCAGCGAATGATTGGGCATGCATTAACACACAGTCTTTAATGGAATATTTCTTTTCCAAACATTGGACTGTGCACTGCCGGTAAATATATTGACAAATTTGACTCTCTAACTCTATTTCCAATGTTATTACATGCAACACCTCCCCCCATCGCCCAAAAAAATACAGACCGTGGTATTTTGAAAACATGTGTGAAAGTTGAAATTCCTTCTTCCTTGCAACTTCCCCAGCTTCTATTCCAGACTCAAGTCCTGTCACTTGCAAACCACCTTTTAATGCTTGGAGGTGAAAAACAAATCTCGATCTGTTGTAGTTACATACATCAGAAATGTTGCCTGTTTAACAAACCCAGTTGATAAGCACTTGAAAACTTGGGAGAGCTTGTCATCTGAAGAGTGGTTGAGGGTTTTGGTTCAGTTTAGGATGGAGTTTAGAAGGATGGGAGGGAATGTCATTGAAACTTTCAGAATACTGAGAGACCTGGAAGGATTGCATATGGAATGGAGAAGATATTTCCACTAGTAGGAGAGATTAGGACATGCCGGCGCAGTCGCACAGTGAAGAGACCAACCTTTAGAACTAAGGTAAGAAAGAATTTCTTCAGTCAGGGAGTTGCTCATCTGTGGAAAACATTGCAGAAAGCCATCGAGGCCAAGTCATTAGGTCTATTTAAGATATCTAGAGAGAAGGGTTCTTGATTAATAAGAGGATCAAGGGTACCAGAAGAAGGCTGGCAATTGGGCTTGAGAAACATCACAGTCAGAATTGAATGGCAACGCAGACTCAGCAGGTCGAATGAGCTAATTCTGCCCCTATATCTTATAGTCTTATGGATCCACACTAAATACTTCAATGTTCATTTTGGGAGTAAGCCATTTCTGGGAGCAAGTGCTTGTTCACAATGTCTTCAATTTTTGCCTTATATAGTCAGGAAGGCAAATGCAATGTTGGCATTTATTTTGAATGTAAAAACAGGGCTGTACCTCTGAGGCTTTGTAAGGCTCTGGTCAGGTCATACTTGGAGTGCTGCGTGCAGATTTGTGTCCTATATCTCAGGAAGGATGTACTGTCCCTGGAATGGGTTCAGAGGAGATTCACGACAGTTGTCCCAGGAATGGAAAGCGAAACATATAGGCAATGTTTGAGGAATCCAGAACTATATTCATTGGAGTTTAGAAGGATGAGGGGTGATCTAATTGAAACTTTCAGAATACTGAATGGCCTGGACAGAGTGGATGTTGGGAAGATGCTTCCATTGATAGGAGAGACGAAGACCCGAGGGCACGGCCTTAGAATAAAGAGGAGACCTTTTCAATTGGAGATTTGGAGAAACATCTTCAGCCAGAGAGTGTTGAATCTCTGAAATTCACTGCCACAGAAGGCTGTGGAGGCCAGGACATTTAAAACTGAGACAGATAGGTTCCTGATTATCAAGGGGATCAAGGGCTATGGGGAGAAAGCAGGAGAATGATGTTGAGGAACTTATCACCCATGACTGAATGGCAGAACAGATTCAATGGGCTGAATGGCCTAATTTCTGCTCCTATGTCTGATGGTCTTATGGTCTTAATGAATTGCAGGTCCAAAACCTTTGATGGCCCAAACTCTGAGAAAGATGAAGAACCAAGTTCACCAAAAGCGACTGCAGAAATCTCAAAGTAAGTTTCATCCTTCTGTGCTTCATTCATAATACATAATATGAAAAGAAATTGCTGTGAATATAGTAGCTCCTGAAAGATTATGTCACCATTCGAGATGATAAAAATCACATTAAAGAAACAGCTTTACTCCCTCTGCGGCCATTGCCAGTAATTAAATCAATGACACATTTCAGCCTTTGATCCACAGAAAACACTCAAAAATGTTCAGTGAAAAATTGGTTGGCCCTCAACATCCAGATCTTGGTGGTCTAACTTGCAACAATGCTAAACTGTGAAACCACCCACCTCCCCTCAAATGCACCAGCCTATGTAGCTGGAGTGACCTACATATTTTCTCTGAAAATTTGGAAAGCAAACCATCTAGTGTAGTCATTCGTCTGGACTTTGACCAAATGGGGACTTGAAATACAGAGCATTTTGGGATTCAGTATTTATTTTCAATGTTTATAAGTCAGTTGTAGATGCAAATCCTTTCCTTAATTTGTGCTTCATGAGCACTTGCAGCTGCAGATATTTTGGCCATATCGATTGTCGGGTGGGTGGGAATCAAAGTTTGCCAGGCATCTGTGTAACCATGAGGAAGCAAGGTTGATCGGAAATAATTTTGATGTGTTTTAATTCTGCTTCATTTGGAATGCAGCAGTGTGAAAAGGGAATGATGGCGAATCATTGATTTCAAATTTTTTGTTGCAATGTAATGAATGCCACTGCAGACTATAGCAGTCATATAAAGTGTCTGCTGGACTGCCTCCCTGGAAAATGTATAACAGAGACAGTTGCCTTAAATGATAGCATCACCGCTGAAGCATCCAAAACACTGAGATGGGAAATTGTTTTCAGATCAATATTGAGGTTATATTTCTGGACAACGTGGCTCTGGTAAAAATACTAAAGAAATGGGTTAATCTCCTCTACCCCACCTCAGCACTTCTCTGTGTTCCTCCGTCCTGCTTCAGCTGCACCCTCCCCACAAACTTCCTCCAAGTTCATTGAAGTGTCGTCCAAACTTCCGTGACATTTGAATAAATATTCCTACAATTAAGAATGTGACCTGCTCCCGGTGTCCGAGCCTTGGTATTTCTCCCATACAATATTGCCATTGAATAATTTGTGTTTTTAATTATCTAATCTGGCCATCTGCCATGTGTATCCATGGAGTCAGGCACTTTCCTAAGTCAGAGACCTGGAATTAATCCTGAGCTTATTCTGTCCAAATCTTTAACTAAACTCAGAATTATTAAAGGAGCAGGAAAGAAAAATGAATAAAATTAATTTTTCAGCAAAACAGCCAATGGTGACTAATCTGACATTAAGCTTCAGTGAATTTGAGCAATGACAAATTCCTACATCAGTGCTCCGAATCAAACTTTGAGTTACAAGCTGTGCTTGTGAGGGTTGAATTGTCAATAGTCTGTAAAGAGCTTGAGTTTCTTTGTCAGAGATGAGGAAGTTCAACTTAAATCCTCTCTTTTGGGATGTTTATTGTCTGTCCCAGTGCAGAGGTTCTTTATTTGACATCTTTACACCTCATCTACCCACTGGCTCCCCCTCACAGCCAAAAACCCCAATGTTGATAAGAGTGCCAGAAATTAAAATTGTGATCACATGCACAATTAAAATGATTTATTTGGTGTTTTGTGACCAGTTGCAGCTGTGAAAATGTTGACATGTCACACTGTGTAGTGGGTGGAATCCTACGTTTGTCAGAAACTGAAAGAGTAATTGACAAGTAAATTTGATGTGACATCAGATTAAACCTGTTGTACAGTATTTGGGATCTAATACTGTGAAAGGAAACTGTTGGGATTTGCTGTAAGATTATGTCAGGGTTGCTTCAGGAAGATACCCCAATTGGCAGTGCAGTGAGCACCAGTCCAGACAATAGCAATCACATGAAGCAACTGCTTGACTGCTTCTGCAATGTTTGGCTTATTTTGGGAGGTGAGATAATGTTGAATTAGCATAAGGCTTTCAAAGCTTTTCAGTGGTAGATTGAATTTTGCTTGTCTTTCAGTATTTAGTTCTTGCATAGCCCAGAAACAACTTTCAACAAGGGTGAAATACTGAAGAAATGGCTTTCTCTCGTTTTTGCCCTGCTCTGTCTCTTCCAACCCCCACCCCAGCACTGCCTCAATATGAAGACCTGTGGGCATCCTGTGGAAGTCAAAACAATCCATCTCTCAAGACTGTGATTTTTTGTGTTGAATTGGGTTGGATTTAATTCTGGATGAGTTTGCCTATTCTAAATGACTTAATTTGTCCTCTTTGATCAATTGCAGTTCTGGAAATGTTGACAGTGCAAATGGTGAGGAAAATGGAAGTTGTGGTTCTTCAGGATCCAGTGAAATAATTGCTGAGTAAGTTTAATTGCATGCATGACAAAGTGAATCATTATTCAGAATATGACAAAGCGGTAGGAAATAGCTGGGGAGCTAGCAGTTTGTGCAGTGTTGTACAGCCATCGAATGGTTATAGCCCAGAGACAATGATTTGATAATGTTTGTACCAGCTCTCAAAGAGGGACTTGCCGATGTTCAGTCCTAAATCCCTTTACTGTGTAACACTGTGAAACGTCTCCTTTCGAAATTTGTAGCTCACTTTTGAAGACCCCATTTGAAGCTGCATCCACCACACTATTAGGTAGAGCTTTCCAGTTCCTAAATAGGCTATTTAATAAAAAATCCTTGTCACCATTGGTTCTTCTTGCTGATCATCTTAAATCAGTGTCCTTTTCTTCTTAAGCCTTCTGTCACAAGGAACCAATTGTTCTTATCCATTCTAACCAAATCCCTCATGATTTTGAACACTTTTAAAACCACTTTTTAGTCTTCTCCAAGAGCAGCCGGAGCTTCTTCAGCCTGTCCACAGTGCTGTCTAGTTTTCATCTCTGGTAATATTTTTTGTGAATGTTTTGTGCACCCTCTCAAATCCCTTCCTGAAGTGTGGTTGGTAAATACCAGAGTTGAGGGCATATCGGGAGTATTTTTAAATAAACATTTGTCAGAACTTATTTGTTTTTCATACAATGCTCCAATTTTTAAAGTTCAGAATCCTGATGATATCTTCAACCTGCACTACCACTTCTATAATTATTGTGCACACACATACACATACACTATATATCGAATATCAGACATGGATCATTTCAGGAAGCACCATGTCATAAGATATTTATTTTGGCTCCAGAAGAGAGGAAGGAACAATCCAGAATAATTTTGATTTGGAGGAGGTCCAACTTCAAAAGGAGCAAGGTGTTTGCTGCAAGTAAATTTGAACACAAGTTCAGGCATTTACTGACATGAAACAGCAGTCTGTCTTACAGCAGGAGGTTGTTTAGTGACAGTCTCAGAATGTTCCCACAAGCAGGAGAGAGTAGCAAATGGTACAAATGATGAGGATTATTGATGACCCCAATGTGTACAGAGTTAAATATAGGTACTTCAGAAGGGAAGTGTGGAAGGAAAGGAGACTGGCAAACATTTTCAGGTGCCTTGCAGCATTCAGTAATCTCTTGCTAAATGTGGATTTGCATGTGTAAGAGATTTAAAGTTCCCACAAAAAAATGTGCCATATTAATGCAGTCAGAATGATTTCACGGGCAATACACAACTGTTCTAATTTTCAAAATGAAAAAAGAGTTGTGGAAATCCCAGTGTGTGACGTTCATTCTGCTTCCCCGACATTTACATTAGATTTTATTTTCTCGAAGATGAACTTCTAACTATTTTGAGCCCCCCCATTTCCTGCAGGAATCCTTGACAACATCCTGTGATGAACTTGTTTGTTTACGACAAGGCAAAGCAGTCCTTCGGTTCTCTTGTTTTGTGCCCCTATCCCCTTCCAATATCCCTGATCCCAAATGGTGGCACAAATCATGATTGAGCACCCCTCTAGTGGTTTGGGACAGAAGTGAATAAAACATACTCACAAAACATCATGCAGAAGCAGGTGGCCACGTATTTCTGATTAATTTTTCGCAATAATGAAGTGATTTTGATCCAGTACAACACAAAGTTTAAAAAATGCGGTGAATGAGTTAGGATGACGACTAGACTTTGGTATTAAAGATAAACAGTGATGTTGACTTCCTTCCATACTTTTTATGTAGTTTGGAGCTTCCTGAAACAATGTTTGGGATGTATAAGTTACTGCATGCAGTGAATGGAAAATTGTTATTGTCATTGAAAAAAGTCTGTCAATTTCTGTCAGTCTGTGTTGGGCAAAACAATCAAAGTTTGGAAGCTGAATGCAGTATGAGGAGCCTTTTTGCAAAACTGAAATGTTGGTCAAATGAATGTCTGTTTACAACTGAAATATGCAGGAGTACCGCAATTCTGTAATAGTGGGTGAAATGTTTTTCAAATGGCATTAGAAGATGTCACCTCTTGTCACCTCAGTTTTTTTTAATACATTATTTTTCTAAATGTTGGTGAGTATTTAACAGTTTATGCAATTCACAAATTTTTTTGGGGGTAACTGATCAAAACTTAGTTCAGGAACAAAGCGATTCTCACCACTGTTGACCTTCTATTGATGTGCCTCTGACATTACAGGAACACTCCAGGGATGAAAAGTTTCACAAATGCGCTATGCTTATAAAATTGGAGAAGATCAGCAAATAACCAGCGGTGATTAGATTTTTCTTCAAAGCAGTAAGCTAATGAGCTGGCTTTCATGAACCCAGTGGATTCCAGAAATCGATCCAGCTGGACCTTTCAAAAGGGAATTTGGGTTTCTCTTTTTGCCTGTGGCCAAAATATTCTCTTTCTTTGCCCAAGTAAATAAATGTTCCAGCAGAATAATTCCACCAATAAGCTTTTGAGTTTTAAAGAAAAAGATGACCCATACTTGCCCTCGAATTTTAAACATGACAGCTCACTCATGTGTCTCACATTATCTCTCAGAGGTTCAATAGTGCATAAAGATTCTTTGCAGGTTATTACTTTCTTATTTGCTTTTGTGCTGTGCCTGTAGTCATCTTTGATGATGGTATTCTTTTAAAGGTCAAGCAAAAAATTTGTAAAACCAAGGAATCTCAGCAAAATGTGGTTTGTTGAAATTTGAGGAGGTTGGTTCTCATTAAACTGTGAGATAGCTCTGGTTAAGACAATCATCTGTTATATTTACTAACTCCTCCTTTCACAGTGTAGCTGTTTATTACTTTGGCTGCTTAGATCTCTAACTTGTCCATTGTCTTTTGGTGAAAGTCTCCATCTGCAGGGAGATTCTTGGAGTTTTTAAAAAGTCAACAACAAAATGGCTTCCATGCCATTTGAAAGTTCAAATCCATTTTACCAATTGGACAGATGTTGTGTTTAAGATTAGTGTTTGAGTCAACCATTTTAATTCGGCTAAAAGATCATCATAATTCAATGGATGCTAATAGTATCCATTCACCTTACACACATCCCACATTTCAGGATTTTCCTATATCCGTAGTGAAAGGGAGAAACAGGCTGACTCAATGCTACAGTTATTTTGGTTTTCTGTAATTCGATCCAAGGAATTCATCCCTTTTTGCATGAGTGTTCTCATTTACTTAGGTGTTTATTTGAGACAGAGAATTAACTGGAGCTCAAAATTGTTTGGATCACATAATTTCAATATAATTTTAATAATCTGTTTCTGCCCAAGTTTTCCAAGTATTGACAAACAGTCGATGACTTACGAAGGAATGAATTTATGACTGACAGATTTGCTGAAGAGACAAAGATGCATTAAAAAAATAACCTCAGAGAAGGTTGGAATACTGCAGAGAAAGAGAGGTTGAGCAAGTAGTCAAAGATCTGACAAAAGACAATAGTACATGGGGAAATTTGAAGTCCATTTTGGAAGGAAGAATAGCAGTTTTTATTATTGAAGGAGATTGCATAGCTCTGATTTAGAGTGGATTCTGGGTATCCTCATGCATGAATCACAAATTGCTTATGTACAGATACATTAAGTAATTAGGAAAGCAAATAAATGTTTTCATGTTATCATGAAGGAATTTCAGCACTAAAGTAGGGATCACTGGTGAGCCCATATCGTGAATGATATTCTTTGTATTGGTCAGTCTTTTTTAAGGATGGACGTAAATATATGAGAGGCAGTTCAGAGCAGGTTTATCAGAATAATAAAGAGACTAAGTGACTTGCCTCACAAGGAAAATTTGCATAGGCAAGTCTTGCATCAGTCGATGTTTAGGGAGGAAGGTACAATGTGATTGAAAGAAAAAAACCTGAGCATTTGTACAGGGTAGATATGGAGACAATGTTTCCTTTTACAGAAGAGCCTAGAATGAAGGGTGAGTGTCTAAAATTCAGTGGTTGTCAATTTAAAACAGTGATTTTTAAAAAATCTCAACATGTGGATATTCTTTTAAGTTTTCTTCCTGTAATGATGGTAAAAGCAGAGCACTGGAATATTGTAAATGCAAAGATAAACAGATACTTGTTGAGAGAGAAGGGGTGAAAGGTCATTAGGAGAGGCAGGAATGTAGATTTGAAATTACGATCAGATGAGACAAAACCACATTGAATGTTTTACTCTTCTCTGTGGCAGGGGATGAGGCAGGTATGCTGTAAAATGCCAAATTGGAGTTTCAATGCAAAGTTTTAACAAACTTGGTAATCAAGGCTTCAAATGCCGAAACCGTGAAAGTTCAGATGTTTTTCAGCGGCTGAATGCAAATTGCAGATTCAAGCTTGTTTAAAATCACTTAGTTTGTGCTGTCTGACCAATTGCAGATATGGAAGCTTTGACACCTCAGAGGCAGAAGAGATTCCAGTAATCGATTCAGTGAGCACAAAGTAAGCTTTAGTCTAATGTGTGACTTAATTAAGTTTCATCCAAAATACAACAATGTTAAAAAACCTGCTGGCACTTCCTGTAAGATCTGTGGAGGGCCTTCCTCCCACAGCAATGCAGCAAACACTAGACAGCAGCAGTCACATGAACAAAGTTGTTTGATTGTATCAAAAATCTACACAGATTTTGTTTGTTTAAAAAGAAAAGTTGTATCAACAGAAAAGATCCAGAAGTGTTCAGTGAAAAATTGCGTATCCATTCACTATTCAGATCTCCATTTGTCGCCAAACATTTAGATAGCTGAACTCTAAATTAAGGATACAACATGTCGAAGAATTGAGGTTCCGACCTCCTCCCCTCCCCTCAGTCTGCCTGTGCTGTCTTTCAAATCTCCTGTGAAGGTTTTGAAGAAAAACCTACTGCTGTCCATGAACACACTAAACCTGGAGGGTGATCTTTTTCATAAAAACAGTTGACAAAAGGATGAAATAGAGGCAGAGCTGCAATCTTTTCTTTGCTGTCATTACAGTTGGCATTGCCGAGCTTATACAAAAGAGATTTGCAGGCCAATGTCCACTGCAGGAGCTGAGGAACTCTAATATTTACCAGAGAGACAGACAGACACAAGTGGCTGTCAGCTGGTGACGTGATTCATGCCCAGTGAGTCATGAAACCAGCTACTTTGCCCACCGCTGACAATACAGTATAATGGTGCAAAAGAGAGTTCAGCTTTCCTCCTGAATTCCCCTGCACTTTGCCAAGAATGTCATGTCTCAGGCCAAGGCCAGTTGACTTGGGACATTCAGTCCTGTATGTAGAGACGCTGTCTGAAGTTCTTCACTGGAAAGTTGGTTGCCTTTCTATATTTGGGCCTGGAGCTCTTTGTTTGAGATATTTTTAGACTTTGCAACAAATATAAAATGTTGAAGAAATGGATTTGTTGCATCCCTCTCTCTCTCTCTCTCTCTCTTTACTTCCACACTCCAGTCTCACGGTCTTATCCTGCAAACTATCGTTGAGGGTTTCGGGGAGACCAATCACCATATTCTGTAGTTGCGTCTTGACCCGTTGTTCGAAAATTAGCTGTCAATGGCACGAAATGCCGACTCAATGTCTTTCAGGTGTATGAAGATAATTTTCTTGTTGATGTGGATGTTTGCTCAAATTTACTTGAAAACACTTTTAGGACCATTTGCAGATCACCTGACAGTGCAAACTACAAGGTAGTTGGGAGACCGTGCACTCTAAAATCTGTCATGAAAGAGTAAATTTGAATACAATAAGTGGTTAAGGTTTTGCTTTCTTCAGAGTACAAGGAATACAAAGGAAACTGCCGATGAGCTAAGAATTACTGGGTACAAGGATTTATTTAAAATGTCATTCTTCACAACTAATTTCAGCAGTGGGAACAATGCTAACATTCCGAGCTGTGAGGAGCTTGAAAATCCAATTCCTCCAGAGACAGTTGCAGAGATCAGAAAGTAAGTATTGATCCAATGTGTGAGGAAATGATGCTTTAATCAGAACACAACTATGTGAAGGGCAACTGCTGGAGGTCTGGCATTTTCAGGAACATTACGGAGAGGCTATCTCCCGAAACTGAGCAGCATCTGTGGAGAGAAAGCAGAGTGGGCGCTTTGAGTTGAGGTTCCCCTGTTCAGAACTTTGCATCTCTGAAGAAGTGTCGCTTGGCTCAACTTGAACTCTGTTTTCTGTCTGCAGATGCTGCAAAACCTGTAGACTTTCTCCAGAAACATCTGCCTTTCTTTCAGATTGTCTGCGTCCGTAGTTTGTTCTTTTACATTAAAGAAACAGTTGGCTGTTGTTCTAATATTTGCTCTGTTCCTAGTGTTGTAAAAAGAAATTTTAGATGGAAGCTTGTGGTTCATGCTGCAGGCCTTCTGCTGGATCTGAAACCTGGAGGCCTTGGCCGATTCCAGCGGGAACCAATACAGAGATTGCTGCCGGCGTTACTCACCAGTTGACGGTTTGGCTCAGTTTTGACAGCTGCTGGTCCAGAGAAAGGGATGGCAGATCAGCATCTTTCTCAGCCCAACTGTTAATGCTGATTGTCACTGAGGTTGTGTAGGTGGGCGCCATCAGGGAAATGAGGGAGGCAGTCCTTAGAAGTCAAGGAGAGTCCAGGTGTCAAAGAGAACTGGCCCATGTCAATATAGCTTTGCAATGTGTTGGTGGCAAACCCCCTCCCTGCCATTTTCCTAATCCTCTCACCTCCAATTTAATTGCCAGTGAATAATTGGGCATGCATTACACACGATCTTTAATGGAATGTTTCTTTTCCAAACATTGGACGATGCAATGCAGGTAAACGTATTGAAAAACTTGACTCTCTAACTCTCTGCTTTCCAGTGTTATTACATGCCCCACCTCCCCCCATTGCCCAAAAATAAACAGACCGTGGTGTTCTGAAAACTTGTGTGAAAGGTGAAATTCCTTCTTCCTTGCAGCTTCCCCCCAGCTACTCTTCCAGACTCAGTCACAATCACTTGTATACCACCAGTTAAAGCTTGGAGGGGAAAAACAAATCACGATCTATTGTAGTTATACACATCAGAAATGTTGCCTGTTTAACAAATCCAGTTGATAAGTACTTGAAAACTTGAGAGGGCTTCTCATTTGAAGAGTGGTTGAGGGTTTTGGTTCTGTACAGGATGGAGTTTAGAAGGATGGGAGGGAATTTCATTGAAACTTACAGCATACTGAGAGGCCTGGAAGGATTGCACGTGGAACGGAGAAGATGCTTCCACGAGTAGGAGAGATTAGGACATGCGGGCACAGTCATGGAGTGAAGAGACCAACCATTAGAACTCAGGTCAGAAAGAATTTCTTCAGTCAAGGAGTGGCTAATCTGAGGAAAACATTGCAGAAAGCCATGGAGGCCAAGTCATTAGGTCTATTTAAGATAGAGAGAGAGAAGCGTTCTTGATTAATAAGAGGATCAAAGTTTCGAGAAGAAGGCTGGAAATTGGGCTTGAGAAAGATCTCAGCCAGAATCAAATGGCAAAACAGACTCAGTAGGCCGAATGAGCTTTTCCTGCCCCCAAAACTTATGGTCTTATGGATTCCACATGAAATTTTTCAATGTTCGTTTTGTAAGGAAGCCTTTTCTGGGTGCAAGTGCTTGTTTACAATGTCTTTAATTTTTGCCTTATATAGTCAGGAAGGCAAATGTAATGTTGGCATTTATTTTGAAAGGACTTGAATGTAACAGCAGGGCTGTACCTCTGAGGCTTTATGAGGCTCTGGTCAGGCCATACTTGGAGTACTGTGTACAGACTTGGGCCCCGTATCTCAGGAAGTATGCACTGTCCCTGGAACGGGTTCAGAGGAGGTTCATGAGAAAGGTCCAGGGAATGGAAAGCTTAAAATATGAGGAACGTTTGAGGACTGTGAGACTACACTCATTGGAGATTAGATGGATGAGGGGTATCTAATTGAAACTTTCAGAATACTGAATGGCCTGGACAGAGTGGATGTTGGGAAGATGCTTTCATTGTTAGGAGAGACTAGGACCCAAGGGCCCACATTTAGAATAAAGAGGAGATCTTTTCAAATGGAGATTTGGAGAAACTTTTTCAGCCAGAGAGTGTTGAATCTGTGAAAGTCACTGCCACAGAAGGCTGTGGGGGCGAGGTCATTGAGTACACTTAAAACTGAGACAGATTATCGAGGGGATTAAGGGTTATGGGGAGAAAGCAGGAGAATGGTGTTGAGGAACTTATCACCCATGACTGAATGGCAGAACTGACTCAATGGGCCGAATGGCCTAATTTCTGCTCCAATGTCTGATGGTCTTATGGTCTTAATGAATTGCAGGTCCAAAACCTTTGACAGCCCAAACTCTGATAAAGTTGGAGAACCAAGTTCACCGAAAGCGACTGCAGAAATTTCAAAGTAAGTTTCATCCTTCTGTGCTTCATTTGTAATACATAACATGAAAAGAAATTGCTGTGAATATAGTAGCTCTTGAAAGATTATGTCGCCATTCGAGACGATAAAAATCACATGAAAGAAACAGCTTTATTCCCTCTGAGGCCATTGCCAGTAATTAAATCAATGACACATTTCAGCCTTTGATCTATAGAAAACATTCAAAAATGTTCAGTGAAAATTTGATTGGCCCTCAACATCCAGACCTTGGTGGTCTAACTTGCAACAATGCTAAACTGCGAAACCTCCCACCTCCCCTCAAATGCACCAGCCTATGTAACTGGAGTGACCTACATATTTTCTCTGAAAATTTGGAAAGCAAACCATCCAGTGTAGTCATTCATCTGGACTTTAACCGAATGAGGACTTGAAATACTGAGCATTTTGGGCTTCAAAATTTATTTTCAGTGTTTATAAGTCAGTTGTAGATGCAAATCCTTTTCTTAATTTGTGCTTCATGAGCACGTGCAGCTGCGGATATTTTGGCCGTATAGATTGTCGGGTGGGTGGGAATCAAAGTTTGCCAGGCATCTGTGTAACCATGAGGAAGCAAGGTTGATCGGAAATAATTTTGATGTGTTTTAATTCTGCTTCATTTGGAATGCAGCAGTGTGAAAAGAGAATGATGGGGAACCATTGATTTCTTCAAAATTTTTAGTGCAATATGATGAGTGCCACTCCAGACTATAGCAGTCATAATAAAGTGTCTGCTGGGCTGCCTCCCTCGAAAATTTATAACAGAGACAGTTGTCTGAAATGATAGCATCACCATTGAAGCATCCAAAACACTTAGGTGGGAAATTGTTTTCAGATCAATATTGAGGTTATATTTCTGGACAATGTGGCTCTGGTAAAAATGCTAATGAAATGAGTTAATCTCCTCTACCCCACCTCAGCACTTCTCTGTGTTCCTCCTTCCTGCTTCAGCTGCACCCTCCCCACAAACTTCCTCCAAGTTCATTGAAGTGTCCTCCAAATGTCCGTAACATTTGAAGAAATATGTCGTCAATTAAGAATGTGACCTGCTCCCCGTGTCCGAGCCTTGGTATTTCTCCCATACAATATTGCCATTGAATAATTTGCATTTTGAATTATCTAATTTGGCCATTTGCCATGTGTATTCATGGAGTCAGGCACTTTCCCAAGTCAGAGACCTGGAATTAATCCTGAGCTTATTCTGTCCAGATCTTTAACTAAACTCAGAACTGTTAAAGGGGCAGGATAGAAAAATGATTTTTTTTTCAGCAAAACAGCCACTGGTGACTAATCTGACCTTAAGCTTCAGTGAATTTGAGCAATGACAAATTCCTACATGAGTGCTCCGAATCAAACTTTGAGTTACAAGCTGTGCTTGTGAGAGTTGAATTGTCAATAGTCTGTAAAGAGCTTGTGTTTCTTTTTCAGAGATGAGGAAGTTAAACTTAAATCCTCTCTTTTGGGATGTTTATTGTCTGTCCCAGTGCAGAGGTTCTTTATTTGACATCTTTACACCTCATCTACCGACTCATTCCCCCTCTCAGCCAAAAATCCCAATGTTGATAAGAGTGCCAGAAATTAACATTATGATAATATGCACAAGTAAAATGATTTATTTGGTGTTTTGTGACCAGTTGCAGCTGTGAAAATGTTGACATGTCACACTGTGTGGTGGGTAGAAACCTAAGTTTGTCAGAAACTGAAAGAGTAATTGACAAGTAAATTTGATGTGACGTCAGATTAATCCTGTTGTATGGTATTTGGGATCTAATACTGTGAAAGGAAACTGTTGGGATTTGCTGTAAGATTATGTCAGGGTTGCCTCAGGAAGATACCCCAATTGGCAGTGCAGTGAGCACCAATCCAGACAATAGCAATCACATGAAGCAACTGCTTGACTGCTTCTGCAATGTTTGGCTTACTTTGAGAGATGGGATAATGTTGAATTAGCATAAAGCTTTCAAAGCTTTTCAATGGTAGATTGAATTTTCCTTGTCTTTCAGTATCAAGTTCTTGCACAGCGCAGGAACGGCTTTCAACAAGGGTGAAATCCTGAAGAAATGGTTTTCTCTCCTTATCGCCCTGCTCTGTCTCTTCCAACCCCCACCCCAGCACTGCCTCAATATGAAGACCTGTGGGCATCCTGTGGAAGTCAAAAGAACCCTCTCTCAAGACTGTGATTTTTTTGTGTTGAATTGAGTTGGATTTAATTCTGGATGAGTTTGCCTATTCTAAATGACTTAATTTGTCCTCTTTGATCAATTGCAGTTCTGGAAATGTTGACAGTGCAAATGGTGAGGAAAATGGAAGTTGTGGTTCTTCAGGATCCAGCGAAATAATTGCTAAGTAAGTTTAACTGCATGCATGACAAAGTGAATCATTATTCAGAATATGACAAAGCGGTAGGAAATAGCTGGGGAGCTAGCAGTTTGTGCAGTGTTGTACAGCCATCAAATGGTAATAGCCCAGAGACAATGATTTGATAATGTTTGTACCAGCTCTCAAAGAGCGACTTGCCTACGTTCACTCCTAAGTCCTTTTACTGTGTAATACTGCGAAACCTCTCCTTTCGAAAATTGTAGTTCACTTTTGAAGACCTCATTTGAAGCTGCATCCACCACACTATTAGGCAGAGCTTTCCAGTTTCTAATGATGCTATTTTTAAAAAAAATCCTTGTCACCATTGGTTCTTTTTGCTGATCATCTTAAATCAGTGTCCTTTTCTTCTTAAACCTTCTGTCACAAGGAACCGATTTTGTTCTTATCCATTCCAACCAAATCCCTTATAATTTTGAACACTTTTAAAATCACTTCTTAGTCTTCTCCAAGAGCAGCCCAAGCTCCTTCAGCCTCTCCACAGGGCTGTCTAGTTTGTCATCTCTGGTAATATTTTTTGTGAATGTTTTGTGCACCCTCTCAAATCCCTTCCTGAAGTGTGATTGGTAAATACCAGAGTTGAGGGGAAATCAGGAGGCTTTTGTTTAATCATGATTAGTCAGAACATATTTGTTTTTCATACAATGCTTCAATTTTTAAAGTTCAGAATCCTGATGAGATCTTCAACCTGCACTACCACTTCTATAATTATTGTGCACACACATACACACACACTATCGATCAAATATCAGGCATGGATCATTTCAGGAAGCACCATATCATAAGGTATTTATTTTGGCTCCAGAAGAGAGGAAGGAACAATCCAGAATAATTTTGATTTGGAGGAGGTCCAACTTCAAAAGGAACAAGAAGGCGTTTGCAGCAAGTAAGTTTGAACACAAGTTCAGGCAAAACTGTAATGAAACAATAGTCTGTCTTACAGCAGGAGGTTGTTTAGTGACAGTGTCAGAATGTTCCCACAAGCAGGAAAGAGTGGCAAATGGTACAAATGATGAGGATTATTGATGACCCCAATGTGTACCGAGTTAATTATAAGTAGTTCAGAAGGGAAGTGTTGAACTAAATGATGCTGGCAGCTAATGTTAACAGGGAATCCGAATGTCGTCCTCCATTGTGAGCAGTGAAAGGGTCGCAAAAGTGGGGCTAATGATCATAAATCCACTGTTTAATCTTCACAGATGTAAGGGCCTGGCTGAGATACTATTCAGAAGAAGTTGATGTCCAATTCACGATGAAAAGTAAATAGTTGAGACAAGGATGAGCTGAGGTTGGACAGCATTTTAGAAATGTGAAAATAAAACAACTGCAGATGCTGGAAAACTGAAACGAAAATGGAAATTGCTGGAAAAGCTAAGCAAGTCTGGCAGCATCTGTGGCGAGAAAGCAGAGTTAACATTTTTGAGTAATTTGAGCCACTGAGCTTTTACAGCAATTTCTGCTTTGATTAGAATGGCTGGTTGTCCTTGGTGCTGGTAACTCAGAAGGAAGTGAATTGTAGACAACTGAGGATACTGAGAAAGAAAAAAATAGCTTGAGGCTGCAGTGGCACTTTGCACAACAACCTAATGCTGTTTGAATGCAGGGGTGGTATCAGAGGACTGGAGGATTACAACATGTACTATGTTTATGTTCAAAAGTGTGTGGATAAATCCAGCAACTAGATTTATTTTATTGGTGGGACAGCATCACTGGAACTGTAATCCCAGTCTCAAGCAAGAATACTTGGGGAGCATATGGGCTAACATTTTATGCTGACTCAGAAATCTTCACCATCTGGTGTGTAACCTGTTTAATAAAGCCATCTGATGGAGGCTTGTAATTAGGAATCTTCAATTTTCATGGGTATATTAATGGATTTAACCGAAGATGAAAGGGTTTGCTTGAGGTATTTTAAATTGTTCTTCATGTTCAGTTGCAGCTGTGAAAGCGTCGAGTCTGAACACTCCGAATTCTGATGAAATTCAGAATTTCAGTTCACCGGAGAAGGGAGCGACAGTCAAGAAGTGAATTTGATCCAAAATGTGACCATGTTATGCTTCATTTGCAATACAGTAGTGTGTAAAGGGAATGGCTGGAGAGCTGGTGGCCATAGGTTGGATAATCAGAAATCTCTTCATGAAGGCAGAGATGTTTCCATGCTGTATGACTCTGTAAGACATACCACAGAAACAAAAACACGGATATCATTCCAGATCATGGCACATCGATGAAGAAACAGCTTCTGAGTTCTTTGCCTATTCTCTCCCTAATTCTGAGGAACAAGCAATACAAAGCACAAGCAGCAGTTGCATGTGAAGGTGTTGAGTTTATCTCAGACTGAAATTTATGGACTAATAGCAAATGTAAGCTATTGAAGAAGTGGCTTCACTCCTTGCACCTGCTCCTTTCCCCTGTTACCACCAGCCACCACCACTGCTGGCGAGCTGCTTTGGCCCTCAAGGGCATTTCTGGTAAACTTCCTGAGGAAATTTAAAGAACGTATTCACTATTTGATGCAGTTTTACATTTAGAGTGTGACCTTGTTTCATAAAGTTAGCTGATCACAGCTTGGGATGCTGAATTTTGAGACTTCATTTTTTTATTTTACGGCTGGCAACCAATTGTAGACCTAAACACCATTTTAATTTGCTTTTTCTTTTGTGGTTTATGATCAATTGCAGAAGCATAGACTTCAACAGATCAAACTTTCTAGAAGAATATAATTTCAGTCCTGCAGAAAAGGAAACACTAATGAAAATGTAAGTTTGATTTGACATGTAGTGAAATTGTATTTTCAATGTGAAATTTAAGAATGTGAGAAGAATTGCTGGAGAGCCAGAAA
Organism: Stegostoma tigrinum; assembly: GCF_030684315.1. Taxonomy (NCBI): domain Eukaryota; kingdom Metazoa; phylum Chordata; class Chondrichthyes; order Orectolobiformes; family Stegostomatidae; genus Stegostoma; species Stegostoma tigrinum. The sequence goes on along the minus strand of NC_081364.1, from coordinate 75,315,675 downwards.
GACCTGTAAAATAATGTAGAGCCTTTGTCATGAAGATATGAGGCACCCAGAACAGGATGGCAAACAGCACTCCAACCCATAACAATCACATTCAAGAAGCTAAACAATTACTGAAAGAATCACGGACACTGCAGTTCAGGGACAAAAACAAAGTTGTTGGAAAAGCTCAGCATTTCTGGCAACATCTGTGAAGGTAAGAACGGAGTTAATGTTTCAGGTCTGGGTGACCCTTCCAGTTCTGAGGGAGGGTCGCTGGACCCGAAATGTTAACTCTGTTTTTGCATTAAAGAAGCTGCTTGTCTTGCATGTCCAATGATTGCATTATTCCTAGAGATTGGCTTGTAAATATTTTTCAGTGTAAATCATCCAAAATTCTTTGTCTTTTGGAATTGTTTGTCCTACATTATCACGCTTTTGTGGTTGTTTATCTCAGATTGTCATTAGTCTAGTTTGTGATAATGATGCATTATTGCAGGAATGGTTTTCCTCTTCACACCACTTTATTAGAAGTTATCCTGCAAACTTCCTGTGAATAGTTGAAACCGAATTATACCGCTATCTAGAGCAGTAAGATACTTGGCAAGTGGTTTGTTTGTGGTGTCCTGACTTTGGTAGCCCTCCGACTCCATGCTGCTGTTGTACGTTTTGCACATAATCGACCTTGAATTAATACTTCCTGAATCTATGAAATCCAAATAATCTCGTGAAATCATTTTTCATGTTTGAAGTTTGTCAACTAAGTGCTTTCAAAGATATTTGACTGTAGAAAGCATCGCATAAATGCATCTCTAGCTGGAATTCTAGTTATTTTTGAGCTATACCAGATTGCTGAGGTTGTTTTACTGCTCTGAATAAGATCAGATTACCTACAGTGTGTAAACAGGCCCTTCGGCCCAACAGGTCCACACTGTCCCTTGAAGCATCCCACTCAGACCCATTCCCCGAACACGAAGGGCAATTTAGCACACGGCTGATCCACCCAGCCTGCACATCTTTGGACTGTGGGAAGAAACTGGATCACTTGGAGGAAACTCACTCAGACATGGGGAGAATGTGCAAACTCCTCACAGACAGTCACCCAAGGCTGGAATCAAACCCGGGACCCTGAAGCTGTGAGGTGGCAGTGCTAACCACTGAGCCACCATGCTGCCCTGCATGTCACTTTGGCAGCATGGGGTTAAAGATGGGATTATTCTGGTTTGTCTGGCCATTCGATTAAACTCTGTGCTTTTTGATTAAGACGAAAGAACATTTATCCAATAGATTTGAGTGCTGGACTGGACTTTGGGACTTTAAAGTTTGAAATTCTTATCTTTATATATACAGTGATTTATTTTCTTTTGTACATGGTTTGCTTATTCATTTATTTTGTTTTCTTGAGTTGATATTGTTTGTCATTTTTATAATCAAGATAGGGCGGCACGGTGGCTCAGTGGTTAGCACTGCAGCCTCACAGCGCCAGTGACTGGGGTTCAATTCCAGCCCCGGGTGACTGTCTGTGTGGAGTTTGCACGTTCTCCCCGTGTCTGCGTGGGTTTCCTCCGGGTGCTCCGGTTTCCTCCCACTGTCCAAAGATGTGCACGTTAGGTGGATTGGCCATGCTAAATTGTCCGTAGTGTTCAGGGGTGTGTGAGTTATAGGGGGATGGGTCTGGGTGGGATGCTTCAAGCGGCGGTGTGGGCTTGTTGGGCTGAAGGGCCTGTTTCCACACTGTAGGTAATCTAATCTAAAAAAGCCAATGCCTGAAGGGCCCAGCACAGATAAATTACTTGTGAGCAAATACAAAGGCAATTTTTTGCAGTATTGCATTGAGAAAAATGGTCAATTTGAGGGAGTGAGGATTTTCAGGGAATATTTTTACTTCAGATGCAATAGCAAGCGTTCACAACTGGGCTGCACTGAAGTTTGAAAGAAAGCTCAAACAATTTATGAAAAATGCAGCAAAGGAAAAATCCCTCTTGTTAATCAAACAAATAGGACACAGTTGGCCAGGCAGCATCAGAGGAGCAGGAAAACTGATGTTTCGGGTCTGGGCCCTCCACCAGAAATTTTCTAAAGAACGTTCCAGACCTGAAATGCCAGCTTTCCTGAGCCCCTAGCCTGCTGTGTTCATCCAGTTCCACACCTTGTTATCTCAGACTCCAGCATCAGCAGTACCTACTAACTCAGAACACAGTTGGGATGCCTTGTGCATTGCTATTCACTCTAACCCACCCAGTTGTCTTTTTGGGTAAATGAAACAAAGTTTTAGAAATCTAAGCCACAGGGATTAGTGGTTATCTGGACATTTTTCTCCAACACCTAGCTATTCATGTTTGGATGAACACAGCTAAATGTGGATACCAAATTGGTCCTGATTAATTTCACAATATTCCTGTACTAATGTCTGAAGAAACATATAGGGATGAAGTGTATGAAGGAACCTAAATTATCCTGATCCCCGATTGAGGACAGTGTAATCCTCATGAAAGTAATGTGCTGGTTTGGCATGTTATTTGGTATGTTAATCTCCTTTTGAATTCAAGTTTTTTGGGTTGAGTAAAGTAGAAAATTATCATTTTTGTTTTCTACAGGATAGCAGCTTACAACCTGTCAGTTTGACATTGAAGAAAACACAGATATTTCGGAGGTTGAGTAAGAGCATGGTCAAAACATGGTTTTAAAGGAATATCTTGAGTGAGGGCAGAAGAGGCAGGAATATATCCAGTGAAGTTGTCATCGATGAAACAATTAATCTCAGATGCGCAAGTGGCCAGAATTGAAAAGAAAGACAAAAGTGCACCTGTACATAATTATTTCAATTCTGGAATACTCTAATACTTTAAGAATACACTTCTCTCCAGTGCCATTGCAATCTAAGTTTATGTTGTGCTCGCTTTAGGAAATGATCCTTTTAGATGGTGGAAGGATGATAATGAGTAATTAAATGAAATGATGTTGTACACTGCAGCTGATTAGAGGTTTCAGATTACTCGGTCGGGATGTAGTAACTTGTTAATGAATCTATTGGAAACAGAGACTTTAATTCTAGTGGGACGACAGAAAAGTGTTTTGGGTCAAATTTTGGACTCTGCACAGTACTAATTAAGTTCTACCATCTTGTCAGCAGGGTGGAGGCTCTTTAGCTCAGCAACTTATTTCCCAGCCACGAAGGCTTTCAGTAGGATATGGAATTTTTTGGTTTTGTGATCTTTTGAATTGATTTTTCTTTCTATATATTTTTGGAGGGTTACTGTTCGAGTGTTTGTAATGTGATCGAAGCATTTCTGAAAGATTCAGGACCAAATGAGCCCAGGCAAATTCCTTAGGTCACGTTACCAGTGTGTTTCAGTTAGTCACTGTTTCCGAGAGGTGACATAACAAAGAACATTTCCACAGCCTTGTCTCTCCATCTCTGCAATTTCCTTGTGTCCACTTCAGACGTTTCTCTTTTTTCCTGTCCAGTTTCACTTTTTTGCCTATCCCAGATTATGTTTGTCCTGTTGTTACCAGCTATGGCTTCAGCTGTTTAGACTCTAAAATCTGAAATGCACAGTATTTCTCCATTTTTTAAAAAGCTGATTAAAAACTTCACCTTTTATCAAGCTTTTCATAATTCTTCTGACCTCACTGAAAAACAATCTCTTGACATTTCCAAAAATGAGTCACTTCATTTCATAATTTGCCATGTTCACTAGTTAATATCATTCAGCACCTTAACAGTGTGGGCCAGCTGTGTTTTTGAATCATTGCAAAAGAGTATGACCTGTGCCAACTGACCTGAAAGCAGATGAAGTCAAAATAGTCCCTCCAGTGTAAACTATTTCTAAGTTGTATATCTTTCTCAAACAACAAGAGGCTGCATATGGCACTATGGCTGCCTAGCACTTCCTACACCAACCACTGTTTAACAGGAATGGAGCTGGTAAGGTCTGAGTGAAGCCCCAATGTCTGTGTGTAATGTTTCACATCATATAATTTCTGTGCAGTAATGATCTATTATGAACGGACTCAAATAAGTGATCAACTGTTTCAGTGTAGGGCTGCAGATAAGGAAATTCCAAATTAAAAACTAGAACAGCACTTTCAGTGTAAAATATTCCATGTAAATTGGGGATGCTAATCAAACAACTGTTTACTTTTTGGAGTCTTTGGAACGTCAAAGGTTTCTTCTGCCTATTGCATCATAGACCATAGCTGCAACTCAGTCCATCTCCCAATTCACAACAAGACTCATCATTCTGATGTTTGCTGGCCCACGTTGTCTCTCGGTTGCCTAATGTCTGAACTTTAGATTTTTTTTCAAAAAAAACTTTCAATTCTTGTGTTCACATCCTTTCATGTTCTTATTTTGCTTTTGTCTGGAATTATTTTAGGTCCCAAACTTTGCCTGGTACATTTCTGTTTTGCCACGTCCAGTGTGCTGTGTACTTCTTATTTTTTTCATCAGCCCACCACCGTTAGTGCTACTTCCTGCAGATGTATAGTTCCTTCCTCGAGACATCACCATCTCTCGCCTTTAAGAAACTCATGAAGAGTCACTATGACCAAATGTTTGGACACCTGTTTGAATATCTCCTCCTTTGTCAGTTTTTGTCTGGTTAATCTGCTGTGAGGTGCCCTGGGGAGTTTTTCTGTGCAAAGGGTTTGATTTCAGTGGTGTGATGACTTCGCTGTGCCTCTGACATCTTGTTGCAAAAAAGTAACCATTGATTTACCTGTGAAATAATGCTACGTGGCCTCTCAGTATTAGCCAGGCAGTTAAAATAAGTGAATTGAAAGCTGACTATGTTGGAGTATTTCATTATTCATCCTCAGCTGGACCCAATTTATCCATGTTACCGAGGTATCCAAGTACTGGCAATGCAACTCCCAGAACAAAGACAAACAAATCATCATTATCCTTGTGTTTTTCTTTGTTCATCTGATTTGTCCCATTTGACTTTTATAAAGAAGATTTTTTGTTAAAGCTCACTTTCTCTTTACTAGCAAACTCTAAACACCAAGAGGTCCTGCTGGTGTAATAAGTAACCTCAGACACATGTGAAATCACTTTATACGTGAGCCTTAAGCTTACTTGTGCAATCTACATAGAAGAAAACTTGGAAACATGGCCAACTTGCAGTTTCCATCCGTGGCCAGCGTAATTCGAACTTGGACAGTCATTTCTTCATCATTGGGTCAAAGTGCCACACAGCCACCCTCTGATGGCACAGCAGGATCACCATTGTCATGTGCACTGCAGCAGTTCAAGATGGCAGCTCATCTCCTGTGTGAGCACGATGACCCCGTATTCCAACTTTAATCTATTGCATTTACATTTGTAGAATTAGAAGCTTTTTTTCCACATGTTTTGCTTCCCCGATGAACAGATATAAACTCTGACTTTATTTCCAGTGCTATACCTGAAATTCTCGAAATCTGGCTGGAGGAGTCTGCCGAAGACTTTCGTCAAGTTCCAACTTACTCTTCTCTCCGGAAGGTACTTTCCTACTTGAACCAGACAGTGCCGGGGTCAGATGCTGAACATCGGGCCCAGAAACTCCTGAGTCGGTTTTTGGCGGAGGAAACAGCGGAGAAAGAGATGTTCAGTAAGATTTATAATTATGTTGCAAAAATGTGGTTTTAATTCAGGGTGCCTCCTTACAAGTTTGTGTGCGGCTTGCCCCTCTGTCTCAGGATTTAGTTCATTTTGGTTTCCTTTGACAAGCTTCAAAATTACTTCCAAATTTTTGGGTAAACGAAGTTAATTAAAATTATTGCTCAGTGATTACCCCTGTACTACATGATGTACAAGACCAAATTCTGCATAGAATTGATACTTTAATATGGTCCGATAAGACCCAGCAGCATGTAATGCGACTTTCTGGACAATTTCCTTTTGAACTGTTGCCGTCAATGACATTTTATTTTATAATCTGATGTAATAAGTTTGCAAGTTATTGTGAAACAATAGATTGTGATTCGGAAGATTTCCTAAAGCTAGAAATTGGGATGGGAATCTGTCATTAAATACGATTTCTTTTGCAATTGAGATGCACCCAACAAGAGGATTTCAGTGCAATATTTAATTTCACCAAATCTAGATTTAGAAGTATGAATATTAGATAACTATTGTAAACCAATGCATGACTTCTAGTCAGAAGTTTGTGAGATATTTTAGAGCAATGTGAACTTTGGGCACAAAATAAATGTCTATCTTCACTTGCACAGAAGGCTACCGTAGAAGAGTTAGATTCTATATTGGAGAAGAACACGACCAAACCATCGAACAAGTTGATGAAAAGCTCCTGTCCTACCCATCACGCTTCATTGCAGAGCAGCTAACTTTTATGGATGCTGTGAGTAAACAGGAATCTGGGGCCCAGTCATTCTGAATAAGATATTTCAGTCAGCAGTAGGCATCTGAATCTCTCTGTATTGTTTAATGCTATTACTGCTCCACCAGTCGTTATAACTGAATTCCCTTCAAAATGCAGTCTTCCAAGATGTTAAAATGTGTTGTTTGACGTGTAACTTCAGTATCTCGCTTGAAATACCTGCCAACTAAAACTTCAGCACTTGTCATTTGTTTTGAATGAACGTCATGTGAAATAAGTGACCCGAGAGAGCACTGAAAATCCTTTGTAACTTAGTGTTGAACCTTTACAAAATGAATAGTATTTCAGGGTAAAAGTTTAATTGTTTCATCATAACAGTCACTGTTTCTTCAAGAGTCCACTGATTTTGTTTGAAGTATCCAGTATGGCAATTTTGTTGTTTTCCCAGAATCTTCTGGAGTGGAATCAGCCACGGGGTATTCCAGTCTCGTCTGCAAGGTGGCTTGATGTCTACCTCTAAAAAATGAGACTCGTAGTTGCTGAATCAAAATTTGAGTTATGTCAAAGTCTGATCATAGGCTTAGGCTTGAAGTGGAAGTTCAGTGGTCTGTATGTCAGCATTGGGTGTGACTCTAGAATGTAAGTAGTCCTCTAGGTCTCAAAAATCCCAAGCATATGTTAGTGTTCAGAACAGGGGTGCAGCGATCTCATCTGGAAGTGACCACTTTGTCAAAAGTAGGTTTTGGTTATGGGATAAGAGGTAATGGGAACTGCAGATGCTGAAGAACCCGAGATAACAAAGTGCAGAGCTGGGTGAGCACAGTTGCTCCTAAGATGCTGCTTGGCCTGCTGTGTTCCTCCAGCTCCACACTTTGTTATCTCAGTTTGTTAAGGGGCAGCTGCTTTTCTGCACAGAGTTCCAAAGGTAACTGTCTGTTTTCACTGCAGTTTCTGTTGCATATGTGTATGTATATACCAACTGGCACTTAGAGTCTAATCATGTGACATAATGATGACAACAGCCATTTTTGGTGGGCAGCAACCTCATTGGGTGTCTGTCGAGGAATATAGCTGCTTTTCTTTTGTTGAATCATAGAGATCTGCAGTGAGGGCTGTGAGTCTTTTTTCAAATCAGCGGTTTTTTTGATCCTCATTGCCAGTTCTTTTTTTTTTTCCTTTACCGCACAGGTCCAGGGGGCTGAAGCATTAAACAGCAGGAGTTTTATTTTGTAGTTTACTGTCGAGGCAGCAGGGTTAGCCTAAGCTATTCCTTGCCGAAAATGATCGATGACATCATTGTGACGTGATCAGACTGTTAAAAGTGAGAGCCCACCATGCTTGCATAAACATGCAACAGTTTCCCACTGGATGGTTTCTGAGCATTCCATTCTATTCCAACCTGTCACAGCCAACTCTGGCTTTGAAAGTGATGAGACTGACAAATTTCTCCATTCTGAATGAGTTTACGGGGATCTGAAGGAACTATTTGCCGGTTGTGTTGACTTTCACTGTTGGGGCATAATTGTTGATGGGAGTTGCTCATCTTGAAGAGGGAGACAGAAGGACATTATGCAACCTGAATGGCCACTTGACAAGCTTGGACGTTTGGCAATATTCGTGTTCAGCATGAAACCAACAGTGGGGAAGTGTCGACATTGAGATCTGTTGAACCAACAGAGGGCCAGGCTGCCATTGTGTTCTGTCAACCTGCCTTGGTGCGAGAAGTAGACATGATGCAGGGCCGCTATACTGATGCCCAGCCTGTCTAGCCTGTGGGCCACCAGGGCTGAGCATCTGTAGCAGTGACTATTGCCAGCAGAGCCGTGCATTGATGGTGTGCGTGGAGCCAACAGTCGGAGTTGGGTGGAGATAACTGGTGATTTTAAATCTAACCTACAAATAGGAAGCAGATGACTGAAAATTCGAGGGTTTTGATCTGTCTGAATAGCCAATGTGCCCTTGTGCATCAATGTGAGTATTATGTAGCCAGTCGTTGACAATATAGCATGCAGTTTTAATGTACAATTGCAAACTAGCAGGACGAATGTACCCATGGATGGACAAATCTTGTTTGTCGTTCATTGCTTAAAACATGGCATGACTGACACCTTTAACCTTTGTTTCCTTTTTATTTTTGATCAGGATCTTTTTCGCAAACTTGTGCCCAGCCAATGTTTAGGGTCCATCTGGTCTCAACGAGGGAAGGAAGCAAAACAGCATCTGGTATCAACCGTCCAGGCCACCATTACACAGTTCAATAATGTTACAAAATGTGTCACCAGCACCATATTAAGACCTCAACAGCTGAAACCACGGCACACGGCTAAAATCATTGAGAAATGGGTTGATGTTGCCCAGGTACACTATTCATTATTGGTTTTTAGCCTTTGTGACATGTTAAAGTCCACAGTGCATGAAACAACCATGGTGGAAGAGAGCAAGCCATGAACACTATGTGTTGATATGTCCAAGGTTTGAAAGCCTCTTGAATTGGCGAGCAGAATACTTTTCTGAATAAGAGTTGAATGCTTCATGGAAAATCCTAGCATTCATAATTTCTGTAGTGCTGGCTGCTAATAGTTCTTGCCTCAGTTTACAGTTGCATTGAAATATTAATGTATTTTTTCTAATCAAAAATATTTATGTGGATAAAAAAGGCAAACTGATTTCAGATTTTTACTGGCCCTTCAAAAATGAAGTTAGTTATTGGGCATTACATAGTGTTATTTGCCTCCCTTCCAAGCTGTAGTCAGTTTACGAAACAGTGTACATTTTATTCCCAATGTTCTGCATTCTGTGTGCCCACATGATGGCCCTCCAGTAACTTGCCTGGTTGTCTGTTTCTTATGTGTTTGCCAAAGGAATTTGTCTCAGCATGTTAGTCAGCAATCGGGACAAGAGTGAGGAAGGGCTGTCAGATCTGATGCCAGGTTTGTACTTGTCGCCAACATGTGGCATTCCCACTCGTATATTTGGAAAGGATCAGGATAGGAACCGAGTAATTAACTAATTAAGTAAAGGAAGTAATTGATTCTTACTGATTTTATAATCCAAAATTGCACTGGATTTTGCAACAAAACTGTACTTTCAATGTATTTTCCCGTATACACGTGACAACAAAATATTCATTCATTCGTAAGGTTTGAAATGAAAGTTCACAATAATTCTGTTGCCAGCTAATTTAGAGAAGTCTGGTTTGGGTCTTGGCAACACTGCCTGCATCAGTTTTGACTCGTTTAGAGTCTTGAGGCATTAATGGGACCTTGATGGGGATTTGAAAGTCTGTCTCCAGTTTTACAATATGGAGCAGTTCAACCGAATGTAGGTTGACTCCCAGTAGTAGACATGGATGAAAGAGTTGCTGACATATACACTGGTGCTATCAAAGGCTATTCTGAAGAGGAATCACCACCTTACTTTGATCACTTGGCTGACTTTTCTAGTTCTGATTTTGCGTTTTTACAATAGTTGGCAAGGAGTGGCTTCCATGTTGAAGTGCCCTCCGTTACTTCCATTTTACTGCAGCAGCTTTATTTCCCTGAAGCCGGAAGACTCTGGGCTGGAGAACCTACCTGCTGGCCTTAATCAGATAAGGCTCTTATGATTATGGCAATTGACGCACCTTCAAAGAAATCCCAAATGGTGTGATCACCCTGCCCCTCCCTGGCCTTCCTCCCCAAGCAGAAGTGGCTTTGAGACCTGATAACAAACACTCGCAGGCTTCCTCCTCATCTCCACCACACCCCAAAGTACACATTTGGGAGGTTTGATTTGATCCAGTTTTCTCCCTACCTCCAACAGGTTGGCGGGGGGGGGTGGAAACAGATGAAGGACATTCAGCTGCTAATCTAGGTAAGATTAGTTAACTCAGTATCAATAACGTAGTGATTCATAAAAGTAGACCCAATTTCCTGATTTGTCTGTTTTCCCTCGAATGAGTATCTCACGTGACTGGTCCTGCCCTCCTATTCTGTCAGATAATACAACCTATCATTCATTTATGAGCTAAATGTGATGGATATAACAAAGATGATTACCCCGCGTCCAGCCCCCTACCTTCGCTACTTCTACCACTCAGATGTCCATGTGTCAATCCTACTCATTTTAAGCTCCCCTTTGGTGTCAGTAATCATATCTAATCAGTCACAGGCTGCCAGCAAGTGAACTGAAAAGGTTGTCTCAGAGGGATACAAAACTAATATCAAGGTTTGAGTTGCCAAGAATCATGGAATTCTTTCCCTCAAAAAGTTTGTTTGTTAATGCTGTTATTTTCTCAGCTAACATTTTTCTGATAGAACCTTTTTAAAAAGTCTGAGGCGTTGGGTAATGGGGAGTCACTGCTTTTTCCACAGAACTCACGGCTTTTTTACTCTGACAGGAATGTAGGACTTTGCAGAATTTCTCGTCAGTGCATGCAATTACCACGGCATTGCAATCGAATAGTGTGTTCAATTTGAAGAAGACTTGGGCAGCCGTGTCAAAGTAAGTCATTGTTCAGAAAGAGCCTTCTAATATTTATTTAATAAATATGAGGTAGGAAATTGCAGGTTTGACCTCCAGGTTTACTTGCACAAGTGATCTTCACACGCTCGGTGCATTAACAGGATTACCAGAGGCACTACAGTGCAATCCTAACAATTGGCTAATTGGCAGAATCTTTCATTCTTTCACGAAGGAGCGAAGAGTTAATTTGTTTAAGTGGAAAAAGAAAACTGTTTGGCAACTTGAAATATTTAACTATCGTGTTCCAAAACTGATCTGCTGTTGGATGTAACGTAACACAGTTTCCTGTGGATATGCTGTGATGGGGTGATATAAGGCGGAGGTTTGTATGGGATGCTAAAATACAAAGACAACAATTATTTTAATCTCCCAAGAAAGCACTCTATAACACTTTGAAGTGCACACCTGTAGTTTATGTTCGTGTGCCTCAGACCATTTGATCATGGTTGTTTTTTGTAGGCAGCTTGGGAATGAAATCTCTCTTGCTGCAATGAGATTCACGAAAACGACTGCACTCAAGAGCTTTTGCGGCACAATGGCAGTATCCCCATCCCTGGGTTGAAACAATCAGGGTTCAAGTTCTACCTGCCCCAGAGATTGCCAAAACATTTCTGAACAATTTGGTGAAAATACCTATACTTATTGTAAAAATGCTTCACTGCCGTTCACTCTCTGTATTACTTGCTCATTTGTCAGATTCCGTATCAGCTGTTTGTTATCTTGACTCTATTCTGTCAAGAGTAATTTGTCTCATTCTCTTGACTAGGAGCAGTAAGATAACATTTGAAGACCTTTCAAACAATGAAGAAGATAACTTTATTGCAAGTAGAGAGCTGCTGATGGAGGTAAGGTGTTGCACTTGGCCCAGTGTGACTATATTCAGGGCATGATCAATAGTTTCTAGTAAAATATCTGCAATGAACTCAGTTGGTGACTGAATGCATACAGATTCTGTCAATCAATACTGCAACAGGAGTATATGTATTGCAATCCAGGTGGTCTGGCTTGGCTCAAGTCTTCCAAGATTGTTTTGTCATGATTCTTATAATTGCTGATGATATTGGAGTTAACATTTTAATCGACATCTAATTTGGTTATACTGCAGTGATGCAGCCTTCATAGATTATCTTTCTCAGTGTTCATTATCTTGGAAATTTGAACTGAAGCAATGTCTAAAGTGCGATATGTGCCAATTTCTTTATCTTTTGTTTTGTACACTTCAAGGGCCTTGTAATTAATAAAAGCCAAGGCAAAACACTAAGAGATTTAACTGGTTCTCATAAGTGTTTTTTGCTCAATTACCATGTCTTCCTTTTATTGTTCTCTGCAGTAAGAACTATTTGCTGCGTAGGAATGGAGAGATATTCATATCTCTTTGTTCAGTATTTCAGACATCAACTATCTAGTTTCAACTAGCTTGGACGAAAACTGACAAGTTTCTAGCCATTCCTCCTCACTCCTTTTATCGTGCTCTTTGTCCACTCATTTTGCTCCTGAATTTGACAAAATAACAAAATAATTGGTCAGATATAAATATTTTGGTGCCACTTTACCAAACTAGTTGTCCAGCTCAGAAAATAGTCAACGTTTTCTTATTCTCGAAATCATTCTTAGATGGAATTGAAACACTTTTAAGCTGGTATTTGAAGAGGGAGAAATGCAGTAATCATGCTAGCATGTTGTCAGTTTGACAGACACTCCATTTTTCAAACTGCTCAATGTTCTAGTTGCAGTGAACGATCTTTTTACATTGCTTTCCAGATGTTTGCCCCAGAATTTCTACTGCCCTGCTGTCACACTTTGTTTATTGTGTGTTGTGATTGGTGCACTGTACAGAATTTCAACATATTTTTCTGATCTAGATTGAATCTAAAAGTAGGTTTGCTTTTATAATCAAAAATGTGTGCTCTGCATGATGATTGTTTTTGTGGTGCAAAATTCTGTAAGTATACAGGGGAAAATGTGAGTTCATGATTGGACAGTTGTATAACTTCCATAAAGCTTTCTCCCAGATTATGCAGTGAATTACAGTGCATGGTTTGCGAATCTTTCAGCATCTTACACAAATGTGCTTTGGCAGTGGTGCAGGGCACCGTAATAGTTCTTGCTGTGTGTACATTAATGTTCAAGACACAAAAGCTCCAAGTGTGAACAGCAGGTTCACAGATGACACAAGAATTGGAGCGGTAGTAAGTAGCAAAATGCCTTCGTTTTGAGGCACACATTGTTCCAGCTGTGGCTCAACTAATGTTATTTACAGTTCCATCATTACCCCTTTGCTGTTATATTCAGGCAAGTATCCAATATTTTACCAACTTATCCACAGGTCCTCCTGCCTTCAAGAATATGTTTATGCACACACCAAAGTCCTTCTGATCCTCTGTCATCCAGACCCAAAACATCAACTTTCCTGCTCCTCTGAAGCTGCCTGGCCTGCTGTGTTCATCCAGCTCCACACCTTATTATCTCATTGAACATATATTCTCCTGACCTATTAGACCCCCAAAATGCTTCACCTCACACATTTCTGGATTGAATTCTATTTGCCTCTGTTCAAGCCTTCTAACCAGCCCATATGTGTAACCCGAGAGACTAAGGCTTTTTGCTGTTTACAACCGTCCAATTCTTGTGTCATCTGTGAACCGGCTGTTCATACTTGGAGCTTTCGTGTCTTCAACATTAATGTACGCACAGTAAGAACTATTACTGTACCCTGTGGTATGCTGCTGGATGAAAGCATCAAGTTGCCGAAAAGCCCTTCAAAAATCACATTTACTTCCTGCCACAAACCCAATTTTGGCTCCAATTTGCCAATTCGATGTATCTCCTAGGCTCTTAGGTTCTGAACCAACCCACCATCTGAGACCATTAAATTATTTCTTCGGGTAAGAGAGGTGTGTAATGAAAAGACATTGAGAAGAATTATATTCTTGAGTTTAGAAAAAAATGACGTTTAAACTTGTTGAGACAAAGTTTTGGAGATCTGGTGAGGTAAATTGTTTTTATCTTCAAGCGAAATTGCACATTACGTAGAAAATTTCCAATCTCCAAATGATGAGGTTACACAAATATTGAGTTTGGTTTCCAGTTCACAGATGAGGGATCAAACGTTGAACTTGCCTGGCCTTTATAGATCTAACTTTGCATTCCACTGTATAACTGTCTAAAATTTTGAGTCCTAAATTTTGATTCTAAATAGATTTAGTTGTATGATCAAGGTAATAAATAAGACATGGAGTAGTAATTTTGAGAAATAGGACAATGAGTTCACAATGGATTAAACAAATTCACCTCTCTTTTTGTAGGATATCGTTCAGGGAATTGTGCCGTACCTGGGAACTTTCTTGACAGAATTTTCAGCGCTGGATTCGGCTTTCCCGAATTACCATTCAGTAAGTCTCTCTTACAAGATTTGGATTCCTTATTTGCTGATGAGCGCTATTATTATGGTTTCATTGCAAGCTGCTTGTAGATGAGAATCAAAGCAATAAAAAAAATGAATGAGTTTGATTAATAATCCCAATCAGAATAATTTGATGCTTTGTGCTGTGAATCAAACAACTTGTAAACAAAGGAACATGCAAATCACTTTGCAGTTAATTGAATACGGGTTTAGTTTTTCAAAAGGTTGGATAAATTGCACATCATTTTTATTCTGTACAGGTAAATTGGTTACCTGGATGTCACTGCCTATTGAGCAGTTGAACAGCTGAGAATGTCTTCAGCTTGGTACTGATCTACTTGACTGGAGCAAAGGGCTCTATGTAGCGTCCAAGATATGACCTGGTGGTATGACAGATCATTTGTGATTGGCCTTTGACGATATACTAAAATGGAACCAAGTTTACAGAGCTTGTATTTTACTTCTGATCTTTTAAATTTCATAATCTTGTAGTACTGTTTGACCTTTGTACATTTGAATTAATTTTCTTTGTCCTTGTCTATCTCTTACAGAATGGCTTGATCAACTTTGACAAGAGACAAAAAGTTAGTACTGAAAATTGCACTGTACAAAATGTTTGGAATTGTATGAAAGGGGAAAAGCATGCTTTTCAATCTTGTGCTGCTTTATTTGCTTGATGGGGGTGTAGGGGGAGTCCCCAACAGCATCCTAAATGTATATGGTCACTAATAAATCCAATAAAGAATTAAGGAGATGCTTTGTTGCTCAGAGCAGCCAGAATGCAGAAGCTGCTGCTACCAGGACTCGTTGAGAGGATGAGCACAGATGTATTTGAGAGAAAGTTAGATGTCAGAAAGGGCACAACGGCATATTTAGAGTTTGAAGCAAGGTGGGAGAGGTGTATAGATCAGCATGGAGCAGTTCAGTCAAATAGCCTGCTTTTGCGCTGCTAATGTGCTGCAATTTACCTTTGAACAGTCACAGCCATGTACAGGATTTGCTAGGCGTTATGTGAATGAAGATGTTGTTCAAATAATCTCAGTGTCATGGAAGTTATTTCATTATTGAAGACACTGGATAAACAATCTCTCCATATTAGTATTTTCCTTCATATGAAAGGCATCATTTCGTCATGGGATGTCAGAAATTGAGGGAGTGCACCTGTTTGGATTTTCACTGACTGGGCAGTATGAAGAGGGTCCCACCCAGACCCATTCCCCATGTCTAACTCACTGAAGCTAAATATCCCTGGGCACTACGGGCAATTTAGCATGGGCAATCCACCTAACATCTTTGGACCTTGGGAGGAAACCAGAGCACCCAGAGGAAACCCACTCAGATTGTATTTTCACCTTGTACTGCAACATTCAGCAGGCAACCTGACAATATGAATTTGAGAGGAATTTGACCTTATGGCAAACAATGAATTCTTGCTTACAGAGCTGTAACTTGAGGTCCCTATGAATAGAATTGGTTCCGATCAGAAGCAGCTGATGCTGAATTTGCCAAACTGGGCCATGTGATGTAAAATCAGCTGGGTGGCAAAATAGGCATCCAACGCTGTGTGACTCCAATTCACCAGCTCGGAATGCAATCTGTCAAATGGCCCGCCATTTGTCGTGGCTGATGTGGATGTAGTGAAGTGTTTCTTTTCACTGACCTGTTGAAAACTGGCTGGCACTTTACAACTTGGCAGTAACATGTTGTCAGCGTTTGACTTAGAAAGGTCTGCCCCTTTTTACATGTCAAATTGTGACGAGATTCAACCAAGAAGCCACTGTGGTTGAAAGAAAATAGTCCAGTAACTTCGAGCTGCTCATGGTCCATTCAATTTCATGGTGGTGCAACCTTGAAAAATTAACTCAACATTTTCACCGTCTGTCTTGGTATCAGTTACTATAGATCAGCCACTTATTTTGTACTTGGCAGACTTCCTTTTGCTTGGATGAATGATCTTTCATAACATTTCTTGTCTTCACCCTCAATCAGCTTATGGTTCTTAAGTGAATCTTTTTTAAAAATAATCCATCTTTGAAGCACTGTTTTGGGAATTAGTGTCCTGAAACCATCCAGGATAATCTGTACAGAAATTTATCCTTGAAAAGTCACATTTGTGTCATTTATTTCCAAAGCAGAAATATTTTTGTGACATGATGTACTGTGCACTTTGAATAAAGTTATTGATGCTGTTCAAAATACCATGGACTCGGATTTAGCAGGAACAATTATAGCAGTTTAAACTTGCCTTAACAGCTCATTATTTATTTATGTTCTTTCAGGAATATGAAATAATTTTGGGTATCAAATCCCTGCAGTTTGCTTGCTCATCATACACCCTTCGTCCAAACGAGAATTTTCTAGACTTGTTCTTTATGCAACAATACTTAAGTGAGGATAGCGAGTACGTAACTGGTATTGTAGGAGTGTGCAGGTAAAACAGTTAAGGGTTGTGTGTGAAATCTTCTCTAGTTATAATTGCTGTTTAATGCTAGTGAGCTGCCAGATTGTTTATTGTCTTCCTTTTCCTTGGTTTCAAAGTTTTGACAATGAATTCTGACCTATGAGGATAAAGTCAGTTGCTCAATGAATCAATTCTGTTGTGTTGCATCAAAATGCGTTTTATTGGTATATAATAGTGCAGAGTATACTACCACTAAGCCAATGATTGCAGGAAAATGCAAAAAACTTGATGAGTGACCAATTTTAGCAACATGTCCAAGAGCTCCTATTGTGAGTGCATCTACAAATCCAGATGTAAATTGTACCAGTTTTGAGAAATGTTTCATTTCCTTCCAATTTCTTTTCAAATACATAATCCTATTACTAACATAAAATTAACAATAACCCTACACAATTGGTCAGCATTTTAAAGTATCTTTCAATGGTTGCCTAAAAACATCATTCCCTCATCTCAAAATAGCCACAGTATATTTTTAATAATGCAACCAAAAATAATCTCCAACTGAAAAAAAACCACTTTGCCATTGCTGGACCAGAGTTGATGAAGGAACCAGATTATAGATCACTGAAACTAATTTTTTGTTTTGACAGAGCAGGCTTTGTAATAATTACATTTTTTGAAAACAGTTGGCTTCTTCATAAATTGGTGGGCAGAAGTAATTATTTAAAATGTACCTGATGTATCAATTTACATTCCTGCTTTGAAAAACAAAGCTCACGATTAAGCCCATCCTCAGGCTACGGATGACCATGTGCAGCAAGCACCTGGCATTATCGTCAATTCAATCAGTGGCACAGTCAGTATTGGGCCAACTTCAAACATGGTATTTATTGTAACAGTAATTACAAAATGTTACCAAAATTCAGTTTCCATGGATCATAAGTTATATTTAAAGTTCTTTTGGACGTCTGGGATAGTATGGTTGATTTTCGGACAGATTGTCTGAAAATATCAGCAACAGAAAGTCTGGTCAAGAGATATACTCCTTCATTTTACTATCTCCGAGATGTGGCATGTGCTGTTTTAGTCACCTGAAGTGACTGATTCATGACCACCCTTCATTGCTTGACATTGCCTGTACATTCACATGACAGTGTGGATGAGGCCCGGAGAAACTCCTGTATAACTTTACATCCTATTGTATCACCTTCGGCACTGGAAGTTTGATTCTCATGTTTTCCAGTTGACTTTTTTCAAGCCCAGTCCTTGTTAATTTTTTCTGTACCTGCTGTAGAAGTTCGAGCATTTTGTTCAATTCCACGTGTTCTGCAAAAAGAGGGGGTTATCGTCTTGGTAAAAAATTACCCAAAGGAATCGCAGATGCTGGGAATCAAAAACACAAAGAGAAATTGCTGAAAAAATTCAGCGGGTCTGGCAGCATCTGTGAAAAGAAAGCAGAGTTTTCTTTCAGGTCTGGTGACATTTCTTCAGAACTCTTATTGTCTTGATCTCCTGTTCAAAAAGCAGAAAAGATCGATGTGCCTACAGTGAGAACTTTTGTCGCTCATTAGTCAAAGTAATGTTCAGTGTTCTCCTGCCTGAAAACACGTGCCTTTTGCAAACAAAATTATCATTCATGCAATTTCAATTCTATGTAAATGATTGATTTTGCCATTAATAATAAAAATATTGAACAAAGGCATCTGATTCTTTTTAAATGAATCTTGTCTGAAAATGTTTATCTGCCACCCTGCAGCTCCTCTGAACTCGAGAAACCGCCAAAGCCCAAAAAGAGTGTGTTTAAACGCCTCAGCTGGTAAGTATCCCATGTTAAGCACCGCAAATATCTCATTATTTCCTTTATTACCTGGATGAATGGACAGAAAGATAAGTACATCTGTTCCTTGACAAATAGAGACATCTGATGTGTGGTCATTATTGCTTCATTGGAGTGAGATTTTTTAGTAACTGGTTGAGTAATTTGAGACGATGCAAGGAGTAGTGCTGTTATTCTCACCTTGTGCATGTGTCTCGTGTAGACTGATTGATAGAGATTCTTTGCTATGACCATGATTGTAGAATGTGGACCTGTGATGAGCTTGGTATTGCCTAGCGATTCTCATTTATCCACTGAGAAGTTTCTGCACCATGGCTAAATTTCGCCGGAATAAATTTGTTTGAGAGACAAGTAAGCCAAAAAGGTGTTACAGTGAATTAAATTTGCATATTTGTGGGCCTGCATAATGAAAACTAGCAATGTTTAACAATTTTGAGTGAAAAATCAGATTTGTGTTCCACTTTGTGGGTCAGCAGGCAGCAGAAATATCTTCTGTTGAAAAATTATCAGCCATGCTTCTCACATTTGAAGCTCCACCTTAAAATTACTATCTCAGTGGAGTCAAGTTAGGTAAAGGGGAAGCACAACGAGATCTAGGTGTTCTTGTACGTCAGACAATGAAAGCAAGCATGTAGGTACAGCAGGCAGTGAAGAAAGCTAATAGCATGCTGGCCTTCATCACAAGAGGAATTGAGTATAAGAGCAAAGAGGTCCTTCTGCAGCTGTACAGGGCCCTGGTGAGACCGCACCTGGAGTATTGTGTGCAGTTTTGGTCTCCCAATTTAAGGAAGGACATTCTGGCTATTGAGGGAGTGCAGCGTAGGTTCACAAGATCAATTCCCGGAATGGCGGGACTATCATACGTTGAAAGATTGGAGCGACTGGACTTGTGTACACTTGAGTTTAGAAGGATGAGAGGGGATCTGATTGAGACGTATAAGATTATTAAGGGATTGGACACTGTGGAGGCGGGAAGCATGTTTCCGCTGATGGGTGTTTCCAGGACCAGAGGACATAGTTTAAAAATAAGGGGAAGGCCATTTAGAACAGAGTTGAGGAAAAACTTCTTCACCCAGAGAGTGGTGGATATATGGAATGCCCTGCCCCAGAAGGCAGTGGAGGCCACCTCTCTGGATGCTTTCAAGAAAGAGATAGACAGAGCTCTTAAAGATAGTGGAATCAAGGGTTATGGGGATAAGGCAGGAACAGGATATTGATTGTGGATGATCAGCCATGATCATAATGAATGGTGGTGCTGGCTCAAAGGGCCGAATGGCCGACTCCAGCACCTATTGTCTATTGTCTATAAAACTCAAATATATTTCCATGTGGAAGTTGACATGAAAGTATGTGTTTGTTGTCGTGCATACATGTGTAAAGACTTCAAAGTTGTTTTTGGTAATTTTTCCTGAGTTGGGGATATTATCTTATATTTCTGTTCAATAGGTAAGGACTGACCAGAACTCAGCAAAGTCAGATTTTTCCCCCACCTACCCATCTAGAGTTTCAGAGAAAAAACCGTGCCTTGTTGCTGTGTTGTGCCTTGCAGTGATCTGGAGTGTGACATGTGATTATTGTTATATAGAAACCAAGAAAGAGAAGGGAAACACTTATTCACTTCCTGGGATATCTTCTCTTTACATGAGTGTGGATGTTACATGGATGTGATTTAGGCTTCCGTGGCTTAATTGTGATTCTCGAAGTGCAGGCATTCAACATTGCAGCATTAGTGTGCAATCTCACATTTCAGCAGCCATCTGCTCTTGCTCCCTGTACTATTTAATGCCTAATATACCAACAATCAGGATTTTCAGTGTGGGAATTTTTTATCATGCCATCTGCTGTACTTCTTTTGGGAGTTTTGGAAAATTTTCTATGTTAATCATGCAATATAAATGCAAATTGCTGGATAGAAATCCTAACGTTTGCAGTACCAATATACTGAAGGCCACATTCAGAGTTCACTGTCGTACCTTACAAAGTGTTGTGCACAGTTTTCTATCAATTATCAATGGTGTTACTTTGTTTTACGTTTTATTTTTAATAAACTGCAGCTTTCAGGAAGAAATTATATACACATTAGCATGTGGCCAGGTTGGGGGAAATTTTCCACCCTGTGGGTATTCAAATCCACATTTTGCCTTTCATAAGATTGAGGTTGATAGCAGGTTGAATAACATTGCAAAAAGCCCAGATTCTTGTGCCATTCAAATATGCAAACATTATAACCTATTCATATACTCCCTAACTATTAGGCAATGTAACAATGTTCAATACTAGTAATGCGAGCTCTCGGTATGAGTGTGCCACTATTAATCTCTCACAGGTCAAATGTGGCGCACATCAAACTCCTGGTACTCACATCATCAATATACCTTCATTCTAGTTAAATTTTTTTTAACAGTTTGTCTAGAATGCAATGACATTTCCATATTTTTGTTGTGTCCCCTTTCCCTTGTGCAGCCTGTTTTCAAGGAGTGGTGTTAAAGTACACAACACTCAAACTAAAAGCTCTGAGCAGCGAGCAACCCTTCAGAATGAGGATTCGGACGACAGCATTACCGCAGCCAGCATTTTATCCGATTCCAGCCACTTGGAAATGGAAGAGCCGAGCACTTCGCAAAAAGCGTCAGAAAAGGTGAGACAGTGAGGCACTCATCACGTAAAATATGTTGTTCTCGGAGACTCCGGTTTGTCTAATAATGTCCAGACACTTTTTTTCTTCTTTCTTTCCTTCCTTTCTTCTGCCTTCCTGCCGTCTATTATCCTGACTACACTTTGGCAGTCAAGAGGATACAAGGGTACTCAGTGATACCGTCCCAGCCACTGGAGCTGGATGGCTGCCTAGCCAATCTCCTTCGCCTTTCTTTTAAGAGCTATTAGCCGAATAGCCATTTTGATGTTTCAGCCAGACTGAAATCCTTAATGTGAATGCCGTTCCACCAAGCATCTTCATAACTGGCTGCTGCCAGCAATTTTCCATCCCAGGTCCCACTTGCCAAAGTTGGGTCACTTGCTTTCAGAACGAAGGCAAGACAGCTGTGCCTCTCCCATCAAAATTCAACCTTTGTGCTGGTTACTGAAGCATTTGATTCCAGAAAAGATATTATTCGTTCACAAAGTGAGAGCTGATTTTTTTGGTTTTTTTTTAGTTGTGCTGTTGGCTTTGTTTTGCTTAGATATTTTATATGATTTTATACTAATAGCCAAAATATTTCATCTTTAATTGTTCACAGCATCTTTAATTTCTACACAGTAAATTTTAGTGCATGGGGTACATCTGTTGCAGCTTGAAGCGCCCAGTCCACAAAAACAGTATTTAGAGTATGTTGGACAGGTCTTGATCCAGCAATTGCAACAAAGTAATGCAAGTCTCTGCATGGAGTCCTCGTGACTGCACGTTTTGTTTTTCATCAATATTCGGGCTTTGAGCTGTTGATTAGTGCGTTCTCTGCTGAAGACCATTGTATCTTGGGAGATTATCAAAGTTGTGTTATGGTTATTGTTTATAGAATATGTCTAGGACTTGTCCCAGGGATATTTTCATAATGTATTTCTCTAAGAATTGGGCTAAGTATTATTAGGTCACATTTGGGTGTTTTGGAGTGGTATTTTTTTGTTTCAAAATACCCTCTTCCTTTTTATGGATTCTCCTGTTTAGTGTTGTGACTTCCTGTCTATTAATCATAAACTGAGAGCTGCAGTGACTTGGATGATTTCACTTCTGGTTTCTTTAGTTCTCTGCTGTATGTGGTTTGCTGTTGCTGTCTGTCTTTCTTTCTGCCAGTGGTGCTGTGCCGCACACATTCTGATCTGCACAATGCACTGGTTGGCCCATTCGCAGTCACCCACACTTCATAAATGTGTTTTAACTTCAAACAGTGTAGTTGGATTCAAGATTTCTGTGCATAGCAGGGTGAAGTGGGCAAATAAATATTTATGTAGGCATGTTCACATACTGAGTGCAAACTGAAACCCCAAAGGGTTTATCTGACAAACCTCGAATTGAAGCACCAGTTTACATGGTCAAGTGAAATGACCACAATGTTATTGTGCTGAAGGAAACTAATTAGTAATTTATGGGCATGCTAAGTACTGAATTGTTGACGTTGACTGAACAGCTAGTAAACACAAACGGGAGTATAATTCCTCAGAAGTGTTCGAGAGTGGTAGAGGAAAGAACTGCAAGTAAAATATTTCACAAGACAGCAACGACCCAGAATTCATGTACAACATCATGTTCTTGCAATTAAGCTGTCCTGCGCAGAATGCCTTCACCTTTGTGGGCAGCAGGACAGCATATTTTGTGTAATAATAAATATAACTGGAAAGGGGGAAGTTTCTAATATGCAACAATTGACAAACGTCTTCTTAAACAAAATAATTATTCCACAGTCATTAAAATCCGTGGATACTGCCTCCTCTGGAGGTTTATCCAACAGTGGTGCACCAGCAAAAACAAATTACGACATAGCCCAGTCTCGTAGGCGTGCGGGTTTGGGCAGCTGCTGGTGTGCAACACGTCAGAGGGACAACCGCCAGAATGAGAAAAGCTGCCTCATCCGAGTCAGATTAAAGGAGGACAGAGCACAAGAATTCAAAACGATTTTGGTAAGTCCCTGGACTGGTTGCTCTCGTCATGCTCGGTCCAAATAATTGCCATTGCTTTCTGCCAGTATCGCAAGAGGATTTTTTAATCCCAATTATTTGTTGCCATGCAGTCATATTCAGTGTGCATTTTCCACATTGCTGAAGTCTTTTTTGGTCAATAGGAGTGCTTTGACCATCATTTTGATCCTGTTTTGTAATGCAGTAGCAATGTTTAGGTTTTAGGCCTGAACACATTTTCCTTGCATTTCTCCTTTAAGTGTACATGGCAAGGTGCAGCACTCTGTTGCCCCATTTTGGGGACTGGCTGATAACTATTGAAGAGGAAATATCACAAATTAATGTGCACCATTAACTGTACAATAAATCAGCAAGGAGGTACCAGATCTTCAGTTAGCTGACCACGGGCACTTTGGTCCATCTGTCAACTAATCGAGTAATATTAGCAGAGCCATTGAATATTTCTTTCCTGACTTTGGAAATTTGTGAAATTTAAAAGCCTGGTGCATGGAAGAAAGCACATCAAAAATGGGTTAGAGAAGAGTGCAATCCAAAATAGAATAATTGCCTACTGGCTAGTTCAGGAAAGCCGAAGGAATGTTGGCCAAATTGGAAGGCACATCGATTGTTTTGTTTGATCATTTATTTTCCTTCAAAGGATCAGTCATACTGTTTCACTGTGGCTCCACAGATGTCAGGGTAATGTGTGGGAAATTGCTTCTGGTATTTAAATATTATTAAACAAACAGCGCCTCTTTACTCTGGTAAAGAGAATATTTGTTAGCTTGTAAATGAGTTGGAGATGGGGCAGAACCAGCCTAAGATCTGAGGTAGAATTTGGATAAGCAAATGGCAAACAGGCTATTTAAATTGAACATCTATGAAACACAGAAAACTAAATTCTCAACCAAAATGACGAAAATGTCTCCTGATGAAAGTGCAACAATTTTTTGCCACCAAACACAGTCATGAGAGGCCAGCTGGAGAATCGTGGAATGTTATTACAAAGCTTAAAAAAAAACTTTGGCTGATTGTGTCTGTGCTAAATCTCAATAATAAGTAGCTAAATTCGCCACCCACCTCCCCCACCACTGTAAACACCATTGCCCTTTTTACCCCTGCCCTGCAAATTTTGCTCCATGTAATTATTCAGTTGTCTTATGAAAGTAGTTTAATCTGCTTTAACCACCTATTCGGATATTGTGGTTTGGAAAAAGCAGAATTCTTTTTTTTTTGCTTTTGATCCCCACCAATGACCTTAGATTTTGTCCTTGGTACATAGTGTCAGAAGGACCAGTAAACAGTTTCCCCCATTTACTTTAGTTAGCCTGAGCAAATGACTGTTCTTCATGATTCTGTATTCTCATCCTGACCCAATTTTGTGTCTATACCACCACTGCCCGTTTCATTCCACAGGCTTCAATTTTGCTTGCACACTTGTGTGGCACTTCATCGAACATAGAAAATCCAGTGTATTACCAACTAATCACGAAAATCAGTGATTAATCATTTACAGTGTGAGCGTACTGAATGGGAAAGGTATTGGTTATTCAAAAAGGATCACTTCAGGGGATGTTAGTTAATGTAAAATAACAAGGTGTAGAGCTGGATGAACACAGCAGGCCAAGCAGCGTCAGAGGAGCAGGAAGCCTGATGTTTCGGGCCTAGACCGTTCTTCAGAAAAGGAATGTAGTTAATGTAATCTCTAATTGTGTAATATTTGACTTGATCACTTATAGAATTGTAGAGACATACGGAACAAAGTATCCCCCCAAACTTTTCCAATTTATGTACTTATCCAAATGTCTTTTAAGCATTGTAATTGTGCCTACATCTGCCATTTCCTCAGGAAGTTAATTCCACAACTTCTGTTGTATTTTTCAGATTTGTTGTTCATTAATATATTTATTATTGTCTTTGCTTTTGAGTGCATGGCAAAAATAATTTTTTTAGCCATGAACTATAGCGCAATTAAAGCAGAATTAAGTATGTGTCTACTCAACCAGAAAACGTTGCAGTTCTCCAGAAGAAACAGCAAATTTTCCAGTTTATTTCAATTTCCAGGTCATTGCTCAAACTTGAGCTGAGAAAAGTAATCTCCAAATATAACATAGAATTAAACAAAAGCAGACAATTGCCCAAAAATGTGTCTTTTCAATGTCCTGCCTATCGAATATTATTCCTGCACAGTTTAGAATTGATTGAATTTTTTTTGCACTGTCTTTGAATTGTAAATTGCTAAATGTCCCAAACTGCGAAAACAATTTTATGAAACATTTTATACGAATAAGCACAGCATTAGGAAATGTCAGACTTCATAAACAACATTGAGCCATTTGCTGTAATGACAATAAATGTTAAAAGCAGGCAAATGGTATGGGGGTTTTGGGTGGGAGGGGTTGGAATTGGCTTATTTAAATTATGAATTTCGTAACGAGTTACTTGCTTCAAACTGACTGGATAGGTAAACTTGAGCATTGGGCTCTGTTTCCATTCAAATTCCAACCTTTACTGTTCACAGTTTATGCGTTATGGAGCATCGACGGCAGGTTTAACAACAACTGTCCTTCCAGTTATTATTTTATTAATGTAACTTTTACAGATTTTGGTGTAATGTTCTGATTAGTCTTCTGGGTGAAAGCAGCTATGTTGAGAAGCCCTTTGGAAATTGAGGCTTTCCATGGTGCGTGTGTGTGTGTGTCTAATGCATTAACGAAAAGTGAATATTGTTTTAATTAGGTGACTAATCAAGATCGGGTTTCCGAAATTTTCCACAAAGCCATGACCGTGCTCAAATTTGAACCCGAGCGTCCTCAGGACTTTGATCTCGCACAGATCGTTGAATCAAATAAAGGTGAGCAGTGGAAATTGCTTCAATTTAAGTTAGAGATAATGGGAACTGTAGATGCTGGAGAATTCAAGATAATAAAGTGTGAAGCTGGATGAACACAGCAGGCCAAGCAGCATCTCAGGAGCACAAGTGCTGACTTTTCGGGCCTAGACCCTTCATCAGAGACGGGGATGGGGTGAGGGTTCTGGAATAAATAGGGAGAGAGGGGGAGGTGGACCAAAAATGGAAAGAAAAGAAGCTAGGTGGAGAGGAGAGTATAGGTAGGGAGGGGATAGGCCAGTCCAGGGAAGATGGACAGGTCAAGGACGTGGGATGAGGTTAGTACGTAGGAAATGGAGGTGCGGCTTGGGGTGGGAGGAAGGGATGGCTGAGAGGAAGAACAGGTTAGGGAGACAGAGACAGGCTGGGCTGGTTTTGGGATGCAGTGGGGGAGGGGAAGAGCCGGGCTGGTTGTGTGGTGCAGTGGGAGGAGGGGACGAACTGGGCTGGTTTTGGGATGTGGTGGGGGAAGGGGAGATTTTGAAGGTGGTGAAGTCCACATTGATACCATTGGGCTGCAGGGTTCCCAAGCGGAATATGAGTTGCTGTTCCTGCAACCTTTGGGTGGTATACTGTATCCATTGTACCCGGTGTGGCTTCCTCTACATTGGGGAAACCAACCTGAGGCTTGGGGACCGCTTTGCAGAACGCTTCTGCTCGGTTCACAATAAACAACTGCACCTCCCAGTCGTGAACCATTTCAATGCCCCCTCCCATTCTTTAGATGACATGTCCATCATGGGCCTCCTGCAGTGCCACAATGATGCCACCCGAAGGTTGCAAGAACAGCAACTCCTATTCCTCTTGGGAACCCTGCAGCCCAATGGTATCAATGTGGACTTCACCACCTTCAAAATCTCCCCTTCCGGCACCGCCTCCCAAAACCAGCCCGGTTCGTCCCCTCCCCCCACTGCATCACACAACCAGCCCAGCTCTTCCCCTCCACCCACTGCATCCCAAAACCAGCCCAGCCTGTCTCTGCCTCCCTAACCTGGTCTTCCTCTCACCCATCCCTTCCTCCAACCCCAAGCCGCACCTCCATTTCCTACCTACTAACCTCATCCCACCTCCTTGACCTGTCCATCTTCCCTGGACTGACCTATCCCCTCTCTACCTCCCCACCTATACTCTCCTCTCCACCTATCTACTTTTCTCTCCATCTTCGGTAAGCCTCCCCCCCTCTCCCTATTTATTCCAGAACCCTCACCGCATCCCCCCTCTCTGATGAAGGGTCGAGGCCCGAAACGTCAGCTTTTGTGCTCCTGACATGCTGCTTGGCCTGCTGTGTTCATCCAGCTTCACACTCTGTTATCTTCAATTTAAGTTAAATCAGTTTCTGAATGTCATAACCACTGCAAGGGAATTGATATTTTCTTCTGATTTCACCAAAAGGCTGAACATATCTAAATTTGTACAATTGAACATATCCAACTGTGTTCAGCAGGATTCAACTCTGAGGAATATAAAGCCAATAAACAACTAATATCTGCACCTAATAAAAACAAATTATTCCATCTGATTCCCCAAAGCCAAAAAAGAACAAAGAACCGCAAATGCTGGAAATCAGAAACTGCTGGAAAAACATAGCAGGTGTCATAGCACTTGTAGAGAGAAATCAGGGTTAGTGTTTCGAGTCCAGTAGCCCTTTTTCAAAGCTACTCAAATATTGAGTGAAGGATGCACATAGGAGTTGGTTGTGGCATTAAATCCTGAATTACTCACACTGCTTTGTTCATTCTTATTTTAACTGGTTATTCCGAAATAACTGTTTTCTGTTGCTGAAATTAATCTGCTCTTCCCCTGTTTTTGGCCCGTGGCTGAGAGACCAGAAATATGGGTGGGGTCACTGCTGTCAAGTTGCTAATCTGCAGCAACCCTCGCCCCACAATTTCCTGGTGAAAAGTAGAAACGAGGACACATGGGTTTAATTCTGCTGTGGTTTAAAATGTGCCGTCCAGGCTGTGTTAAGCAGAATGCCTTATGAAAATGAAGGGTCCCAATGCCTTTGCAGCATGCTATCCCTGTCAGTTTTCAAAGTAAAGAAAAATCAATCCCCTGGATGCAAGCCTCACTGACAAAGCTGGAATTTATTCTGCATCCATCATTGCCCTCAGAAAATGGTCATAGGCTGTGTCACTAACTCGTGTTTGATTTAGGTGCCCTCAGTGGTGTTAGTTTCAAGATTCCAATCCAATGCTGAAAGAGAGGATAGCTTTTCTCAGAGTTTTTGCATTGATCACACTGCACCTTTTTGTGTTTGATGCTGGTATCAGCAGAAGTGACCTGTAGCTGCTGGGTCATTCGTGAATCAATTGGGGTTTTGCATTGTTCTATAGGAAGGAAAATCTGACATCTTTACCGGGGCTACTCTCTGCATGACTGACTCTTCACAGCCTCATATGTGGTCGAATAAAGCCACTCAATTGTACAAACTTTCATGAAGAAGGCATGTGCCAACGGACAGCGAGGGGTTTGAAATGGATTTTAGACTTGACCAACAATGCTCATCCTGAAAATGGATCTCAAATATAATGGTTTTCAGTTATTGAGTTTACCTGAGGATGGTATAACTCCAAGATTTTCTCTTGTGTTTTGTAATATATTCTGAATCCTTGCAGTACATTCGTTCTGTTCCTCCCAGTCATTGATATTTCCATATCCCGGAAGTAGTTGGACCTGTGCACAATCAATATGATGAAAACACGTGTGAATAATAATATGCTTTCCCTCTGCTTTTTCAGTGCTCATACTTCCGGCCAATGCCATCCTGTATTACGCAATGAACAAGAAAGTGAATCACGACTTCATCCTGAGATTCACCGAAAGAAGATCTTCATGTCTATGCAAGTTTTGACTGTAAGGAACATAATGTTTCATGGGACTCTGTTGGATCTAAAATCTCTGCTCAGTATCAAAAACCCTGCAATATATGAATAAATTACTTTGGCAGTTTTCTACTTTAAATTATTGGACAATTTGAATAGAGTGACTTGACTTCAGACAATTGCTTAACATTAACTTTTGAGTCCAGTGCTTGTTTGTCCTTTTCAAACATCTTGCACATCAGCTATTTTTTCTAGAAGGCTGGAGAATTGTACCCTGCCACCTGTCTTCTATGAACATCACAGTCATGTATCAATTGGTTGGATAAGAAAAAGAATTTTTTACATATCAATCTTATTGACCAATTGTGATTGAATTTGCCTGGGTTCCTCAATGGTTGTTTGGTTAAAAAGCAAACCAGCCATTTGTTCAGCCAATGGCAGGATGATGAATACTTCAACTGAAGTGTTTGGTTTCGCCTATAAACTCTTCAGCACTCCGTTTCTGCCTTCAATATTTTTATTTCTCCAGTGGTTTAAATTAATTTGGAGAGAATGCCATAGACATGCCTTCAACAAAGGGTAACTACAAGAAATAATAGAGTTGTTTATTACTGCCAGTGATATTGCACTTGTTTGAGACCTGAACTGTTTTTACTTAATGTTCAATTTTACAGAAAATTATTATACGGGCTACATGAGTGAGACCAAGTGTGTGAGAATGAGATTATGTGAGTGAGATTGTGAGAATACGAGTCAGACCATGTGTGTGAGTGAGTGCCAAGTCAGTGAGAGTGAGTGAAACTGTGTGTGAGTGCGTGTGTGAGACTGTGGGAAGTCAGATTGAGATGGTATGCATTAGTGAGACTGTGTGAGTGAGAGTCAGAGTGAGCTGATGTGTCAGAGTGAGACTGTGTGAAGTTAGAGTCAGACCGTGTGTGTGAGTCAGACTGAACGACAGTCAGTATGAGACTGTGCGTGAGTGATACTAAGAGTTTCGGTGTGAGAGAGTGGGACTGTATGAAGTCAGAGTGAGACAGTGAGTGAAAGCATGTGCGTGACACCACATGTGTGAGTGAGACTGTGAGAGAGAGAGTCAGAGTTAGATTGAGAGAGAGAGAGACTAGGGATTTGTATATGAATGAGACCATGCATTTGTGAGAGTGAGATCATGTGTGTGACTAAGAATGTGTGTGTGAGTGAGAGAGTCTGAGTGGGGCTGTGTGTGGGTGGGGCTGCATGTGGGTGGGACTCTGAACAAGATTGTGTGAGAATGTATGAGTGAGAGAGCATGTGTGATTGAGTGAGTTTGAATAAGACCATGTTTGACTGAGACTGTGAACTCAGAATGAGATTGTGAGTGTGTGAGAGGCAAAGTGTGTCAGAACGATACTGTGTGCGTGAACCTCCAAGTGAGACTGCATGCGAGTGAGGCTGTGCGCGAGTGAGGCTGTGCGCGAGTGAGGCTGTGCGCGAGTGAGGCTGTGTGTGAGTGAGGCTGCGTGCACTCAAAATGAGACTGACTAAGAGTGTCAGAGACAGCCTGTGTGAGTGAGACTGAGTTGGTGTGTGAGAGTCAAGATTGAGCATGTGTGTGTTTAAACCTGAGTTTGTGCGTGTGACACAATGTCAGTGTCTGTGTGGGAGTGAGTCAAACTACGTGTGTGAGACTGTGTGAAGTGAGAATGAGAGTGTGCAAAGTCAGTATGGGACTG
Source organism: Stegostoma tigrinum (assembly GCF_030684315.1). Lineage (NCBI taxonomy): Eukaryota > Metazoa > Chordata > Chondrichthyes > Orectolobiformes > Stegostomatidae > Stegostoma > Stegostoma tigrinum. The sequence continues at coordinate 75,285,197 of NC_081364.1, read as the reverse complement.
TATGTGTGAGACTGAGACCATGTGTGTGAGTGAAAAAGTTAGAGTGAGGCTACGTATGAGACTGATGTGTGTGCGTGAAGTTGTGAGAGTGAAACTGCAAAGTCAGCGTGACACTGTATGAGTGAGAGTGTGTGAGATTGTGCTTCTGAGACTGTGTGAGACTGAGTGTGACTGAGACTGTGTGAGAGTGTGTCGGAAGTGAGACAGTCCACGTGTGATTGAGGCTGCGTGAAGTATGAGTCAGACTGACTGAGTGTGTGTGAGTGACTATAACAGGCTGAGTGAGAAATTGAGAGTGAGACTGTGTGTGTAAGTGTGAGACTGAATGAAACTGTCAGAGTGTAAGAGTGAGTGAGCGTGTGTATGAGAGGATATATCTGTAAAGTGCAAGCCATCTCAGGAAAAAAAAACTAACAAACTAACCATTTATCCAGACCATTAGGTGGGATGATGAGTACTTCAGCTGGTCTGTTTGGCTCGGCATTTAAAGTCTCCAGCCAACCTTTTGTTTCCAGTGGTTTTAACTAATTCTGGATTAAAAATCCACCGATATGTTTTTAACTCACTGCAACTGCAAGAAATAACAGCATTGTTTATTATTGCCAGTGGTATTGCACTTGTTTGAGGCCCAAATTGTACTTTAATTAATGCTCAGCTTTATAATGAATTTATTTTGAATTGTTATATTGTGAGATGTGCGCACGTGTGTAAGAGAATATATATTTGTAAAGTGCAAACCATTTTTGGGGATTAAAGGTATTTAAAAGATGCACAGGGGACCAAATCACCTCAGACATGAATACTGTAATACACTTGTTGTTCCTTGTTTATCAGTTTATGTTCCATTACTCAGATCTGTCATTGATTCAAGTGGGTCTCATTGGTTAACAGCCTAATCTGAAACTCATTCATTGACCTTTTCATCTTAATGCAATCACATCTCATGTGCAGGACAGTGTTGGTTATGTATATTCAGTTTTCAAATGGATCCAAAACAAAAATCCATTCAAAGTAGCAAAATATCAGGAATTTTTGACAATATTTCTGTCTCTATTAAATTCACATTTGCACGATGTATAAATTAACACCAGGAACAACAAACACTTTAACATTTCTGGCAATCCTTTCTTCCACAGGCAATGTTCAAGCGTCCTTCCCGATGTGAATCAATGAGCTCTGGTGAGGAAGGGCTTGAGAGAGCTCACCGCCCTGACTTTTGAGAGGTCGTATGTATCTTATTTCCTCCCCCTCCTGTAAATCGCTTGGTGCTCAACATTGGATTCACTAATTAGAAAATTACACACAACCACTTTAAAAGTAAAATGGTTCAACATCGAGGCTATGCCAACAATACTAGCCACAGAGAGAAGGGGAAATCATCTGAGTTCTTTGTCGAAGTTCTGTTTCTAAAAATAGTGTTCAGTAAATGTTTTTGATGTTCTTACATTTGTTTTAAATTAAAAGAAAAACTTAAATTGCAATCTTTTGTTTCATTCTTTTGAAGTAGAAGACAAATTCTGGGCTGATGGAGTATACTTCATCTCGAATTAGTGCTGCTTTACTAAATATAAGCTCCTATCAGCAATTTGTGTTGAGAGCTCACCTCCACGAACCATGTGTCTGGGGTAATTGACAGTCATAATCCTAGAGAGCAAGGCAGGTACCTTGGCACCACACAGGAAATCTCTATTGTGGTGGGGGGCGCAGCTGATGGAGAAACTGGTCGAACAAATAATGGCTCTACCAGGATTGGAACAGTTTGTTTGCAATATGTGGGAAAGGTGCCTCCATTAAAAACGGCCTCTAATATCCGTCTACTCACTTGCATCACTGATCCCATGCCATTTGTAAAATGCAAGCTTCAGTGCAAAGGCCACATTGGCCTTGATGCACTTTCAAAGAATTTCTGTGCAAGACTGTTGTATAATGGTGTTTGCAGTGACTGTCACATCAGCGCTGTGGGGCAACTCGTGCTGGCACAAGCATTGGTGGGACAGATAAAAGAGTTAGCTCCAGGAATAGTGGCTGTACTGTTGTAGTTTTCCTCATTTTTGGATTCTGGGGAAGTATCTGGAAAACTGCCAATGTGACACCCCTACTCAAAAAGAGAGGGAGGCAAAAGACAGGTAGCTTTAGGCCAAACATTTATTGTTGAAAAGGTGTTGGGATCAATCATTAAGGAAATAATAAGTGCATTTGGAAAGCAATAATCTAATTAAACAGAGTCATCATGACTCCATGAAAGAGAAATCATGTCTGACTATTAGTTTTTTGAAAAATGCTGAACCAGAGCAGTTCTGGAGGAACCAGTACGTGTTGTATTTGGACTTCGAGTCGGCAATCAACAAGGTACCTCACAAAAGGTTCAGCCTTACAATAAAAACCATGGTGTTGGAGGTGATAAGTTGACATGGATGGAGAATTGGCTAACAGCTAGGAAGCGGTGAGCAGGGATTAGAGGTTCTTTTTCAACTTGGTGACCTGTGACCAGTGGAGTTTCGCAGGGATCAGTACTGGGATGGCAACTGTTTACAACAAATAAAAATAACTTGGAGGAATGAAGTGTAAGTACCTGGGCCGAATTTGCAGAAAACATAAAAATAAGTAGAAAGACAGGTTGCGAGAGAGACACAAACAGTTCACAATGAAATATTGCTATTTGAGTAGACGAAAAGCAAATGGAGTATAATGTGGGAAAATGCAAATTTGGTAATTTTGGAAAGACGAACAAAAGAGTTGTTTTATTCAAATGAAAAAAAAAACAGCAGAAATCTGCAACAAAGGTAATTGAGTTCCTTGTGCACAAAACACAGGAAGCTAGCACATAGACAGCAGGTAAACATGAAGACGAATCGAATATTGGCCCTTATTTAAGGGGTTGGAATGTAAGACGAGGGAGGTGTGCTGGTGGGACCACATTTGGACTATGTCAGCAGTTTTTCCTCCCTTATTTAAAAGATATCATTTTACTGGAGGCAGCACAAAGAAGGTTCACTAGATGATCTCCACTGTTTTGGGATGACCTTATGAGCAAAGGCTAAACAGATTGGGACTCTACTGTCTGGAATTTTTTAAAAAACGAGGATGTGATTTTGTTGAATTGTACAGGATTCTTAAGAGGCTTGACAGGGTAAATGTTGAAAGGATATTCCCTTCATGGGAGACTATAGGACCAGAGGGCGTAGTCCCCAAATATAAGGTGCCATGTTAGAACTGAATCTGAGAAGTAGCTTTATTGTCACATATACTCAAATGCCACATATTGGGCCATTTTAGGTACAGAGGTACCCAGGTTAAGATTCTCAAGTACAAATTCTTGATCTGGAAGACAATTAGAAAAATAAAGAAAGAAAAGTTCCAGGATTATAGATCAGAGGAATAAGTGAGAACACTAAATTTAAAAAAATCACCATGATAGATCATAGGAATAAATTTTAAAATATAAATGTAAAGTTAGAATGTCAGTCCTTTTAACCCAGTTCGCGCTGGCACCGAGCCTCCAGTTTGAGTTTTGACACCTGACCATGCCAGGCTTCACTTTGAGCCTCTCAAGGCCGGGAGACTGCTCTGGAATCACCTCAAGGCCAGAAGTCCATGCTGAGAGCATGTCAGCCGACAGATCATCTTGCCGGACCCACACTGAGGCATGACATTCAGGACATTACTGAAAAGAAAGAAGCAAAAAAAGAGGGAAGAAACAGAAAAGAAATGGACAGAGTGGACAGTTCCAACTCCTCATCCTAAGCCTGAGGTGAGGAGGACTTTTTTCTCCGGTTTAAGAGTCTCTGGTACTCATGGAGTCATTGAGCTGTACAGCACTGAAACAGAGCGTTTGGTCCAATTGTCCATGCCAACCAAATATCCTGAACTGATCGAGGCCGATTTGTCAACATTTGGCCCATATCCCTCTAAACCTTCCTATTTATATACCCATCCAGATTCCTTTTAACTGTCATTGTACCCACTTCCACAACTACTTCTGGCAGCTTGTTCGATACATGCAACACCCTCTGCGTGAAAATATTACCCCTTAGGTCTTTTTCAAATCTTTTTCCTCTCACCTTAAACTTTTGTGCAGTAGTTTTCAACTGCTCTCCCCTGGGAAAAAAGACCTTGGTTATTCACCCTCCCCATGTCTATCATGATTTTTTAAAAAATTCTCTCCCCTCAGTCTTTGACATTCCATGGAAAATAGCCTCAGCCCCTCCTGATAGCTCAAACCCTCCAAACCTGGCAACATCCTTGTCATGAATCCTCGTAATGACAGGTATATGAATCGTGTCAAGTTTCACATCTTTCCTATAGCAGAGAGACCAGAATTGGATGCAGTATTCCAAAAGTAGGCTAACCAATGTCCTTTACAGCTGCAACGTGACCTTCCAACTCCTCTGCTCAATGCACTGAGCAATAAAGGCAAGCACACCAAACACCCACTTCACTATCCTATCTACCTGCGGCTGCACTTTCAAAGAACAATGCACCTGCACCCCAATGTCTCTTTGTTCTGCAACACTCCCCAGGATCTTACTGCTAAGTTTATAAGCCCTGCTGTAATTTGACTTTCCAAAATGCAGACCCTCACCTTTATTTAAATTAAACTCCATTTGCCACTCCTTGGCCCACTGGCCCAGCTGATCAATGTCCTGTTGTACCCTCAGGTAACCTTCTTCGCTGTCCACTACACCTCCAATTTCAGTGTCGTCTACATTTCTACTATCCATACTTCCGGTGTTCACATCCAAACCATTTACATAAATGACAGAAGGCAGCAGAGCCAGCATTAATCCTTGTAGCACACCACTGGTCAGAGGCCTTCAGTCCGAAAAGGAACTTTCTATCGCCCTCTGTCTCCTACTTTTGAGCCAATTTTGTGCCCAACTGGTGAGCTGTTCCCGTTTTCCATGTAATCAAACATTGCTTAGCAGCCTATCCATGCAGTACCTTGTTGAATGCCTGACAAGTTCATATAAACAACATCCACTGCTCTGTCCTCAACAATCTTCTTCATTACTTCTTTAAAAAAAACTCAAACAAGTTAGTGAGAGACAATTCCGCACGCACAAAGCCATGTTCACCATCTGTAGTCAGTGCTTGCCTTTCCAAATACCTGTAAATCCTATCCCTCAGGAACCCCTCCAACAACTTATCCACCATTGGAGTCAGGCTCACCAGCTTATAGTTCCCTGGCTTTTTCTTACCACCTGTCTGAAATTATGGCACCGCGTTAGTCTGCTGGCACCTTGCACATGGCTTTTGATGATACAAATATCTCAGCAAAGGGCCCAATAATTTACCCGAGCTTCCCACAAAGCTCTGGGTTACACCTGATCAGGTCAGAGGGACCTATCCACCTTTATACATGTTAAAACCTCCAGCACTTCCTCTGTAATATGGACTGTTATCAGGACATCACTATTTATTTCCCCAAGTTCTCTAGCTTCCATGTCTTTCTCCAGGGGAAATACTGATGTGAAATATTCATTTAGTATCTCACCCATCTCCTGCGGTTTCACACACAGACCGCCTTTTTGATCTTTAATGGGCTCTGCTCTCTCCCTCATTACTGTTTTGCCCTTATTATTGTTACAGAATCTCTTTGGATGCTCCTTAACTGTACTTGCCAGAGCTATTTCATGTCCCTTTTATGCACGCTTGATTTCCCTCCTGAATATACACTTATTGCCCCTATGCTAGTCCAGGGATTCACTCAATCCCAGCTGTAACAACACAACATATGCTTCGTTTTTCTTAACCGGACCCTCACTTTCTCTATTTTCAGCATTCCCGGCACCTACCAGCCCTGCCCTTCACATTAGCATGAACAAACTGTCTCTGGACTCTCCTTATCTCTTTTTTAAAGGAGTCCTGATTCCCAATCTTTACCTGCAAATAATCTCTCCCAGTCAGATTTTGAAAGTAATAATGCGGAAGAAACTGTTGATGCTCTAAATTGAAAACAAAGGCTGAAATTGCTGGAAAAGTCTGGCAGAATCTGTGGAGAGAAATCAGTGTTTGCGTTTCAGATCGATTGACACTCCCTCAGAGCTTAGGAAGGGTCACTCGAACTGAAACATATAACATAGAACATAGAAAAGTACGGCACAGTACAGGCCCTTTGGCCCACGATGTTGTGCCGTGGAGTAATCCTAATCCAAAAATAAAATAACCTAACCTGCCTTCCCCTCAATTCACTGCTGTCCATGTGCATGTCCAGAAGTTGCTTAAATGTCACTAATGAGCGTCTGATTTCTCTCAACAGATGCAGCAACACCCACTGAGCTTTACCAGCAATTTCTGTTTTCGTAACTTTTGGAAGTTCCTGCCTAATACCATGATTTTTTTTTTCAATTTAACTTTTTGATCAGTCTGTCCTTTTCCATAACTATTTTAAAACTGGTAGAATTACGATCACTTGCCCCAAAGTACTCCCTTCCTGTCACCTCAATCATTTGCCTGCCTTATTCACAACAGGTCAAGTTTTGCTCCTTCTCTTGTACGTACATCCACAGACTGAATAAGAAAGTTTATTTTCACATACTGAACAAATTCCTTCCCATCCCACCTCTTAACACTATGCCAGGCCCAGTCTATGTTTGGAAAGTTAAAATCCCCAACCATTACAACCCTGTTATTCTCACAGATATCTGAGATCTCCTCACTTTTTCATCTCAATTTCCCATTGACTACTGGGGGTGCCTTTTGTACAATCCCAACAAGATGGTCATCCCTTTCTTATTTCATCGTTCAACGCAAATAATTTCCTTGGGCAAACTCCCAGGAATCCTCCCTATGTACTCACTAAGTACAGCCATAATGTTATCCCAAACAAAAATCACTACTCCCCCTCCTCTCTTTAGTCCCCTTCAGTCCCTCATATCATCCACAAACAAAGCTGTTTAATCCTGGTGTCAAATTTAAGTCATTTACGAAATTTCCAATAAGTGTTGATATTTCACCCCAATCCCGAGGTCTAATTTTGAGTAATAACCTATTTAATTATATTTCTCAAAATCTTACTGATGTTTACTGAAGGCCCAAACATAGTATTTGCATGAGGGAAGCAGCAGGGACCTGTGGGGCAATATTTTCACACAGAGGGTGGATCGCATGTGGAATGAACTGCCAGAGGAAGTGGCACTTACATGTACAGTTGAATTCTGCTGATTACAAAGTTCAAAAGACATTTGGAAAATTACCTAAAGAGGAAAACTTTACAGGGATATAAAAGCAAATGGGATTAGTACAGTTTGGAAAATTTGGTCGGCACAGACAATTTGGACAGAAGGGTCTATTTCTGTGCTGTATGACTCTGACACTCTAATAAATGCTCATGTTTATATTACTACCCTTCATTATTGGAAATAATGGATATTCCTGCAATCCTTAAGGGGAAATATGAAATGCAAACTTGCTTTCAGTAATGTATGTTTCCCATGGCCTGATATAGATGTTTGCAAAAATCTGAACTCAGACATCCCCACTAAAAGATTTAACTTGGCTGCAGTGGCAAATGTGATGTGTCCTGTTCTGCAGGGAAACCAGCTGATTGCTTATGTTGTGAAGGTGACCCATGGCAGCTGATATGGGGGATTTTCTCAATAATTCCAAAATGGGTGTATTTGTATAATCTCCGCTGCATCACACTTGGCAGTCATCAGCACAGTTTCAGAACACAAATGGCAGGTACATGAAGGCAAGTTATGGTATTTATCAAATCAGCTGATCACAATACATTTGATAAAGCTACCCAAATAGTTCCTGCTCATTACTGAATTCCTCAGCAAGGCTCCCTGTCCATACAACCTTAATATTTTCTGCAAAGTAGAAATTATTCTTCAACGTTAGCAGTTGAATTGTGCTCTTTATAACTTCTGCACACTGAGCTCTGTTTAGAGCATTAGCTACCCCCTGGTGATGAAGCTTCGGTCACAAGGTCTTTATCAAAATGATGTTTGATGCTCGTTGCTTACATCTTGTTCCCTTTTCTTAAAACAAAAGCTGCATCTTCATTTTTGCAGTGACTGAGCTCTGAGGTGGGTCAGCTGTTTAATTGGAAAATGCATCTGGGACCAAAGTAGGATGAAGGATTGCATGCTGAAATGTTAGCTTTGTCTCTTCACAGATGTTGCCTGAGTATTTCCAGCACTTTCAGTTTTCCCCAACTTCCCCACATTCTGATTTCCTGCATCTGTAGTATTTTGCTTAATTACATTTAGGTTGAGTTGGCCTGTGAAAGGCCTGATTATTTTTTTTTGCATATTACAAAAAAAACTGTCCCAGTAATATCAAACAGCTTGGAAAACATCAGCCTTTCAACAGCCGACCCTTAACTATTGAAACAGCCATTCCTCATCCCTGTTAAATTTCTGTTAGAATATGCGATTTGCAGCAAGCAGAATATTCAGTTCTTCATACAGGGTTGGTTTGGCCTCTATAGTGATTAGGTGTAGTGAACGAATGAAGAACTGAAAACCAAAAATAATTTGGAAGAGGATCGCATTGTCGCAGCATGTATTGTCCATTTCTGCAGAGGTAGCTGATACAGTTGGAACAGCAAACAACATATTTTCTGATAAAAGCTTGAAACGTAAGTAAGATTCACTGCAGCTAAGGCAGGTTGCGCATGGCTTGCATCTGTCCTGTCCACAGTTAGTTGCCATCGAAATACACTGCATGGAAAAAAAAACTAATAGTCCAGTATAATAAAGTGTGAAACTGGATGAACACAGCAGGCCAAGCAGCATCTCAGGAGCACAAAAGCTGACGTTTCGAGCCTTGGCCCTTCATCAGAGAGCATCTTCATCTCTGATGAAGGGTCTAGGCCCGAAACGTCAGCTTTTGTGCTCCTGAGATGCTGCTTGGCCTGCTGTGTTCATCCAGCTTCACACTTTGTTATCTTGGATTCTCCAGCATCTGCAGTTCCCATTATCTCTGCAACATGTTCTAAACAGTTTAGTTTCCTGGATGACCTCCTGACATTTACACCTCCTTGAGATTCCCAATTGGTCATGTGGGAATTGCGGTAATGTCGGCTAGACTGAGAACTGGAAATACATCTTTTCAGACGTTACCTAGAAATGGTGACGAAACATCTGAAAACTAACCTTCCAGCTCAGCGAGCAAACTCACATCCAGAACCTCAACCTGAGCTACAAATCTTCTCAAAACTCGCTCGCACCTATGGGCGCAATACGCTAAAACTGGCCCGAAGATGGGAAACCAGTGCCATCCGACAGAGTGCCACCCGCGAACAGCTGTACATGCTGCATGAATGCCTAAGGAAACAGGTACTACCTAAATGTCTCAAATACAAACCTCCCCTTAACACCCCGCTAGCCAAAAGAATAGCAGAGCAAAACGGCCGCAGAATGCTTAGAGAAATGATCAATGATGCCCACAACAGACTCCGTAAATACAACCGGGAAATTTCGCGCCAAAAAACTTTACTCACTGACGCGACAGACCATGAATGGACAGGCACAGCACAACGAGCCATAGACATCAGGCAGCGGCAAACACAGAAAACGAAAAAACTAGACAAACTCACACAAAATAACAACACAGACAGCACAGAAGCATGGATAAAAAAAACTTATCTGACCGACCATTAACAGACACTGAAAAAGCCGTCTTAGTTCGAGGATTAAATTACAACTCCCGGGATGCGGACAAGAAAGATTTCTCAGCAGCGTTAGAAACAACACTGAAAGACAACAAACTCACAGAAGAAACCCAGCAAACCATCAGACAGACAGTCGCACCAACACTACGCAGGAAAAAAGGAAGGACACACACTCAATACACAAGAAAGGAAAGCCCTGAAAGGACTCAAAAAAGATAAAAACACCGTTATCCTACCTGCTGACAAAGGACGCTTGACAGTCATCTTAAACCGAACACACTACATTGAGAAAGCGAACGCACTGCTTGCAGATACTGACACTTACCAACAGGTGGCGATAGACCCGACCCCACAACTCGAGAACCGAATCACAGCCTCACTCAAAAAAACTTCAATAATCTGGAGAATTAAACAAGAGAGACTTCCAAAAAATTAAACCAGAAGGATCCAACACACCACGCTTCTATGGACTACCAAAAATTCACAAACCAGGAGCCCCCCTCAGACCCATAGTGTCACTACCTGGAACACCAACCTACAGATTAGCCAAGGAACTACACCAAAGACTAAAACACCTAGTAGAAGATTCCTGCCACTCCATTCGCTCCACCCAAGAATTCCTGAACACCATCAAAGACACCAAGGTAGAAGAGGATGAAATAATGGTCTCCTTTGACGTAACAGCCCTGTTCACATCCATCAACATCAACCTGGCCAAAGAAACACTGATGACACTATTAGAAGAACCGAAGACACATACACCAGACACCACCAACCTCATCAGCAAGGACAACATCATCAAGCTAGTGGACCTATGCCTCACCACCCACTTCACTTTCAATAACTAAACCTACAGATAAACCAACGGTACACCCATGGGATCTCCGATATCAGGGTTCTTAGCAGAGGCAGTAATGCAGAGACTCGAACAAACAGCTCTGCCAAACATCCAACCCAAACTTTGGGTCCGCTATGTGGATGACACCTTTGTCATCACTAAACAAAACAAATTAGAGGAAACCTTCAAGACCATCAATAATACCCTTTACTGGCATAACATTCACAAAAGAGGAGGAAAACAATAGAAAACTGCCATTCCTAGATATCACAGTAGAGCGAACAGCCAACGGGGAACTTCAAACCAGCGTCTACAGGAAAACAACACATACGGACCAAATACTGAACTACAGGAGCAACCATCCCAACACCCACAAACGAAGCTGCATTAGAACATTATTCCAATGAGCCACCACACACTGCAGCACAGAGGAACTACGCAGGGCAGAGGAAAATCACCTACACAGCGTATTCAAAAAGAATGTGTACCCTATGAACACAGTCCGCCGATTCCTCAGCAACAAAACCAAACAGACAAAACGGGCTCAGAAACCATAACCACTCTCCCCTACATCAAAGACATTTCCGAAATGACTGCCAGACTACTCGGACCTCTTGGCATCAGGGCAGCCCACAAACCCACCAACACACTAAAACAGCAGCTAATGAACTTAAAAGACCCTATACAGACAACAGGCAAAACGAACGTCATCTACAAAATACCTTGCATGAACTGTGACAAACACTACATTGGACAAACTGGCAGAAAGCTAGCCACCAGGATACATGAACATCAACTAGCCACAAAACGACATGACCCACTATCACTCGTATCCTCACACACAGATGAGGAAGGACACCACTTTGATTGGGACAACTCATCCATCCTGGGACAAGCCAAACAGAGACATGCACGAGAATTCCTAGAAGCATGGCATTCCAACCGGAACTCCATCAACAAACACATTGATTTGGAGCCAATCTACCATCCCCTGAGAAAAAGAAGAGGAAATGACATCACCAATGCAGGAAATGACATCACCAACCCAGGGAAGCCTGACCAGATAAATAGAAAGCGGGACATGACATCAGCGCTTCATCAGAGGCTTATTGATGATGTTACCTAGAATGGTGACGAAATGTCTGCAAATTAACCTTCCAGCTCAGCGAGCAAACTCACATCCAAAACGAATCAAAATGTATTCCAAATGGTTATTATCTAAAGGTTAGAATCTGAAGGCAAAATTGGAGACTGCAACAGGTTCATGCAGAAGAGAAATGGGTGAAAGTGCAGCAAATGTTGTTGCTGGTACCGTACAGACAGGAAGTATTGCAGTTAGCGAATGAATTACTGACAGGAAGTCATTTGGGAGTGAGGGCGAGTAAGGTAAAAATATTGAAGCAATTCTATTGGCCTGAATTATATGAAGGTGTGGTTGAATTTTGTCATTCCTGCCGTACATGTCAAATGGTAGGAAAGTCACAGGCAGGAATAAAATCAACACCTTTGGAATGGAAACTGAGAAAAGGGTATTAGACACTGACACTCAGAACGAGGCATATCAAAACACAAATTATCTGATTTTGATGTGCCTGAACTTAAACTAAATGGTAAGGAACTTCTTAGAAAACTGGATATGACAGTGAGCTATCTGTCTTAGGAACAGGGATTTGAATCGAAAGGCTCGTTGCAGCAATATGAGAACATATACAGGAATAGAATGGGGTGGAGTAATTCTATCCTGCATGAGGGTGATGTGGGTAGTGCTGTTCGGAAAAAAAAAACAAAAACACAACACTCCTACAGGCTTAAGCCTCTCAAAGCCACACAGGTACAGAAAGAAGTGGAAGCGATGCTGCACAAAGACCTCACTGAGCGAAGTAAAAGTGAATGGACATCACTGATCCTGTTGGTTGCCAAACTTTGTGGTACACGACACTTCTGCATGGATTATTGGAAGCCAATGCCATAATTAAATTGGATTCAGCCCCAATTCTAAGGCTGGAGCACTGTGTGGGGGAAACATGGTCAAGCCACTTAATGCACCAAGTTGGACTTACTGGCAGTTACATTTGTCAGAGACAACAAGAGAAGTTCATGTGTTTGTAACCCCAATTAAATGTAATGCCTTTTGATATGAAGAACACATCAGGCACATTCCAAAGACTTATGAACAGTGTTGTGGCAGGTTTGACTAATTGTTCTGTCTATATAGATGACACTGTGATCATTAACAATTCATTGAAATATCACATGGCACATTTGGCACAGCTCTTTGAAAGACTGTGGGAGGAAAAACTGGTTATAAATTTAGAAAATTCTGTATTTGTGAAGACTGAAGTGATGGCCTTGGGACACAGCATCGGACATAGAAGGATGAGTCTGATGAATGTGAAAATGAAGGCCATTGAGGAATTTCCAAGATCATCCTCGAAGAAAGAGGTGCTTCAATTTTTGATCCTGACCAGGTTCTACCGGAAGTCGTACCAAACATTAGTAGCATGGTGGTGCCACTGATGAATTTGCTAAAGAAGAATATGACATTTTGGTGGACATTTGAGAATTTAAAATCTGTATTAACCACAGCACCAGTTTTAGCAATGGCAAATTTCTGAAAACCTTTTAACATCACAATCGATGCCAGCAGCGTAGTGGTTGGAGCTGTGTTGATGCACGAGGATAATGGCGTAATTGAAAGGCCAGTTGGATATTTTTCAAAGAAACTCAACACCCACCAGATAAAATATTCCACTATTGAAAAAGAGTTATCGAGTTTGATACTCACAACATTTTGATGTTTATCTTATATACAACAGATCAGAGATGGTTCTGTATACAGATCCAACTGTCTCACCTTTTTGAAAAAAAAAACTGAAGGACAAAAATACAAGACTATTTCATTCGAGTTTGAGAATGCAGGATTTTAACATGCAGATTTATATGCTGTGGGTCATGGAAGTATATTGCAGATGCATTATTGTGAGTTTAATAGAAAATGTGCAGATGAGAAGGAATGGATACAGCTCAATATTATATCATATAGCAGCTTTGAGAAGATTTGTAGCTCAGGTTGAGGTTCTGGATGTGAGTTTGCTCGCTGAGCTGGAAGGTTAGTTTTCAGACGTTTTATCACCATTCTAGGTAACATCATCAGTGGTCCTCCGATGAAGCGCGGGGGTTATGTCCCGCTTTCTATTTATTTATTTATAAATAGAAAGTGGGAATAACACCAGCGCTTCTTCAGAGGCTCACTAATGATGTTACCTAGAATGGTGATGAAACGTCTGAAAACTAACTTTCCAGCTCAGCGTGCAAGCGCACATCCATTATATCATACACACACACACACACACGACAATTAGTACGAAAGTTGTAACATTCGATTACTGACCTGTGTATCTCATGATAATGGTATTCAGACTTTTCTTAAACTGATGATATTTTTGATGATTTTTTTTACTTATGGGGTGAGGTGTTATGACGTTGTTGAGAGGAGTTGTGAAGGGGAAGGCAGGAAGCTAGAATTTGTTTGTAAAATGTGGTAAGGGAGAAGAGTGCAGTTCCTTTAATGAGTGAAATGCTTATCTATTATCTGTTGGAGAATTATACAGAAAAAATGTGTCTGTGTGTAGCTGAAGATATACAGCCAATTCTGATATTGAAACACGTATCATTTGGCTGTGATATTGTAAGCCTTAGGCTTGTTTTGATGTTTTGGCAACTCGCTAGAATCAGCCAATTGATTTAAACAAGGACTTGGAGATTGAAAGCCAGATGAAGTTAAAACTGATCATTTTGGCAACCTCAGACCAAAGCTATTTTAAGAAAATTGAAATACCATTTAAGGTATATAAGAAGAGCATTTTTTTAAAAATTGGGGTAAAAGTGAAGCACCATTGAGAAATAAGCATCTAGGTCTCACAAGAAATTGCTAATCACTTGTAGAAAGCAGCATCATTTGATAAAAAGTATCTTGGCACTTCGAGCTAATAGGACTCACAGAAGACTTCAGAGAGATAACATTCCTGACAGCTGCGTCAGTGGAAGAAAAGTGCTTATGACTTGGGGATAGCAAAAGAAAGGCTTGTAGACTTTCAGAGACAGAGATAGCGAGGCTTGTGCATGTACGAACAGTCTACAGAGTTCTTTTTTTCCCATTTGTTCACAGGATGGGGCAGAGGTGTGGTTGCTGCAGGTTACAGAGAAAGGAAGGGTTGTAGGAGATGGAGGAGGTTAGATAGAAAGCGGGGAGTGAAGGGGCTGAAGGAGGTTTGAGAGATAGTGAGCGTTGTAGATGCTGGAGGGGGTTGGAGAGACAGGGAGAGTGAGTAGGGCTGGTGGAGGTCAGGGAAATATGGAGGGCAAAGGGGCTGGAGGAGGTTAGAGAGATTTTTTTAAAAAATCTCTATGGGGCTAGGACATAAATGAGATAGGTAGACTGAGTGGGCATGCATGAGGTGAGAGAAATTGGTAGGTTGAAGGGGCTGGAGGAACTTATCGAGATATATGGGGTGAAGCGGCTGGAGGAGTTTAGAGAGGTAGGCAGGGATGTAGATAGAGATGGATGTAGCTCTTGGAGGCGATGACAAGGAGACTTAGAGGGGCAGCTGAGCAGTTTAAAACCAAAGAATTACACATTGGCTTAATGGAGACCAAATTGTAGAAATCTGTGCCTGAGACAACATACTGGGAGGGAAACCTTGGATGGTCCAATCACAAGAACTATAGAATCAGCGCTATACAGCACAGTCGGCCCCTGCAGCCCCTTCAGTTGACGGCCACAAAAGTAAAATGCCCTGTGGACACTGCAAAGTCATCCTTCCGAACACCTGGGGACGAGTGCCAAAACTGGGAGAGCCATCCGACAGACCAGTTAAGCAACAATCTGACATAACGAAGCCTCATTGTGTCAGATCAGACTTTGACACAGAAATTTCTGGCTGACTCATCTCCCTGAACATGTGGATCAGCGTTCCTCCACATTGAGCAGCACTTGGAGGAAGCACTGAGAGAGTGGGAAAGATGGAGAGTGTATACAGGGTGGTTCATTTCAAAACCACCAACAAGAGAGAATCGGCAGCAACATTGCTGATGGAGATGGTTGGGTTTGAAAGCACATAGCTGCTGGGCTGGGGCAGTAACTGGTGGGGAAGGGCAGCATCACTCGATAAAAAGTACCATGGCACTTCGAGCTAAGAGTACTCACAGAAGACTTCAATTTCATTCAATCTATTTTGTTTGAAAAAACATTTTGAGGATGCTGCATATCAGATAAAAACAGGAAGAGATAATTGCTGAGTGTGCATTGTGTCCTTTATTGGATCAGCTTGTTTCTCCAGCCACCTAAAGTTTTAGTCGTTAGTTATAGAGCCTCACAATTATTACAGCATAGATGGAGGCCATTCCACCCATAATGGGTCCATGAGCTAGCCAACTGCAATATTTGGAGACAGAGACAGTGAGTGGAGATAAACTGAGAGAGAGACAGAGAGGAGCGTCAGACTCAGTCAGAGAGGAAGGAGTGTTCGACAAGGGGTAAGTTAAATAGATCAGAGGACAGGATAACGGGGAATGGGCAGGAACAGACAGAAGGCGGTAATTTTATTTAAAAATTCCCACACACTGCAAGAACTTTGCCTGATGCCGTACCTGTGAGCACTATGCTGACACTGGCTGTCACCCCAGACCATTTATCTCTAACAATATCACAGAGCTTGAGTTGCTGACACTTAAATAGAATCCAATAGGCCGATAGATTTGTTCAAGGAAGCAAGTGGATTTACTTAAGTAGACTGGGCCAACAGCAGCAGGACCCCTACCCGCCAAAAATACACAGTATGTGTGAGATTGGGGCTGAGAATCCCAGAGAGGAGGTTCATTGACAGAAGGGAAACCAGCATCTCAGCGGGAGTTCAAATAATCCTTGATAAAGTTTGTACACCACTCCCAAGTTTTTGTAATCTACACATCAATTTATACAGCCCAACATCATGAGTGCATTATTACAATCTCATCTCTTTGTATTGTCTGTATATTATTATGGATAGAAAATCATTTTGTCCCTGTGTTTGGTGTTGTATAAACCTATTACATTCATATTTTCTCACCTCATTCCTCATTGTAGATGTATCCTTGAATCTGCTGTTCATATAAGTTCGAAAGAATAACTTTCCAAAACTGATGACTGTGAAATAATCTTTCCCTCCCCCCAGATCCGAATAGCCATACCCCCCAATTCTCTTTGTTTTCTCTTTCTTCCCCAATGTCATAATCACACTTCAATTGAAGACCAATAAATGATCCTTCATCACAGTTCATTGACGTCGATAACATCAACAACATGACCCTAATCTGCCCTGTCTGATCCTGGTATAACAATCCGAATTGGGTTTGTCAGGTAAAATTCTCTGTTAACATATCCATGCTGTTTGGCTGTTATAAGCCTATGTCATCTTAGGTAGATTTTCCATTGTAAGCATGGATGATAAAAGTTCTCTCAATGATTTACTGACAGTGTAATTACTGATCAGATGTTACAGGACTTATGTCCCCTTTTATGAACAGAGAACCATGTTTATGTTCTGCCAATCCTTAAGAATTGCTCCCTATTCAAGGCAGATTGAATGATTACACACAATCGATCTAACATATCCAACATTCCTTCCTTCAATCTCCCTCACATATCCCATCCTGAATGTGAAAATTTTATTTTTTTTTATTTTAATTTTGATTAAACAGTATTGAACTGAAAGGGGTTAACTGGAACTATTTGTTCAGCAACTGTGATTAATGTCAGTCTCTGTGGATCCTAAATGTGTCACTGGAGGGTTTGCCTCTTCTATGAATAAGGGACTGCCTTCAACATGTTATCCCGTAGTATAAATGGCAGCATCACTTCCTGCACTGACAGGGTTCAGCAGCTGCAGAGAGAGGGGGAGGAGAGATCAGAATCTGAGAACAATAGACTGGAATGTGACAACAATGGATCAGAATATGAGAACAATAGAATGGAATGTTACAACAATGGATCCGAATATGAGAACAATAGACTGGAATGTGACAACAATGGATCAGAATATGAGAACAATAGAATGGAATGTTACAACAATGGACAGGAGTTTATCGCAGGATCTTTACTGGCTTTCTCAGCATTGGCTACCATTAACATTGCGGATCTATTATGCACTCATGTTTATTCAAGGAGTTTACTATCCCATCCTCGCTATAGTTGGTGTTCCTGGTAAGTCTCTCTGTCTGTTAAACTGGGTTGAAATGAATTCCTGTTCATGATATTTAAAATTTGGAATAGTGAAAGTCAATATTTTCAGTCCCAATCAAAAACTTCGTTCCTTAAAAATTATAACTAGCAAATTACTTTTTACTGATTACTCAACAATCTGCGAGGAGGATCCAAACTGTTCTCAAACTCCATGATCCTTTCTGTCCTGCACAGAACTGTCTCCATATCCTCCCCACTCACGAATCTTGGACAGTACCACCATCATGATACCAAGTCTCCTCCTCTGCCTCAATGCAACTTCTGAATAAACAATCATTTATGCCTTTGTTAAATCTGGATACAATGGGTTCAAGTCCCTTATAACTACACTTCTGCTCCAAAGTAATTGCACTGAGAAGTTTAACTTGTTCTCGCCACAGAATCTTTCAAATGGGAAGACTGTGCATGGTGTTCAAATCATTGACTCGAGGTACAAAATAATAATCTGTTCATGTCTCATGAAGGAAATTTATGAAATTCAAATGAAAGCATCATTTTTGTTTTTTTTTAATGCTGATCTGCTTGCCTCATGTCCTTTAGAGATGGCAATGTGCCATCTTTCCCTGGTCAGGCCTCCGTGTGACTGCAAACGCACAACAATGTGTTTCCCTCTTTCTTGTTTCATGGAACAGCTGAACAAGCCACTCAGTTCAATATAGCCATAACACGTTGGCCTGGCCAGGGCTGCACACATCCCATGAAAGAAGAACAAAAGTAAAGATAGTTCCCTTCCTCTGCTTGTTTCCCATATTCCTACAACTCATTTCTATTCAGGTGTATGGCAATTCCCTATTTCAAGTGCATTCTCTCTCATTAAGCCTCTCCCTGAGAGTGATGTCCATCTCCATAGGCACCTCGCACTGTCTTTATTGATGATGTCATACAGATGCAAGGAAACTTAAAATTCCATGTCAGTCACAGTGCAATTTGAATGCATTGCTTTTTTATTTACACGACAGGAATGAAACGGGATTGTGGATAATGTGCTCAGTGAGGAAAAACAATTGTTGTGCTCAACACTGAGAATGTTGTTGAGGCAATATTGAGGGAATGTGTACAGATTTTCTTTCCTTATAAGGAATGATATCATTACCACAGAGAGAGTTTTACCAAACACATCACTGGGAAAATGGTACCATGAGGATTGAGTGAAGAATAATCCGTAGCACTGTGGCAGAACGAGAGGTGATTGCACTGAAACTTGAGGGTAATGGGCAATCAATCATTATATTCTAAACAGAGTGATAAGTTGATAAATTCCTTGGATTCTTTTTTCACTCAGTATACATGATTCTGGGTGGTTCAATTGCCACTGAGGGCATTCCTGCTACCCCACCCCGAATCCGTAAGTCAATTGAGAGAGAGAGAGAGAGGGATAGAGAGAGAGAGAGAGAGAGAGAGAGAGAGATCAAATCTTTGAATAAAGTCTTAACAGATAAATGTGCAGTTGGCGTGTGAACCTGCACTGAATGCCACATTATCCACAATCCCAGCTACAGCCACAATGTATTTACTCTAAAACAGTTAACTATTACCACCAGCTTCTGACTTCCATGGAGAATATGGGTCTGTCTTTGCAGAAATGTAAGATGCCACATTGAGACTTGGCACAAAACATCTGGATTCCCTCCTCCCTGCCAGCAACCCACATTAAAGTAACCCATGTTCCATAGGCAATGGAGCCACGAGTAACAAAATGCAACAGTGTATCTGTGCAAACTCTACTTCATTGTTTTGTCATGTTGGAGCATTAATGACATCCTTGTGTTCCTGTATAAGTGCCTTGAGGGCCAAATGGGGTCTTCATGGTGTCATCCAAGAGTTTCAAGAGCCTGACTGGGTTCCTCACGTCCCTGTTTAACATCTCCTGTTTTGACTGTGGAAATGTGCAGTGCTGACCGGGTTCTTCGTCTTCCTGTGTAACAGGCAGGAGAGATTGAATGTACTGTCCCTCTTTCTTGTTCAAATGTTTCAATCGGCTGAATGACTTCCTCTAATTCATTTGCCATGTGCCTGAGTTGCTGAATGAGCTCCTGTTTTGACTGTGGAAATGTGCAGTATCTGGCAGTGCTGTTGCATGAATGTTACCTCCAGTTTAACAGCACCAACTTCAATGTTGTACATGTCTTGCTCCACATGGAAATAGACCGTTTCAGTGGCTGAGAGGTGACAACTTTCGTTTCAAATATTATGTAATCTTCAATGAACATCCCCACTTCTGACCCTATGATAGGGAAAGACTTTTGATGTAGCAGCTGAAAATATTTGTGCCAAAGAAGCTACCCTGAGTATCTTTTGCAGAGATGTCCCAGGACTGAGAGGATTGATGCCCATCAATCACAAGCATCTTCCTTTTTGCTGTCAATAACCCTAAACTTATTTAACTTGATTCCCATTAAATTCAATTTAGTTAGTGTTCCTTGATACCATCCTCAGTCAAAGAGTAGCTTGAGATCTGGGTCAATCCCTCTTACCAAAGCCCTTGCGTTTGCATCTTTTGTTCATGTTAACAGGACATGATGTATGTGCAGGGAGTGTTTTCCTCTCACAAAGTGTTGTGAATGCCAGGAATTATTTAGTCGAGAGAGTAAGGGGAGCTGGACTTTTGAAAGTATTTAAAGAGCAGGTGGATTGATTTTTGACCTGTCAAGAGTTGAGGCGTGCGGAGAATTGGGCATTATGGAGGAGTTGATGACAACAGTAGATTGCCATGCTCTTATACAATGGCAAACCACGCTTGACTGCCTGAATTACTGACTCCTGTTTCTTATGTTCTCATATTCTGTAATTTTGATTTTCATGGATGTTCTCTTTTTGACTGTCGCATTCAGAGAGAGTAGAGTATTTTGTGAGTAACCTCTCATGAGGTAGGGGAGTGCTATTTTAATAATGAATCTGGGTCTACAACACAACCAACAAATGAAGCACAAATGCAGAGAAGGGAAGCCCTGTAAAGAGACCAGCCTGGATTTCACAGTAACACTTTGCAATTCACACTAAACAATGTATGACTGTCTTGAGGGGCTGAATTAAATCCTGTGAAACAGTGGACCAAGTACTTGGAACAAATGGCCTCCATCTGCTCCTGTGCAGGATGTTTGAGGGACTGAGTGGAGCATAGAAACAAAAGACTGAGGAGCAGGAGTGGGTCATCAAGCACTTTGTCAATGCTGCACCAGGCACTAAGACCGTGACTGATCTGATTGTGTTCTCAGCAGCACATTTTTGTCCGTAAAATCTGAAAGAACAGCAGATGCTGTAAATCAGGAACAAAAGTAGAAGTTGCTGCAACAGTTCAGCGTGTCTGTCAGCATCCTTGAACAAAAGACAAGAGTAAATATTTCGGGTCCATTAAGAACCTGAAACACTTTTTTTTCTTCACAGTTATTTCCAGACCTGCAGTGGTTTCCCAGAAACGTCTGTTTTTGCTCCTTTTCTGTCTGTGCACCACTTTCCTTCATTCGGTTCTTTGTCAAATGTTTAAGAAAATCAACTTTGAATAAATGAAAGCACCCAGGCACCGCAAACATTTGGGGAAGAGAATTCACACTTGAAGAGCCCTTTAAGGCTTTGTTATTCAGGTTCCACTCAACGTTGGAGGGTCACTGTTCCCTTTTCCGGTCCTACTGGTTACATCAAATTTTAAATGCAACCAGTTTAGTGATATTGCTAATCATAATAGGTCTCAGACTGGGTCATTTTGTTGAAAAATGTGAGACACAGAGGCAAACATGCCTACAGGTGCACACAAAACACAAACATCTTCAGAGAAACTGAAAAAATGAAAGTTTTCAAGAGTTTTATAATAGTTGAATTCATAACAAGCGGAAAAAAAATGACAGTGCCCCAAATGTTATTTGGCCTCCGAAGTTGTACTGCTCACACAAAGTGCTGGCATGGGAATTCAGCCTGGAACAATTGGATTTGGCCAAATTCCCTTTATTCCAGGCAGTGGAGAGCTTCCAATCAATCGTCATAAAGATGACACTGGGATTGTTTTGCTTTCTTACTTTGTTGTCATGAGGAACAAAATAAAAAAGAGGAAGAAATAGGTTGGTGCTTCTCAGGAAGGCAAGATTTTTCTCCATCTCTGTGTTGAAACATGCAATCATGTCAACTTAGCACCAAAGTGGGCCATGTGAGAGCTCCTTGAACATTCTTTGGAAAATATCATTATGGACTACATGCAGGTGCATCATTGCTGTTGTCATACAGTGTATATTATTAGCAAAAAAGTCCAAACTTTACAATTTAATGACGTTTATATGAATCTGTGTAATTTTTAAAAATCATTTAAAAAAATAAGGTCTTATGTGAGAGAAATCTGTGCAAAAATCAATACATCTTATTCTTAATCTTTAATCTCCAGCTTTAGTCTCACACATTTTTCAAAATCATGTATCGTTCATTGAGATTTCCCATCTGCAACCTAAACTGATAATCTGTCATGAACAAAGACCTTCATTCCAGGAATAATTGAAGAGAAATATCTTTGAAAATCTTCTAAAACAATTATTTTTGTTTATGTCTTAGTTTAGGCAATCAAAACCGCACACAGTGTGTCAGATGTGGTCTGAGCAATGCCCTGTACAGATGCAATAAAACATTCCAATGATTTTCTCCAGTTCCCTCTGCCAGAAACAGCATCATTCTGTTTACCTTCCAAATCACTTGCTGCATCTGCAGAATTAATTACCAGGAGCACAAAACAGTCTGTGCCACAGAGTTCTGCATTTTCTCTCCATTTAAATGATTTACTGTTGTTTTAACCTTCCTGCCAAAATAGACAACTCTTGTTATATTATTTCCGCTGAAGGTTTGCTCACTCATCTCCCCAGCCTATATCACATTGCAGACTCAATACGTCTATTTGACAACTTATTGAATGGCCATCTTTGAGTTTGAGCAAATTGAGCTTCAATCCATTTAATCAACTTCATTCAAGTCTGTGATACAGATTACAGATTACAGATTATTGATGACCCTTCATTGACGTCTTCAGCACTCCACTACTTACAGGTTTGCAAACTGAAAATAAATATTTACCTCTACTCTCTGTTTCGTGTTAGTGACGGCTGCCCTGTTCCTGTACAGCAGCTTAGGCTGTTGAATGGCCTCTTCCTGTGTTGTGTCATGCACTCAACATGCTAAATTACATTGTTCTCTTTGTTGTTATTCATTTGTGGGAGGTGGGTGTCACTGGCTGAGCCAGCATATATTGTCCATCCCTAGTTGCCCTTGAGAAGGTGGTGATAAGCTGCCATCTTCAAATGCAGCTGTCCACCTGCTGTAGTTTGACCCACAAAGCCATCAGGAAGGAAATTCCAGGGCCTTGACCCAGCCACAATGAAGGAAAAATGATATGTTTTTAAGTCATGATGGTGAGTGGTTTGGAGGGGATCTTGAAGCTGGTGGTGTTTCCATATATCTGCTGCCCTTGTCATTCTGCATGGAAGTGGTCATGGCATTGGAAAGTGCTGTCTGGCAGTATTTGGTGAAGTTTTGAGATGCATCTTGCAGTTAGTACACATTGCTGCTACAGAGTGTTCTTGGTGGACAGTGAATGCTTGTGGATGCTGTGCCAAGCAAGTGGGCTGCTTTGTCTTGAACGAAGTCAAGATTCTATCATGGTATCAGGGCTGCAGTCACCCAGGCAAGTGTGGAGTATTCCATCGCACACTTGACTTGTGCCTTGTAGATGGTAGACAGGCTTTGAGGAATCAGGAGGTAAGTTACTCGCTGCAGTATTCGGAGCTTCTGAACTGTTCTTGTAACAACGCATTTTATGTGATGAGTTCAGTTCAGTTTCTGGTCAAACATAACCCCCAGAGTGTTGACAGTGGTAAATTCCATGATGGGATATTCCATAGAGGAGCAGAATGGTCTCCTCCAGTCAGCTTGTAATGATCCCGACTGGCTGAATGGAGTGGTCCTGCACTCTGTAACAGACTTGAGGGGTGATTTTAGAGATCATTGCATGCGTCAGGGGCAGCAGTTGTTTGCTCATGGCTGATCTGATTGTGTCTGAACGTCTATTTCCTTTTCTTTTCCCAATGAACATTGACTGTCCCCTGAGTCCAGCAAAGATCAGCCGTGAATATCTTCAATAACTGAGTCTTCCCTGCTTCCTGTGGATGAGGGTATCACAGAAAGCACAACAATAAAGAGGATGGGACACCCTTATTTCAATGGGGGAACTGTTATGTTAAAGATGTGTTCATCTAACATCACTTTGCCACTTCTTTTGAGACATAAATACACAATAATTAGGAATAGCCATAAACTATTTGGGTCTCGAAGCCTGATTCAAATTACCACTGGCTCTTTCCAATCAAATATGCATCCAACTCAGCCTTCACGGTTCTCTTGGGAAGAGAATATCAGATAGGAAAACACCATGTGAACGTTAAAAAAAAAACAGAATTATGTGATTTGGCCAATCAGATCTGATGTGCTGTTCAATAATGTTGCATGTTTCTCAACATCATTCTCCTGCCTTCCCCAATAAACCTGGACCCCCTTATTACTGAAAAACATATCTATCTCTGTCTTAAAGACACTAGTGTCTGTGTCTCTGTGTCTGTATGTGTGCATGTGTCTCTTTGTTCATATTTTTATGTTTCTGTGTATTTGCGTCTATGGCTGTCCATCTGAGTATCAGCCTGTGTGTTTCTGAGTGGGTTTATATCTATTTGTGTGTGATTGTATGTGTCTTTGTGAACGTCTACGTGTGTGTGTGCGTGTGTGTGTGTGTGTGTGTATCTCCATGTAGATATTGTGTGTGTTAGTACGTTGGATGTTTACCAATGTTTCTGTGTATTTCTGAGTCTGAATATCTGTGTAATGAGGTATCTGTTTTGAGAGTGAGACAAATGATGTCAGGAATAACCGTGGGGTCAATGTGAGAATTGCCCTTCACGGAACAAAGCTCCTTACTCAGTTGATGGAACGTTGATATTTCAGAATCTCCACATGAGTCACTCCGGTCATCTCCAGGTCATGCCAGGTCAGCTCAACACTGGGGATGGGGGGAGAGGGAGCGGGTAAGGGAAGAGAAGTCGGGCACACCACCACGTGGTTTGGTTTTCTATCCTAACAGGCTGTTTCTCCTCAAATAAGGGAAAGGGAGGTAGTGAGTGAGGGTGAAAGGACGACACTGCTGTAAGAGCTGGTGTAGATTGGGCGAAATGGTGAGGTGTCCAGTGTGAGTCAGTACACAGTGTTGAATCCATGCAGTGTTATTTTTGCAAGGGTATTGCTGAGGTGACAGTGAATGTGAGGCAAGGAAGGCATTGCATTCAGTAGTTGGAGTGTTGAGAGTTTCAGCCTTAGTTGGTGAACGAGTGTGAACATGTGAACCTTGTTTCGAGTTAGGTGCTGTAACAGGTATAGAATGAGTGTGAAGGAGCAGAAAGAATACAATGGCACATACACTGGCAGAAATGGAAAGGTTACTGATGCTAATCCTATATTTCCAGATATTTCTTCAGATCATTTGATCGTCAAGGTGAGCCTCACCAAATGTCTTGCCCAAGTCCACCACTAATAAAGCCGCAGGCCACGTCCCTCAGCTGGATTGAGCATTGCTAATTCTGATGGACCAGATGTACTTCATATCGAAATAACAGGAAAAGAAAGCAGCAATAGAATTATTAATTGCACTGTAGATAACTGTGTTTTATTTTTCTGTACATTCTGCAAAAAATGGAAGCCTTTGCAGATAACTGGAAGTTGGTAAACTTTATCCAGCCATTTACAAAGGGAAGAAGGGACAGTGTGGAGAACTGCAATCCAATTATCTTGATATCGGTAAGCAAACTGTTGGAATCGCTGATGCAGGACGTAATATTGGATATTTAGCAATCATAAACAACATTGAGGAGAAACAGAGCGCATTTAAGAAACAGAAATCATGCTTGACAAATGTCATAATTTTTGAAGTTGTTTCTTGCAGCATAGATAATAGAGAACCAGTGGAAGGATAGATTAGATTTGCAGAAGGCTTTCTGCAAGAGCTCACATCGTGAGTTCATATATAAAATTAATTCAAAAGCTTTTTGGAGGAATATTTGTGAAAAGCTAGGTTGGAAATCATTTAAAGGAATTGGAATATGGAGGTAAAGACATCCTTCAGCAGTTGCATAGAATGTTGGTGAAACTGTACATTGAGTATTAAGTACAGTTTTTGTGTTTCAATCTAAGAAAGAATATACTTACCCCAGAGGAAGTGCTTAAACATTCTCCACCTTTATCCCTCAGATGCCAAGATTGTCTGATGAGGAATCTCGGCCTGTGTTCTCTACAGTTTCAAAGAATAAGAGGTGATCGCAGTGAAATATTGAAAATTCACAAAGCATTTGACAAGTTGGAAATAAACACAATATTTCCCTGATTGTCTACTCCACATTGAAGGAAAATGATGGTTGGATCGGGGCAGGCCATTTAAGACTGCAACAAAGAGCAAATTCTTCACTTGGAGGGGAATGACTAGCACAGGGGAATGGAAAACTGCTAGCAGGTAAATTGAGTGCGTATCCCCAGATATTCTACAAGCATGTCAAGTGAAACAGAATAATCAGAGAACACATTACTGACTTGTGAAGTTTGATCCAAAATCAACTTAGTTTCAGGAGACAGAGCATGATAGTAGATGGCCGACTGTGCGACTGGAGACCAGTGTCCAATGGTGTACCACAGGGATCAGTTTGGTGTCCCTTATTGTTTGTGTAATTCGGAAATGATGTAGATGTGAATGAGGAGTGGGCAGAGCGGGATGTGTGATAAGTAAATTTGTGTTTGACTCAAGGATTGGCCAGTTGTTTGGTACTGAGGAAGAAGGTCTTATGTTAAAGGAAGATAGTGAGAGAAATGTCAGATAGGTAGATCCATGGTAGGTGGAATGTAACACTGATAAAGATGAAGTGATACACTTTGGAAGAAGGAACGAGACAAGGGGAGTATTCAATGAATGACAGCCCACTAGGAAGATCAGAGAGCACTCCTTCACAGATCCATGATATGACTGGACAAGTTATTAGGTTGGTTAACAAGGCAGAGGGGACTGTGGGCATAGATTTTAAGAGTATACAAGACATTGGTTCGGCCAAGATTGAGGACTGTGTGCAGTCTTTGATGTTGCATTATTGGAAGGATGAGATTGCCCTGGAAGGAGTGCAGAAGATATTCACCAGGATTTTCTATCCGATGGAGCACATCAGCTCGGAAGAAAGGCTGCTTAATCTGGGGTTGCACGCCTTGTAGAAGGGAAAGTTGAGCGTGTAATTAATTCAGGTATACAAGATTGAGAGATATGAACTGGGCCAATAGAAAGCAGCTGCTCCTTTTAGTAAAAGGGCCAAGAAAAAGGGAACACACTTTTAAAGTGAAGGGTTTGAGAGTTAAAGAAAAGTTAAGGATTGTTTTCACCCAGAGAGTGCCAGGGTCTCAGTAAAACACATAAAACTCTGTCAGAGTGAAGCAGAATGGAAGCAAGGATGATGACTTCCTGGCTGGAATATCGGAAAGAAGGGGTTACAGTCTTAAGTACAAACATATCACACTGCATTGAGGTGGGAATAAATGTGT
Organism: Stegostoma tigrinum; assembly: GCF_030684315.1. Lineage (NCBI taxonomy): Eukaryota > Metazoa > Chordata > Chondrichthyes > Orectolobiformes > Stegostomatidae > Stegostoma > Stegostoma tigrinum. The sequence continues at coordinate 75,257,873 of NC_081364.1, read as the reverse complement.
TCACTCAGAGAATGGTGAACCTGTGGAATTCACTACCACTGTGGAAGCCAAGGAACTTAATGTCAATTCAAATCAAGTAGATGGATTTATTGAAACAAAAAGGATGGGGAGGGAGCAGGAGTATGGTATGGGTATAAATAATCAGATCTCAGTATATTGAGTAGGTAAGCAAGTTTGATGGATAAAGAAGGGGACATTGTTTGAAAGATTCCAGCACTCTCTGCACTCCATGAAATTTCCAACAAAACTGAAAAAAAAACCTCTATTGTGACATTGGTCTGTGTAATGAGTACAGGAATTGGGACTTGATGTTGTAGATGTAGAGGGCAATGGTGAGGCCAAGTTTGGAATACTGCATATAATTCTGGTCACCCTGCTGTACGAAAGATGCTGTTAAATTTGGAAATATTCAGAAAATATTTACAAGGATGATACCAGGATTGGTGTTATATTATTTTGTACAAAATGCGGAGGAATGGAATTGTGGCAGATATAGCAGTATGGATCGGAAATTGGCTTGCTGAAAGAAGACAGAGGGTGGTAGTTGATGGGAAATGTTCATCCTGGAGACCAGTTACTAGTGGTGTACCGCAAGGATCGGTGTTGGGTCCACTGCTGTTTGTCATTTTTATAAATGACCTGGATGAGGGCGTACAAGGATGGGTTAGTAAATTTGCAGACGACACTAAGGTCGGTGGAGTTGTGGATAATGACGAAGGATGCTGTAGGTTGCAGAGAGACATAGATAAGCTGCAGAGCTGGGCTGAGAGGTGGCAAATGGAGTTTAATGCAGACAAGTGTGAGGTGATGCACTTTGGTACCAGTAACCAGAAGGCAAACTACAGGTCTAATTGTAAGATTCTTAGCAGTGTAGATGAGCAGAGAGATCTCGGTGTCCATGAACACAGATCATTGAAAGTTGCCACCAAGGTTGGCAGGGCTGTTAAGAAGACATACAGTGGTTTAGCTTTTATTAATAGAGGGATCGAGTTCTGGAACCAAGAGGTTATGGTGAAGCTGTACAAAAGTCTGGTGCGGCCGCACTTGAAGTATTGTGTACAGTTCTGGTCACCACATTATAAGAAGGATGTGGAAGCTTTGGAAAGGGTGCAGAGAAGATTTACTAGGATGTTGCCTGGTATGGAGGGAAGGTCTTACGAGGAATGGCTGAGGGACTTGAGCCTGTTTTCATCAGAGAGATGAAGGTTCAGAGGCGACTTAATTGAAACATATAAAATAATCAGAGGGTTAGATAGGGTGGATGGGGAGAGCCTTTTTTCTAGGATGGTGACGGCGAGCACGAGGGGGCATAGCTTTAAATTGAGGGGTGAAAGATATAGGACAGATGTCAGAGGTAGTTTCTTTACTCAGAGAGTAGTGAGGGAATGGAACGCTTTTCCTGCAACAGTAGTAGATTCGCCAACTTTAGGTACATTTAAGTCGTCATCGGACAAGCAGATGGATGTACATGGAATAGTGTAGGTTAGATGGGCTTGAGATCGGTATGACAGGTCGGCACAACATCGAGGGCCGAAGGGCCTGTACTGTGTTGTAATGTTCTATGTTCTATATGTTCTATGGGTATGAGTTATAGAAAGACACTGAAAAGGCTGGGCTTCTTTTTTCACTGGAGAGCCAAATGCCGAGGGTGTCCAAAAAGAGATTTATAAAACCGTGAGGGGTGAATAGCTGAGGTATTTTCCCCAGGGTCGCAGAATCCAAACCTAGACGGTATAGGTTTTATGTGAAACAAGAAAGATTTAGAAATGACGTGAGAGGTGACTTTTTCACACAGAGTGTGGTGCATGTGTGGAATGAGCTGCCAGTAGAAGAGATGGAGGCTGGTTAAATTAAAATATTTAAAAGGCATCTGGACAGTTATTTGAATCTGAATAGTTTAGAGGAATGTGCACCAAATACTGGTAAATGGGACGAGATCAGATTGAGATATCTGGTCAGAATCGATGAGGTGCACTGAAGGGCCTGTTTCTGTATTGTATAACTCTGTGACTCAATAACCCAAGGAGAAAGGGAGACAGGAAGCAGGAGCTAATAGGCTAGTTAGCCTAACATTTATCATTGGGAATCTGCTAGACTCCATTATTAAGGGAAGGACTGCAGAACATTTCGAGAACCTTCATGCAATCAGAGTCAGCATGGTTTCGTGAAAGGGAACTGATGTTCTGTCATGTAAAATCATGCAAAATTTCACTGGAGATCACTGATAAAATAAAAATGTTTAAGATAAGGGACAATAGAAACTTTGATGACAATGAATAAGCTACTAGTCAGATACCGGTCAAGATAATAGGTGATTACAAAATAAATGTCTGCATGTGAAAATCTGAAACTTGGATACAGGCACAAGATGGCTTCTCGGGGCAAGTTAGCACAGCAAAATGGTTTCTAGCCGGAGAACTGACAATTCTGCTAGAGCTGCATAAATAATGCAGTAATGATAAGATAATGCAGTAACGATAAGATAATGCAGTACTAACCATTCGAACCGACCTTCGGTTGCAAATGTTGCGCCGCTGTGTGGCGAGATAAATGTAACCTAAGCATTGTGACATAAGTTGTTTACCAGTTAATATTATTGGATTAAGTAACTGTCAATGAAGCAATATCATGTATTGATTGGTAATTGTTTGAATACACTATGCAATCACGCCATGTATCCTGCTTTAAGAAAAGTATAAAAATGTCTTTGTATTAAGTTGCGTTTGCAGCTGCTCTGAGGAATACGGAAGTGCTCAACTGCTGTGTTTTCTGGATGATCTGTATCCAGCCGATTGAAGAAATAAGTAATGTCTTGAACAGCCATACCGATTGTGAGTGTTCATTGACTGAGCACGGAATCAAGAGACCCAACTGGGTGTCGAGATTTTCACATAACGTTATACTTTATAATGAGATGTGGTAAGATGGTGTAATTGGCGAAACACAATAAGGTGACCAAACAAAATAATTAGAATTACTGACTGTGATTGGACATTGATAACCATAAAATAAGCGTTTATTTTTCATTGTTCTGTGTAAAGTGTGCTTATGATTACATGCAAGCATAATGCTGATGTAATATAGTGTTTGGAGAGTCCGTCCTCATGAGAAATGGCTCTCGAACACCAGAAAACTTGCGTTAGAAAGTGTCCGAGAGTCATTTAGTCAGTGACTTGGGGAGTTGAATGGCTGAAAGTTCCTGTGAGATGGAGCTTAGGACACATACCGGTCGGCAACATGTTCCATGCTGAACAGATATTTCGTCTGGGTTTACAACGATGGACGAGGGTACTATTGCTAGGTTATTCATCCAAAAACGCACATAATGCTCTGAGGCCCTGAGTTCAAACCCTGCCAAGTCAATTGTTGGAATTGGAATTCAATAAACATCTGGAATTAAAAGTTGAATGATGAAGATTAAACCACTGGCAATTGTCAGGAAAATCCATCTGATTCACTCATATCTTGTAGGGAAGGAAAGTGCCATCCTTCCCTGCTCCAGCCTACACGTGACCCCACACACCCAATAATGTCAGAGGCTCCAACTACCCTCTGAGAAATGAGGGATGGAATGACTGTTGGCTAGCCAGTGAAGCCCGCATCCTGTGAGAGAACAGGTAAAAGAATTCGGGCTGATTCTGGGAGGCGAATGGAGAATGGGATATAACTAATCATTTCAGATGATCTGAAAATACCTTCAAACTCTCACTCCATTGACATTGCAGTGTGACCATACACAGTACACCATGTTGGTGAGTGTCCACTCTCCTGGTAACAGCCATAGCCCCTTCATTCAGAAGCAGGCAGCCATTCCCATTTTCTTTGTGTCTCCAAGTAAAAAGAAAGGTAAAAGCTGAATGGGTCTTCCTTTTCCCTCTGTAACAGCCTGGGGGGTCCAAGTGAGACACCAACATATGGGGTAGGAACTGTAGTTGCCCATTTGGACTCTCGAGCCTGCTGTTCAATTTAGAAAGACCATGGCTGATCTGTTCATGACGGAACACCCCTTTCCTGTTTATTCCCAATAAATATTGACTGTGCTGATCATCAAAGGTCAGTTGAGGTCAGCATTAAATATCTTTAATAACCGAGTCTTCAGTGTTCTCTGGGGACGACAACGCTGCGGAAAACACAATAGTGCAGAGAAAGCAAAATCCTTATCTCAATCTTAATTAGGAGACTCCTTAAAGTGTGTAAACCTCACAGAAAGTCAACTCCTCTTTGAAGAGCACAACAAATAGAAGCAGATGTAGGCCATTCAGCCCGTCAAACTTATCCCACATTCCAACTGACTCTGTTCCATAAATTATTTATCAATTGCAAACTCCACTGCACTTGTGGGAAAATATCTCTGATTCCTTAAGACCATACAGCATAAGAAATTGGAGCAGTCTGCTCTGCTGTTCGATCATGCCTGACATGTTTCTCAACACAATTCTACTGTCTTCTGAACATAACCTTTGATCCACTTCTTAATCAAAATTTATCTATCGCTATCTCTAAGTCACAACTGTGTCTGTGTCCCTACATGCCTGTGTGTGTTTTTCTGAAGAAGCGTCTACGCCCGAAACATCAACCTTCCTGCTCCTCTGATGCTGCTTGGCCTGTTGTGTTCATCCAGCTCTACAACACTACCTAGAATACACCTCCTCTCACCCACCTTCCTCCAAAAATCCCATTCCCTATTCCCAATTTCTTCGCCTCCACCGCATCTGCTCCCAGGATGAGGTATTCCACTCCCGTACATCTCAGATGTCCTTTTTTATCAAGGACCACAACTTCCCTAACTCAGTGGTTGAGAATGCTTTCGACCGTGTATCCCGCATTTCCCGCAATTCATCCCTCACACCCACTCCCCGCAATAACAACCAAAAGAGAATCCCCCTTGTCTTCACACACCACTCCACCAACCTCCAGATCCAACACATCATCTTCCGACACTTCCGCCATCTGCAACGTGACCCCACCGCCAAAGATATTTTTCCCTCCCCTCCGTTATCTGCTTTCCGGAGACCACTCTCTCCATGACTCCCTTGTCCGCTCCACACTCCCCTCAAGCCCCAACACATCCGACACTTTTCCCTACAACCGCAGGAAGGGCTACACCTGCCCCCACACCTCCCGCTCACCCCCATCCCAGCCCCCAAGAAGACTTTCCACATCAAGCAGATGTACACCTACTAATCTGCCAATGTGGTATACTGCATCCACTGTTCTCGTGTGGCCTCCTCTCCATTGGGGAAACCAAGCGGAGGCTTGGGGACCGCTTTGCAGAACACCTATGCTCGTTTCACAATAAACATCTGCAGCTCCCAGTCGCGAAACATTTTAACTCCCCTCCCATTCCACAGGCGACATGTTTATCCTGGGCCTCTTGCAGCGCCAGAATGATGCCACCTGAAGGTTGCAGGAATGACAACCTATAATCTGCTTGTGAACCCTGCAGCCCAATGGTATCAATGTGGACTTCACAAGCTTCAAAATCTCCCCTCCCCCTATCGCATCCCAAAACCAGCCCAGCTCGACCCCTCCCTAACCTGTCCTCCTTTCCACTTACCCCCTCCTACCACCTCAAGCACCACCCCCATCTCCTATCTACCAACCTCATCCTATCCCCCTTACTTGTCCGTCCTCCCTGGACTGACCTAACTCCTCCCTACCTCCCTACCCACATTCACTTTTACTGGCTCTATCCCTGCCTCTTTGACCTGTCTGTCTCCTCTCCACCTATGTTTTCCTCTATATCCGTCTTCTATCCGCCTTCCACTCTCTCCGTATTTATTTCATAACTCCCTTCCCTCCACCATTTCTGAAGAAGGGTCCAGGCCCGAAGCATCAGCCTTCCTGCTCCTCTGATGCTGCTTGGCCTGCTGTGTTCATCCAGCTCTGCGTGTTTCTCTGTATTTCTGCTTCAGGGCAGTGGAGTGGGTGGTCGTGGAGGGTAGTTTTTTTTTCCAGCGGTGATCCACAGACATCGGAGCTGGGTCTACATTTGTTTGTCATTTATGAAAATGATTTAGGTGCGAATGATAGAAGATACAACCAGCCAGTTTGCAGATGACACTAAGGTTGGTTTTACAGTAGACAGAGAAGAATTTTATCTAAGATTACACAGAGATCTGGATAAATTTGATGAGTGAATCAAAAAGTTGCACAGCATGGGAACAAACCATTCCGTCCAACTTGCCCATGCTGACCATATATCCGAAATTAATCTAGTCCCATTTTCCAGCATTTGGCCTATATCCCTCTAATTCCTATTCATATACCCACCCAGAAGCCTTTGAAATGTTGTTTCTACCAGCCTCCACTACTTCCTGTGGCACTTCGTTCCCTACACAAATCATCCTCTGCGTGATAATGTTGCCTGCTGGGTCCTTTTTAAGCTTTCCCCTCTCACCTTAAACCTGCTTATTTTGGACTCCCCGACTCTGGGAGAAAGATCTTGACTGTTCACCCTGTCCATGCCTTCATGATTTTACAAACATCTATAAGGTGCAAATTTAACTGCAATCAACACGAATGGCTATGCTTTCTGTCATCCTGTGTGTCCACCCTGAAATTCAAAGCTGATGCCTCTTCCTCCTCGATCAAATCACAATTCTAAAATAATTTTAACCAACTTGTTCAGATATAGCATGAAGCACCTGGGGGGTTTTGAATCTAGACTTTTGGGCCCACAGGTGGAGACACTACCACCACACTGTGATAGCCCCTGAATCCGCAACATTATTCTCCTGTATGTTTGCTCATCATCCTGTTCTGAAACAGGCTGTACTTGAATCCATAACTTCAGCTCCAGAGTTGGCTACCCACTGCACATGAGCGAATCCATGCCCAGATTTTGGGTCACTTTTAAGTGCCTACATTCAGCAAAGTTTGGATTTCTTAAATTCTGGTTAATTTTAATGATTTACAAAGGGGACATTTGTTTATTGTTAAACAAATACAAGGTATTTGCACCAAATATAGGATAAACTATTGACATCTTTAATTATATGGCCATGATTTCTGGTTTAGAGACTATCATCTGTGCGCTGATTCATGAGGGAATGAAATCCTGCAAACACTGTGCTAAGAAGGATCTCAAATAGATATTATTACTGAAAACAAGAGACAACGAAAGAGTATAATTTCTGGTCCCAAAAGAGTATACTGCATATCATGATTTCTCGTCTCGAACCATTAAATGGTGCAAAACAACAAACTATATTCCAGTGTCTCCTCACCACTGGCTGGTCTCCAATCCTCCCTCCTCGCCCTGCCTAGACAAGCCAAACAAGCTCAGAATCTTTGGGAAAATAAAGTGGGAGTATCACTCACTGAGCTGTGATGTGGCAGATGGTGTTTAATTTGGGGGAATGCAAGGCATTGTATTTTGGTAAAACATATGAGGGTGAGAATTACACATTTAAAAGTAGTGCCTTTGGTTGTGTTTAGAACAGAGAGACAAATTGGCAGGGTAGTTAAGAAGGCATTTAGTATGCTGCCCTCATTTCTCAGGCGTTTGAGTTTATGGGACTAGACGTCATGTTGAGGGTGTTGAGGATGTTGAGACGTCATGTACAGGACGTTGGTGAAGCCTCGGCTGGAGCACTGTAACCAGTTCTAGTTGCACTGGTATAGGAAGGATAATATCAAGCTGGAGAGGCTTCAGAAGACATTTCCGAAAATGCTGCTGGGAATGGATAGCTTGAGATTTCAGGAGAGGCTGGATCAGCTGGGACATTTTCACTGGAGAGTTGGAGATTAAGGGGAAATTTTATCGAGGTTTATAAAATCATGAGCGATCAAATAAGTTGAATGAGAGATGTATTTGCGTAGGGTGAACGATTTCATGACGAGGAGAGTATTTTAAGTTTATTGGAGGAAAGATTTTTGAAAGGAAATGAGAGGTAATTATTTTCCATACAGAGTCGTTGTGTGTGGAATGAACTTCCACAGGAAGTGGCATGAGTTACAACTTTAAAAAAGACATTAAGGTAAGTACACAACTAAGAAATTAGTTTGTATGGTGTTGTGCTCTAAAACTGTCCCAGTCCTTTTATGAATAAAGCTCTGGTTCTCATCCTCTGCCACTGTCTGTGTAGTGGCGTATGGAGCCCAGCAGAGAGTGGTATTGCATCATTTCAAACACCACAGAGAGACACACAAACACACACAAATGCGCCAATACCTGCACAGATAAGGGGAGCTTATCGGGATTCCACTTGCTCTGTGGTTTGGCAATATTTCACTCTGTCCCTCCGGTGTGCTTCAGGATTTCTGTTGGTCCGTTGACAGTGTTTCATTATTTGACTCATTCTGTCAGAGTATATCAGCATTTTCTCACTGTAAGTGAGTGTGACAGGATTTCAGTTGTCCATGGGGACTGTGACTCTGTGACAATTTCAATGCTGTATTATTGAAGATGTCAGGACAAGTGGGGAGAGCAGTAATTATTATAGATTAGCTTCAGTATCAGAGCTGTCTGAAGGAGGAGGTGTAGGAGGGAGACTCCGTGCTCACCCACCCTCCTGCCCACCGAGACCGTGGGGATTCCATTTGTACCGGCTCGATATAAAAGGGAGATGGCATTAGGAACACGGTTTCTAAGCTGTGCCAGGTGGAAATGGAACTGATAGTGGGGTTAAAGTGAGAATTACCGTTCACTGAACATTGCTCCTTACTCGGTCGGTGGGATGGGGATGTTTCAGAATCTCCACTCGGGTCATTTACCGGCTCCCTCCAGCTCGGACCAGGCTCCTCTCCGCATGGCAGGTGCAGGGGTGGACGGAACTGATGTTGGGCACTCCAATACCCGGCTTTGAACTTTCTGTCCTATTCCAGGTTGTTTTCCCTGGAATGAGAGAAAGAGAGCGAATGTGCGAGGGTGAAAGTGGTGGTCCTGCTGTTAGTGATTGTGTAGGTGGGGTAATGGTGAGGTGGCTGGAGTGAGCCAGTCAACAGTGTGCAGTGTTTTTAGTGCAGCAGAGACGTGGAGGACGAGAGAAAGGGAGACAGAGAGAGAGAGAGAGAGAGAGAGAGTAGAGAGAATACAGTGACACTTATTCTGGCAGAGTGGGGAAAGTTCCTGATGCCTGATATGTATTTCTGGACATTTCTTTAGACTCCAGATACTGCAGTGAGCTGGGAGGTGAGCTCAGAGCGTGCTCAATGGGTCTGGTGCTGTGGACTCCTCTGGGAAGAGAATGGTCCTTCTCTGTACGAGGCCATCTATCAGGACCTCTGTGCCCCCTTTGACAAATCTTGGTGCAATTTCCCCTTATTTGCCAGGCTCAGGGTAAACTGTGCAGGCTGGCTCCGAACTGAGAAAGTTCAACTATGTGCATTTTAGCCTTTTAAAGATGGAACCTGCGCCAGGGATCATGGAATACCTGGGCCATCCAGGCGATGGGAACTATTACCAGTATTAATGGGTGGGAGAATCAGGCTGGCATTGAATGAGAGGAATGCTATGTGCTGGAGTAGGCAGATAATGAGGGAAGTTTGATAAGATTGCATTATAAAACTACCTCAGCCACCTGCAGACTATCCCTCTGTCGCATTCAATTAAAATGTCACTGAGACAAATTATTGTTAGATACAGCCCAATGAGTCAAAGACTGTGCTCACCACACTCTCAGTCACAAATGCTGAACAAATGCTCATTCAAAACTCTCCATCATCTGAACTCACAGCAATATCCCATTCATACATCATTCCCGAAAAAGCTGCCACATGTTGCAAGATGCCATCAAAATATTTACATGTCAGCATTCTAAAACTTGTGAACACATCCTTCCATGACACTGCCTCTCAACATCCTCCTCTCTGTCCATATATAAAACCTCTCCCATTTGAAATTAGAAACAAAATTAGAACATTTCAGCACAGTGCAGACCATTCGGACCTCGATGTTGTGCCGACTGTCATACCGATCTCAAGCCCATCTAACCTACACTATTCCATGTACGTCCATATGCTTAACAAATGACGACTTAAATGTACCTAAAGTTGGCGAATCTACTACCGTTGCAGGCAAAGCGTTCCATTCCCTTACTACTCTCTGAGTAAAGAAACTACCTCTGACATCTGTCCTATATCTTTCACCCCTCAATTTAAAGCTATGCCCCCTCGTGCTTGCCGTAAACATCCTAGCAAAAAGATTCTCCCTATCCATCCTATCTAACCCTCTGATTATTTTATATGTTTCAATTAAGTCGCCTCTCAGCCTTCTTCTTTCTAACGAAAACAGCCTCAAGTCCCTCAGCCTTTCCTCGTAAGACCTTCCCTCCATACCAGGGAACATCCTAGTAAATCTCCTCTGCACCCTTTCCAAAGCTTCCACATCTTTCTTATAATGTGGTGACCAGAACTGTACACAATACTCCAAGTGCGGCCTCACCAGAGTTTTGTACAGCTTCACCATAACCTCTTGGTTCTGGAACTCGATCCCTCTACTAATAAAAGCTAAAACACTGTGTGCCTTCTTAACAGCCCTGTCAACCTGGGTGGCAACTTTCAAGGATCTCTAATACATAGAGATCTCTCTGCTCATCTACACTATTAAGAATCTTACCATTAGACCTGTACTTTGCCTTCCGGTTACTCCTATCAAAGTGCATCACCTCACATTTGTCTGCATTAAACTCCATTTGCCACCTCTCAGCCCAGCTCTGCAGCTTATCTATGTCTCTCTGAAACCTACAGCATCCTTCGTCACTATCCACAACTCCACCGACCTTAGCGTCGCCTGCAAATTTACTAACCCATCCTTCTATGCCCTCATCCAGGTCATTTATAAAGGTGACAAACAGCAGTGGACCCAACACCGACCCTTGCGGCACACCACTAGGAACTGGTCTCCAGGATGAACATTTCCCATCATCTACCACCCTCTGTCTTCTTTCAGCAAGCCAATTTCGGATCCAAACTGTTATATCTCCCACAATTCCACTCCTCCGCATTTTGTGCAAATGCCTACTGTGGGGAACCTGATCGAACGCCTTGCTGAAATCCATATACACCACATCAAACGGTTTACTCTCATCTACCTGTTTCGTCACCTTCTCGAAGAACTCTATAAGGTTTGTGAGGCACAACCTTCCCTTCACAAAACCGTGCTGACTATCCCTAATCAATTTACTCTTTTCTAGACGATTATAAATCCTATCTCTTGTAACGTTTTCCAACACTTTACCAACAACTGAGTTAAGGCTCACTGGTCTATAATTACTAGCGGTGTCTCTACTCCCCTTCTTGAACAGGGGAACCACATGCGCTATCCTCCAGTCATCTGGCACTATTCCTGTAGACAATGACGAGTTAAAGATCAATGCCAAAGGCTCGGCAATCTCCTCCCTGGCTTCCCAGAGGATCCGAGGATAAATCTCATTCGGCCCAGTGGACTTATCCAACTTCACCCTCTGTAGGATTTCTAATACCTCTTCCTTGTGAACCTCAATCCCACCTAATCTAGTAGTCTGTATCTCAGTATTCTCCTCAACATCATTGTTGTTTTCTAGAGTGAATACTGTTGAAAAATATTCATTTAGTGCTTCCCCTATCTCATCTAACTCCACACACAACTTACCACTACTATCCTTAATTGGGCCTAATCTTACTTTCGTCATTCTTTTATTCCTTAAATACCCATAGAAAGCCTGAGGGTTTACCCTGATCCTATCCGCCAACAACTTCTCATGTCTCCTCCTGGCTCTTCTGAGCTCTCGCTTTAGGTGTTTCCTGGCTACCTTGTAGCCCTCAAGTGCCCTAACTGAGCCTTCGCATCTCATCCTAACATAAGCCTTCTTCTTCCGCTTGACCAGAGATTCCAAATCCTTTGTAAACCATGGCTCCCGCACTCTACAGCTCCCTCCCTGCCTGACAGGTACATATTTATCTAGGACACACAGGAGCTTTTCCTTGAATAAGCTCCACATTTCTAATGTCCCCATCCCCTGCAGTTTCCTTCCCCATCCTATGCTCCCTAAATCTTGCCTAATCTCATCATAATTGCCTTTTCCCCAGCTATAACTCTTTCCCAGTGGTATATACCTATCCCTTTCCATCACTAAAGTAAACATAACAGAATTGTGATCGCTATCACCAAAGTGCTCACCTACTTAAAAATCTAACACCTGGCCGGGCTCATTACCGAGTACCAAATCTAACGTGGCTTCACCCCTTTTTGGCCTATCTACATATTGTGTCAGGAAGCCCTCCTGCACACTCTGGACAAAAACTGACCCATCTATAGTACTCGAACTATCGTGTTCCCAGTCAATATTTGGAAAGTTGAATCAACCATGACAACTACCCTGTCTCCCTCCCTCCTATCGAGAATCATCTTTGCTATCCTTTCCTCTACATCTCTGGAACTAATCGGAGGCCAATAGAAAACTCCCAACAGGGTGACCTCTCCTTTCCTGTTTCTAACCTCAGCCCATACTACCTCAGTTGATGAGTCCCCAAACATCCTTTCTGCTAATTGTTCGTATTTAAAATGACTCCCCACCATCTCTCTCTGGCAGTGATTTTCACACCCATGGCACCCCTTGTCATGGCACATTGGAGATTAGGAGCTGTAAATGGATGGGAGCCGCACATCCTGTCACTTCCAGCATGGGCTGCAAGTTTCCCCAGGCTGGGCAGCGATTTAACGCAGCGTTACCGAGCACTGCACAGGGGTGGTCTATACAGATCTGCACGCTGGGAGGGTAACTGCTCCAGGTTTACAGATCACAGCCTCCCGTGCTGGAGAGATACCTGGCCTGGATTTATAGATCAATGCATTCATGTGATCTGCGCAGCTCTCCACATACTTGATAGGCCTGTAGTCCAGATTTATAGATCAATGCACTGGTGTGGTCTGCACAGCTCCCTGTGCTGGACTGATATCTATGTGACTGGTGAGGCTTGCACAGTGTCCCACTCTGGACAGATTGCCGGGTTGTATTGAGCAGGACACGAGCCTGGTCTTCACAGTGCTCCGTGCTGCACAGATATTTCATCTGGGTTTGTGGTGTCTGGGCTGGTTCTGTGAGGTGGATTGAGAATGTGAGATAACTGACCACTTCAGCTGATCTGGCAATGCCTTTAATTTGTGTTTGCCAGTTGTGTTGAGTTTGGGGAGAGATTCCCACCGCGAGGCTGAGTGGGTCTCACCAAAACTGATGGACAGAAGGGCCTTTGTGATGTGGGTCTTTATGATTCCATCACATTCTGTAACCGACATTCCCCGGAACATTCTGTAACCAACATTACCCGGAATGTTCTGTCACCAATATTCCCTGGAACATTCTGTAACCGACATTATTTGGGAACAGTTGGATGCCAGTTAATTGAACAAAAGATCTGATCCCGAGGGAAAAGATCCCATTCCAGGGAGAAGGAGACACTGCTTCAAAATCCCCTCAGGCAGTTAAAGGGGTGAATGCATTTCCCCCGTGTTCATGTTTCTTCACAAACGAAAATTGACCACAATGTGGACGAAAAGACAGAAATTTCCAAACTTTGTTTGTCTTAAAGGAACTGTGAGAGAATCCTTCAGGACGGCAACATCTTCACCCTCCTTATTAGGAACTGTAAAGAAGTGACTTGTGCCTGTTCTCGAGTGATCGAGAGTGTGAGAATGTTCTGTTCCTATGGATGTGCATTTGTATTTTTCGCGAGGGAGAGTTTCTTGTTATTTTATGTCATGTTTTTTGTTTAAAAAAATGAAACATGACTCTTTGTTATTTCAACTTTATTTTTTTTTCATTAAGTCAGTGATGCGTTTGAAAATGCCACTGGGTCCGCAATCAAACTGGTAACTTTGACCAAGGCTGATGTACATTTTGTCTGTTTTCCTTCCTCACAGTTACATTTTATAAGTAATTCAGCCCTTACTATTTGTGACTTCAGCTCCAATTATTTCACGAAATCTCTGAGTACAGTGATGCATTTGAAAATGTCACTGGGTCCTCAAATAAACTGGAACATTTGCCTCCAGGCTGATGTACATTTATTTTCCTTCCTCACAGTTAACGTAATGACGATCTACGTCCTGCTTTATAAAGATTGTGGATTGTCTCCATGTGTCAGACGTTACCTGGGGGCCATGGCAGTGGCGGATCTACTGGTCATTATCCTCGACCTGATATTGAGACACATTCCCATTGTTTATCGGCATCAGTTTTATTTCCTGTTGTACATCCCCGTGTGTAATATTCACGCCGTCCTGCTTTATGCAGCCACTGACTGTTCTGTCTGGTTCACCGTCACTTTCACCTTTGATCGATTTGTGGCCATTTGTTGCCAGAAGCTGAAAAGTAAATATTGCAGTGAGAAAACGACGGCTCTGGTTCTGGGAACAGTGACTGTGCTGAGCTGTTTAAAGAACATTTTCTGGTATTTTATGCTCACAGCTCGCTATTGGCTGGTGAACGCCCCCTGGTTTTGTGATGTAACAGACGGTGTTTATGACTCTCGTGCCTGGGTCACAATCGAGTTCCTCCACCACATTCTAACCCCGACTCTCCCATTTCTCCTGATTCTGCTGCTCAATGTTTTCACCGTCAGACACATTTTAGTGACCAGCACAGCCCGCAGGAGACTCCGGGCTCACACCAATGGGGACGGTCAGTGTGACACAGAAATGCAAAATCGAAAAAAATCCATCATTTTACTGTTTGTGATCTCGGCCAATTTCATCCTGTTATGGTCAATCTTAATGGTGTATTCTATATGGAACAGGATGTGGTATTTAGGGAATAAGTCTGTGTATCTCGATGACTTTGTGCTAGAATTGGGCTTCATGCTGCAGCTCCTCAGTTGCTGCACAAACACCGCGATTTATGCCGTGACCCAGAATAAGTTCAGGCAGCAGCTGAAGAATGTGCTGAAATATCCCTTGACCCAAATACATCAATCAATCAAATTCACTCATTAATCAATCCATCCAGGATTTTCTCATTTCAGTTCAATGTTTCAGCAATGAAGCAGCCTGTCGCTATGGTAACAGACTGAGGGTAGTGTTGGTTTATCCAACCTTATCCCACAGCGGGTTACAGGGAAACATGTCAATGTTTCTCTCAACTCACAGGCCAAAGAGAAAAGGCACCATTCCACTGACTGCATCCATAACTTCAATATGTAATTAACGTTCATTAAAAAGTGCCAAGCAGCACAGCAAACTATATTGTTGTTTGTCTTTGTGTTGGAGAAGCTCAACTGGAGAGAGACAGGCTCCCTCCGTGTCCATTCAACCCTGTTTCCCTCCCTGACACGAGCTGTCCTCCTTCCTGTCCCTCCCTCTCCCAGTCACTCACTCCCTCCCTCTCCCTTCATATCCCCCTACCTCTCCATCCCTATCCCTTACTCCCTCCCTGTCCCTCATTCTGTCCCTCTGTCCTTTGCTCCGGTCCCTTGCTCCAGTCCCTCCAGTCGCTGTCTCCCTGTTCCTCGCTCACTCCCTAGCTCCCACCCCATCCCTCACTCCCACTCTCACGCCCTCTACGTCCCTCGGTCCCTCCTTCAACTCCTCCTTCCCCATCCCTCACTCCCTCCCTCCGTCCTCGTCCCCTGCTCCCTCCCTGTCTCTCGCTCCTTCCCCATCTCTCACACCGTCACTTGCCCCGTCACACTCCATCCCTCAACATCCCTCCCTTTCTCCCTCCCTGTCCTGTAATCCCTCCAAGCTCCCTCTTTCCCCGTCCCTCACTCCATCCCTACTCTGTCCCTCATTCACTCCCTCCCTCTCGCATGCTCCTTGTCCCTAGCTCCCTCACTTGCTCCATCCCTGCCCTGTCCCTCGCTCACTCCCTCCCCATCCTTCGCTCCCCCTCCCTTGCTCAATCCCTCCCTCGGTCCCTCCATCCCCATCCCTCAGTCCCTCGATCCCTCCCTGTCCCTCATTCTGTCGTTTGCTCCCTCCCCATCCTTCGCTCGCTTGATTCCTTCCTGACCCTTGCTCCCTCCTGCCCTCATTGTCCCTTGCTCCTTCCCTCCCTCCCCGTTCCTCGCTCACAACCTACCCCTGCCCCTTGCTCCCTTCCTCCAAATGTCTCACTCCCACACTCGATATTTCTTGCTACCCCCACCCCCCCTCCCCATCACTCCCTCACTCCCCACGCCTCCCTCCTCCCAGCTCACCCCTCCCTAGCTTCCCCCCACTCTCTGTCCTTCCCTCCCTAACCCCTGCCTGTCCTTCCCTTTCACCCTCCCTCCTCCCTCCCCATCCCTCCCTTGCCCCATCCCCATCACCCCCTTCCTATTCTCTCGCTTCCTCCCTCCCATCCCTCACTCCCTCCCTCACCCCATTCCTCAGCCTATCGCTCCCCATCCCTGACTCCCTTGTTCCTTGTCCCTCATTCATTTACTTGTTCCCTCCCTCACCCCCTCACTGTTCCTCCTCCCTCCCTTCCCCACCTCCCTCGCTCCGTTCCCCACCCTGTCCTCCCTCCATATCTGCCTTCCCGCTGCTCCCTTTCTAGTCCCTTACTACCAGCCTCCCCATCCCTTGCTCCCACGCTCCTTCCCTCCCCATCTCTCGCGCTCTCCTTCCACAATGTCCCTCACTCCCTCCTTCCCACCGCGCCTTGCTGCCTTGTTCCCCGTTCCTCCCTGCCCATCCCTCGCTCTCTCCCTCCCACACATCCCTCACTACCACCCTCCCCATTCCTCACTCCTGCACTCCCTCCCTCCACCATCCCTTGGTCCCTCCCGCATTCCGTCCCTGTCCCTCGCTCCTTTCTCGCTCCCTACCTGTTCCTCCCTCCCTCCCTCCCTATCAGTCCCTTTATCGTCCCTCTATCCCTGCCTCTCTGTCCCTCACTCCCATCACTCACTCCCCATCCCTCACTCCCTCACTCACCCCATTCCTCACTCCTTAGCTCCCCATCCCTCACTAACTCGCTGCCCGTCCATCCAGCCTTGCCCCTTGCTTGCGCTTTCCCTGCCCCTTGCTCTCTCCCCACCCATCTGTCATTCCCTTACTCTCTATCTCACTCCCACACCTCACCCTCGCTCCCCAGCTCCCTGTTCCTCCTTCGTTCCCTCCCCACCCTGCCCTCCCTCGCGTACTCTTTTGCACTCGTCTTCACTCCCTTGCTCCCTCCCTCCTTGTCCCTCGCTCCCTCCCTTGCTCTCTCCCTCCCCAGCCATCGCTCCCGCACTCCCTCCCTCCACCATCCCTCGCTCCCTCCTTTCGTTCCTGCCTCACTCCCACTCTCCATGTCCTTCAATCCCTCCCTCCCCTCCATACTCCCTTCCCTCACATCCTCCCCCTCTATCTTCTTCCCTTCCTACCCCCTCTCCATCCCTCCCTCACTCCCTCCCCATCAGTCACTTTCTCGTCCCTCTCTCCCTGCCTCCCCATCCCTCACTCCCTCCCTCACCCCATTCCTCGCTCCCTAGCTCTCCGTCCCTTACTAACTCACTGCCCGTCCCTCCGTCCTTGCACCTTGCTTGCCCTTTCCCTGCCCTTTGCTCTCTCCTGACCCATCCGTCATTCCCTTATTCTCTATTTCACTCCCCACATCCCGCGTTCACTCACTCCCTGTCCCTCACTCTCATGATCCATCCCTCACTCATCCCTCACTCTCTCCCTCCCCAAGTCTCTCGCTCACTCACTCCCCGTCCCTCAGTCTGTCACTGGCTCCCTCCCTACCCCATCTCTTGCTTCCCGTCCCTCACTGTCTGTCCGTCACTGTCTCGATCCACACCCCTGACTTCCTTGCTCCCCATCACTCCCTCCCCCGCTTCAGATCCCTCCTCCAAGTCAATTGCTCCGCCCTCCCTGTCACACAGTCCCTCAAACCCTCCCTCCCTCCCTCCTTCCCTCTCTGTCCCTTGCTCCCTACGTCCCCTCCTATCCCTCGCTCCCTCGCTCCGTCCCTTGCTCATTTGTTCCCGCCCTGTCACTCGCTCCCTTGCCATCTCTCATTCCCTCACCGTGCCTCGTTCCCTCACTCTCCATTCCTTGCTTCCGTCACTCCCAGTCCCTCATTCCCTCGATCTGCATCCCTCACTTCCTCATTCCCCATCCGTCCCTCCTCTTCTCCCCGTCCTTCACTCACTGTCCCACACTCCTTCCCTTCCCGTCCCTCACTCTGCCACTCCATTCCTCCCTGGTGCTTCGCTCCCTTGCTCCCTGTCCCTCATTATCTGTCCCTTGCTACCCGTTCCTCAGTCTCCATCCATTGCTCCCTCGCTCGCATCCCTCCCTCCCTCGCTCCCTCCCCATCCCTTGCTCCCTCCCCATCCCTTGCTCCCTCTCTCACTCCCTCTATTTCCCTCACTCCCTCCCACCCAGTCACTCACTGCCTTGCTCCCTCCCTGCCCTTTGCTCACTCCCCATCCATTTCTCCCTCCCTGTCACTCTCTCCCTTCCTCCCTACTCCCATGCCTTGCTCCCTGAGTCCCCATGTCTCACTCCCTCACTCCCTGTCCCCAGCTCCCTCGCTTGCTCCCTCCTACCCGCCCCTTCCATCACGCCCTCCCTACTCCCATCCCTTGCCTCCTTCCTCCACCATGTCTCACTCCCTCGATGCCTGTTCTTCACATCCTCACTCCCTGTCCCTTCCTCCCTCTCTCCCTTGCTGATCCCCCATCACTCCATCCCTCGCTCTCACTCCCTCCCTCCCTCCCCATCCCTTGCTCCCCTTCCCTTGATCTGGCTCCCTCACTCCCAGTCCTTCACTCCCTTGATGCTTGCCCCTTACTTCCACGCACCCTGTCCCTCCCTCCTCCTCACTCCAACCCCCACTCCCCATCTCTCGCTCTAGTGCTTTCTCCCTCCCTGGTCCCTTGCTCCCTCACTCCCCATTCTTCGCTGCCTGTCCTTCGCTCCCTTGGTCCCATCCCTCCCTCCCTCGCTCCATCCGTCCTTGCACCTCGCTCACTCTCCATTCCTTTTTTATTCCCTACCTCCCCGTCCATCGCTCCCTCCCTCCCTACCCCCACCCCTTGCCTCTTTCCTCCCCCTGCCACATTTCCTCACTCCCTGTCCCTCCCTTGGTACCTCCCAGTCCCTCCCTTGCTCCCTCCTCCTCACTCCCTCCCTCCCCATCCCTTGCTCCCTGTCCCTCACTCCCTCAATCCCCGTCACTTACTTCCTCGCTCCATGTCCCTCCTTCTCCAGCTGCCTGTCCCACCCCCACGTCCCTCACCCCCTGAATCATTCCCTGTCACTCATCCCCTCGCTCGCTCCCTCACTCCCCCGCCCTTCACTCCCTCGATGCCCATCCCATTCTCCCTCACAGCCCATCCTTCCTCCCCTCGCTCCCCGTCTCCCCTTCCCTGTCCCTTGCTCCCTCCCTTGCTCCATCCCCGCCCCTCACTCCCTCCCTCTCCATTCTTGCTCCCTCTGTAACCCCCTCTCTTGCACCCTACCTCACCTACCCTTAGTCCCTTGCACCCTGTCCCTCACTTGCTCGCTTGCTCCCTCCAACCCACACATTCCTCCCTCCCTCCGCACGGCCATCGGTCCCTTCCCCTCTTCCCTCAATCCCTCCCCCACTCCATTGGTCCCTCCCCATCCCTCCCTCGCTCCCTATCCCCCCTCGCGGTCCCTCCCTCGCTCACTGCTCGTTGCACCCTTCCTCGTCCCTTGCACCTGTCTCCCCATTCCTTGCTCCCACACTCCCTCCCTCCACAATCCCTCGCTCTCTCCCTCCCTCACGTCCCTTGCTCCCTCCCACACCACCCTGCCCCTCTCTTCCCATATATCAGTCCCCATCCATCACTCCATTGGTCCCAAGCCCTCCCTTCCTCTATCCACGTTCCTCCCTTCCCCATTGAATGTCCCTTGCTCCCTCCCTCCTTCGCTTTCCTCCGCCGCTCCGTCCCTCGCTACCTGTCCTTCGCTACCAATCTCTCCCTCCCCGTTCCTTTCCATCCATCATTCCCTCCCTACCCAATCCTCGCTCTCTCCATCCCTGTACCTTCCTCCCTGCCTTCCTGTCCCTCACACCCTTGCTCTGTCACTTGCTCCCACTCTGTGTCTCTTGCTCACCCGCTCCCACCCAATCTCTCACTCCATTGCTCCCTCCCCAACCCTCATTCCTTCCCTGTCCTTTGCATCTTCACTGTCTCTCGCTCCCTCTTAGACCCTCACTCACTCTCCATCCCTCGCTCCCTCGCTCCCAACCTGCCCCTTGTTCCCTCCCCATCCCTCACTCTGTCCCTTGCTTGGTACCTCACTCAGTCCATTGCTCCCCACTTTCTCCCTCCTCGCTCCCCACTCATTCCCTTGCTCCCATGCTTCCTCACTCTCTCTCCCTCCCACACTCCCCATCCCTCACTCCCTCGCATCACATCTCTCCCTCTCTGTCCTTTACTCCCTCCCTCACTCCCCGTCCATCGCTCTCTCGCTGCCACCCTGTTCCTCACTCACTCCCTGTCTTTCGCTTGGTCCCTCACTCAGTCGGTCGCTCTCCACTTTTTCCCTCATCGCTCCCCACTCACTCCCTCCCTGTCCCTTGTTCCCTCACTCCCATCCCACTCCTCGCACCGCCCCATCCCTCCGTCATCCCTGCCCTCCCCATCACTCCATCACTCCGCCCACTCCCTGTCCTTTCCTCCCTCACCCCACCCCTTTCCTACCTCGCACCCTCCCTCTCTCGGTCCCTCCCCCCATCACCGTCCGTCCCTTGCTCCCTCCCCTTCCCTCCCTCTCTCCCACATATCCCTCACTCACTCACTACCCCATCCCTTGCTCCTCCCCCTCCCCATCCCTCCCTCGCTTTCTCCCCATCACACCTTTCCTTCCTTCCTCCCCGCCCCTCACTCCCTATCCCTTGCTGTCTCAATCCTCGTCCCTCGTTCCCTCCCTCCTGGTCCCTCACTCCCTCATTCACATACCTCCCTCCCTCACTCTCTCCCTGTCCCCCGCTCCCTCTCTTACTCCCTTTTCATCCCTCCCTCCCTGTACCTCACTCCTTCCCTACGTGCCCCTCAGTCCCTCCCCATACCTTGCTCCCTCCTTGACCCCATCCCTTGCTCCCTTCCTCCCCATGTCTTACTTCCTTGATCAGTGTCCCTCACTCGCTCCCTCCCCCTCGTCCCGCATTCCCTCACCCACTGTCCCTCACTCACTTGCTCACGGTCTTCCCCTCCCCATCTCTCCCTCGCACTCTCCCCATGCTCCATCCCTTGCTCCCTTCCTACTCCCAATCCCTCATTCCCTCATCCCCTGTCCCTCTCTCCCTCACTCCCCATCCCTCACTTCCTCCCTTGCTCCCATGCCATACCTCACTCCTCACCCTGTCCCTTGTTCCCTCTCCGACCTCGTCCCTCCCCATCCCTCCCTCGCACCCTCCCTACCTCCTTCGCTATCTCCCCCCACCCTATCCCGCCCTCGCTCACTCACCCCCTCCCTCATTCCCCCCATCCCCGTCACCCCTCCCCGATTCCCGTCCCCCCTCCCCAATCACCATCTCTCTCCCACATCCCCCACTCCCTCCCTCCATGTCCCTCCCATCCTCGCTCCCTCCCTATCCTTCATACCCTCTTTCGCTCCCTTTACATCCCGAGGTCCCTCGCTCCCTCCCTCCATGCCACTTACTCCCTTGCTCACTCCTTCCCTGCTCCTCGCTCCCTCTCTCCCCGTCCCTCCCTCCCTTCCCCCACCTCTCCCTCCCTTGCTCACTCGCTTGATCCTTCCCTCTAGGTACCCCCCTATCCCTCGCACACTGTCCCTGCCCTGGCTCCCTCTCTCTCCCACCCTCCCCTGTTCTTGTCCCTTGTTCCATCCCTGTCCCTCCATCCCTGTCCCTGTCCCTGCTCCTGCCTGTGCCTGTCCCTACCCCACCTCTACTTGCTTCATCTCCGCTTTCATGACCTGTCTGGCTTCCCTCCCACCTGCCTGCCTCTCTTTCCTCACTGACCATTCCCCATACCAACTCCCTACCAACACTCACCGTTACTGGCTTCATCCCACCTCTTTGACCTGTATTTTTTCTCTCCACTATTTGCTCCACTATCCACCTTCTATCATCCCCACCCACCCCGATATATATTCAGAGCGCCCTTCCCCTCCCTCATTTCTGATGCAGGGTCCAAACCTGAAATGTCAGCTTTCCTGCTCCTCTGATGATGCCCGGCCTGCTGTTGTCATCCAGCTCCACACCTTGTTATTTCACAGCCCAGCATTGGCATTTCCTACTAACCGCTAAGGCTATCATCTGTCTTTTGTGACCTCTGTCTGGACAGGGAGCTTGTAGAGCCCACCACTGGGCTGGGTACTTTCCATCACAAGTTGGTACATCAGGGTATACAATGCCTCATAGACACTGGGAACAACAACCTGATTTATTCAGGAATGTTGCTTTTGGTGCTGATTTTCACATCTTTTAGTGTGGGTCATAAGTTTTGGGGTGAGTGCAATAAATGAAAATGTCTCTCAGAAACTGAATTTGTTTGTTCTGAAATCTTTCCCTGTACAAACAGCGATGATGTTTGTAAATATTTCACAGAGTAACAGAAAGAAAGACATTGATGATGGGAGAGTCAAATCAAACACTGTGTCAAGATACAATACAGTTATTCAATTCATCAGGACCAGAAGGGAACATGTTTACGTGGTATGTCTGTGGGAAAAGATTTCAAACATCAGTGTGAGTGGGAAAGCGCCAACACCCGCACACTGACACACCTGATTCTGAATGTTCCAGTGAGCTAACTGCAGAAATTATTCAACTTCATCCAGTTGTGGTTCTGGAAAAAAAAAATCCGCAGAGCAGAAAATCTACACACAATGTGGTTATGGACAAGGACTCAACAGATCATCCAATCTGGAAAGATGCCAGGAGATCAGCATCATGGAATAACCGTGGAAATGTGTGGATTGTGTGATGGGAAACAGATACCCAGGCCAGCTGGAAGCCCATCGTCATCGTCGCTCTCAGGAGCGATCATTCACCAGGCTAGGCATCATTTATTGTCCATCTCTAACTGCCCAGAGGGTTCTTCAAAGCCAACCACATTGCTGCAGGTCTGGAGTCACATGTGGTGCAAATCAGATAAGGATGGCACTTTCCTTCCCTGAAGGACATTAGTGAACCAGAAGGCTTTTTCCAACAACCGACAATGAATTCACAGTCATCATTAGATTCTTAATTCCAGTTATTTATTGAATTCAGATTCCACTATCTGCATCCGTACGGGGAAGAGGAAGAGACCATTCAACTGCTCCAAGTGTGGGGAGAAGTTCAGAGATTCATCTGGCTTGCAGATACACCAGCAAGTTCATACTGGGGAGAAGCCATTCATATGTTCTGACTGAGGGAAAGGATTCATTCAGTCATCCAGTCTGTTGAAGAACAAGAAAGTTCACAAATGGTCATAAGAGTTGGATCTGCTGTTAATCCGCATTATATATGCTGCTAGACAGCACATTTCAAACAGACAACATCTACTGTCTGAAAAAAAACAAGTGAAGCAGTTACGTGGCACCGTTACCATCTGCATGCTCGTCTCCATACTGCACACCATTCTCATTAAAAGGATGTTACAAAGGGAAGATTTGCAGACAGAAATCTCAAAATGACCATCACATGAAGATCTCGTGGACTCCCTGAAATTATTGGGACTGAATATCATCATCTTCCGCATTGGCTGTTCCTTTACTCTCAGTGATTCAAAATCCTGGAACTTCTCCCATACAATGTTGTGGGTGACCGTGCACCTCAAAGACTGGAGTCTCAGAAACACTTTCTGACAGTGGGTAAAGTGGGAGGGTCAGAGGGTTTCTCGCTGCTGGACTGGCCGCTCTCACTACTTTGCTTCCAGTGACGCTGATGTTGTTTGAGCCTGGGACTGCACATTCCCAAGGAAATGATCCCCAAAAGCCGATGAAGTAAATTTATTTTATCCTGGATCGGAAATACTGCTTACCTCAGCACTCCAAGTGGATCAGAAGTAAATATGTTTGTCTTTGTTCCTTTGCCCAATCAACTCAATTAGTGTCTGAGATAATGGGAACTGCAGATGCTGGAGAATTCCAAGATAATAAAATGTGAGGGTGGATGAACACAGCAGGCCAAGCAGCATCTCAGGGGCACAAAAGCTGACGTTTCGGGCCTAGACCCTTCATCAGAGACGGGGATGGGGAGAGGGAACTGGAATAAATAGGGAGAGAGGGGGAGGCGGACCGAAGATGGAGAGTAAAGAAGATAGGTGGAGAGAGTATAGGTGGGGAGGTAGGGAGGGGATAGGTCAGTCCAGGGAAGACGGACAGGTCAAGGAGGTGGGATGAGGTTAGTAGATAGATGGGGTGCGGCTTGGGGTGGGAGGAAGGGATGGGTGAGAGGAAGAACCGGTTGGGAGGCAGAGACAGGTTGGACTGGTTTTGGGATGCAGTGGGTCGGGGGGGGAAGAGCTGGGCTGGTTTTGTGGTGCAGTGGGGGGAGGGGACGAACTGGGCTGGCTTAGGGATGCAGTAGGGGAAGGGGAGATTTTGAAACTGGTGAAGTCCACATTGATACCATGAGGCTGCAGGGTTCCCAGGCGAAATATGAGTTGCTGTTGCAGGAGTTGCAGGAACAGCAACTCATATTCCGCCTGGGAACCCTGCAGCCATATGGTATCAATGTGGACTTCACCAGTTTCAAAATCTCCCCTTCCCCTACTGCATCCCTAAACCAGCCCAGTTCGTCCCCTCCCCCCACTTTACCACACAACCAGCCCAGCTCTTCCCCCCCCACCCACTGCATCCCAAAACCAGTCCAACCTGTCTCTGCCTCCCTAACCGGTTCTTCTTCTCACCCATCCCTTCCTCCCACCCCAAGCCGCACCCCATCTATCTACTAACCTCATCCCACCTCCTTGACCTGTCCGTCTTCCCTGGACTGACCTATCCCCTCCCTACCTCCCCACCTATACTCTCTCCACCTATCTTCTTTACTCTCCATCTTCGGTCCGCCTCCCCCTCTCTCCCTATTTATTCCAGTTCCCTCTCCCCATCCCCGTCTCTGATGAAGGGTCTAGGCCCGAAACGTCAGCATTTGTGCCCCTGAGATGCTGCTTGGCCTGCTGTGTTCATCCAGCCTCACATTTTATTATCTTGGAATTCTCCAGCATCTGCAGTTCCCATTATCTCCGCAGCACTAGAAGACCCCTGTTTGAGACTTGAGACCTAAACTGAGCAATCATGCAGCCCTCTTGCTGGAATACAGCACCGAAGCTGCCCTCCCCTTTAACCTGGCTCACCGCTTGTGGCTCTCATGGAGGAACGTTTCATTCCGGATATCGCACCCAGCACGCATGCTCACAATCACAACGAGCTGTGCGCATGCTCCATATCTGAATACGCCGGTTTGACATCGAACGACCAATAGCAAGCAAGAGGCGGGACAGAAAAGGCAGCGGAAATGCTTCTCCTCCAACCAATCAGAGGACAAGGGCACGGCCCAGTTCTCAGAAAGGATCACCGGACCCGAAACGTCACCTGTGTTCACTCCGTCACAGAAGCTACCGGACCCGCGGGGCTTTGTTTTTTTGACGTCATTCGCGCGGCGGGTGGGCGGGGTTATTCTTCCACCAATCAGGGGGAGACAGTGGGAACTGCGGAAGCTGGAGATTGTGAGATAACAAGCTGTGGAGCTGGATGGACACAGCAGGACAAGCAGCATCTCAGGGGCACAAAAGCTGGTGTTTCGGGCCTAGACCCTTCATCAGAAAAGGGGGATGGGGAGAGGGCTCCGGAATAAATAGGGAGAGAGGGGGAGGCGGACTGAAGATGGAGAGAGGAGAAGGCAGTTGGCTGTTGGTTTGTTCCCCGAGTTTGGCAAATGAATTGCAAACGTTTCGTCTCCAGTCGAGAAGACATCATCAGTGCGTAGCTGCTGCTGTGTAGGAGAAGATAGGTGGACAGGAGGCAGGCAGGTCAAAGAGGCAGGGATGGAGCCAGTAAAGGTGAGTGTAGGTGGGGAGGGAGGTAGGGGATAGGTCAGTCCGGGAAGGACGACAGGTCAAGGGATCGGGATGAGGTTTTTAGGTATGAGATGGAGGTGCGGCTAGAGGTGGGAGGAGGGGACAGGTGAGAGGAAGAACAGGTTAGAGAGGTGGGGACGAGCTGGGCTGGTTTTGGGATGCAGTGGGGGAAGGGGAGATTTTGGAGCTTGTGAAATCCACATTGATACCATTGGGCTGCAGGGTTCCCAAGCGGAATATGAGTTGCTGTTCCTGTAACCTTCGGGTGGCATCGTTGTGGCACTGCAGGAGGCCCAGGATGGACATGTCATTTGCAGAATGGGAGGGGGAGTTGTTTAGTGCGAACCGAACATGGGTGATCTGCAAAGTTGTCCCCAAGCCTCCGCTTCGTTTCTCTGGTGTAGCGGAGCCACAATGGGAACAGCGGATGCACATTAGCAGATGTGTGGCCTGGGATCGAGGTGAGAGGGAGGGGGAGGGGCAGGTGGAGCACTTTCTGCGGTTGCAGGGAAAAGTGCCGCGTGTGGTGGGGCTGGAGGAGAGTGTGGAGCGGACAAGAGAGTCACGGAGAGAGTAGCCCATCCGGAAAGCAGATAAGGGTGGGGATGGGGTGTGAGGGATGAGTTGTTCAAAATGTGGGAGACGCGGTCGAGGGAGTTCTCAACCACTGAGTCGGTGGAGGTTGCCGTCCTTGAAAAACGAGGACAGCTGAGTTGTACAGGGGTGGAATTCCTCATTCTCAGAGCAGATGCGGCAGAATTGGGAATAGGGGATGGCATTTTTGCAGGAAGCTGTGTGGGAGGAGGTGTATTACAGGTAGCTGTGGGAGTCAGTGGGCTTGAAATGGATATTGGTTTCTGGGTGGTTGCCAGAGATGGAGACAGAGAGATTCAGGAAGGAGGGAGAGGCATTAGAGATGGTCCAGGTGAACTTAAGGGTGGGGTGGAAGGTGTCAGTGAAGTTGATGAACTGTTTGAACTCCTCGTGGATGCATGAGGCGGCATCAATGTAGTCATCACTGTAATGGAGGAAGAGGTGGAGTTTAGGGCCTGTGCAAGTATGGAAGAGGGATTGTTCCACATAACCTACAAAGAGGCAGGCACAGCTTGGGTCCATGCAGGTACCCATGGCCACCCCTTTTGTAGGTAGTGGGAGGAATTGAAAGAGAAGTTGTTGAGGGTGAGGACGAGTTTGGCAAGGCGGATTAGGGTGTCAGTGGAGGGGCACTGGTTGTGCCTGCGGGATAGGAAGAAACAGATGGCCTTTAGGCCATCTGTATGGGGAATGCGCGTGTATAGGGACTGGACGTCCATGGTAAAGATGAGGTTTTGGGGACTGGGGAATTGTAAGTTTTGTAGGAGATGGAGAGTGTGGGTGGTGTCACAGACATAGGTAGGGAGTTCCTGGGCTAAGGGTGATAAAATGAATTCCAGTTAGGTGGAGATAAGTTCGGTGTGGCAGGAGCAGGCAGAGATAATGGGTCAACCAGGGCAGGCAGGTTTGTGGATTGTGGGAAGGAGATAGAAGCGGCCGTTGCAGGGTTGGGGAATGATGAGGTTAGAGGCTGTGGGTGGGAGGTCACCTGAGGTGATGAGGTTGTGGATGGTTTGGGAGATGATTGTTTGGTGGTGGGGCGTGGGGTCATGATCAAGGGGGCAGTAGGAGGTGGTGTTGGAGAGTTGGCGTATAACCTCAGCGATGTAGAGGTCAGTGCGGCATACTACAACTGCGCCTCGCTTGTCCATGGATTTTATGGTGAGGTTGGGATTGGAGCAGAGGTCTGCACGTTCTGCAGGGAAGAGGTTGGAGTGAGTGCGAGGGGTGGAGAGGTTGAGGCGTTTGATGTCACACGATGGCAGTTGGCGATGAAGAGGTCGAGGGAGGGTAGAGGACTTTGGGATGGTGTCCAGGAGGAGCGGGTGCATTGGTGGTGAATGAAGAGGTCAGTAGAGGAAGGGTTAGGCTCACAGTTAGAGAAGTAAGCATGGAGGCAGTGGCAGCAGAAAAACTACACAACGTCCAAGCGTGACCGGTATTGATTGATGTGTGGGAGGAGGGAGACAAAGGTGAGCCCCTTACTGAGGACTGATCGTTTGTCCTCAGTAAGGGGGAGGTCTGTGGGGATGGTGAAGACTCGGTAGGGCTCAGTGTTTCTGTCTCCTCTGGAGCTGCTTGCTGTGGAGGCTGTGGGCGGAGTGACATCAGAGATGGTTGTGGGTGGAGTTGCGTCGGCGGTGGGCAGAGTTGCGTTCGCATGGGCGGAGTTGGATCGGTGGTGGGCGGAGTGCCGTTTGCGCTGGTGGTGCGCGGAGCAGGGTAGGAGGAGGCAGCAGCGGTGATGGTAGGTGTGTCTTCAGTGTCTATGGTGTTGGACTTGGAAATGGAGGCAGTGGCATTCGCTGTCCTGGAAGCGGTGTATCCTGCGGCGAAGGATGTGACATCATCCCTGGTGGCTCCAACAGTGGCCACATGGCCAATGGTGGCGGGCACATTGTGTGGAAGTTCCTGGGTAGGGTGGGGGTATGGGAGGTGGAGGAAGCCCGTTTTGGGTGGTCGGCACCAGGAGGTTTACTGTATTTACGTTTTTTTGTGCCCACGAAAGCTGAGTAGAATTGTGAGTTCAGGTTCTGGATCCTACGAAGAATAAAAAAAAACAGAGCTCCTTTGTAGGTCTGAGAGAGGGAGGCTCTGAGCTGGGGTAGGCTGGATTGCCGTGCCTGCAGATGCCGTTGCATTGCTGCGAGTGTGTGTTTCAGGAGTCGCAGGGAAAGAAGCTTCTGAAGTGTCTTAATGTTCTGGATATAGACATTGTCACGTTTGGGGACAAATTGGGAAGGCTTGAATGTGGACTGTAGTCCAATGGGGATGACCTAGTTCCATAGGCAGGGACGAAGGAAGGTGATGTGGCTGTAGTGCCTGGTTTGCAGCAGGACATGGTCGAGCAGTCTCAAGGCCGAAGAGGGCAGTTTTTGGCCACTTTTCCAGGGTAATGGTGAGACTGCATTGGGCTGTGTGCATGATGAAATCAGAAGCCATCCAGAGATGATTGACTGAAGTGATTCCTGTGAGAAGTATTTATCTTCAGAGGAAATCATGACCAGTCTGGCCCTTGATTTATTGGACTTTAGGCGAATGACACACCATCTTGTGGAAATGCAAAATATTCCGAGCAGTCTTTTCAATTTGAATGCTGAAACATTATTTCCATTTGTGCAAGAGATTACCACCAGTGGCTGGACTGTAAAACTGGAGAATATCTCAGTTAGACAATGGTGACTTATTTCTTTTACCTTTCAAAGGATTGTGTGTTTATGGAAGTCTGTCCAGAGAGAGATGGAGGATAAGTCATTGAATATTCTTAAGGGAGAGGCAAACAGATTCTTGACTAAGAATAACACACCAATGTTATAAGGGGTGGAGAGGAACATTTATTTGAGGCCACATCATTCAAGAGCTCACCGCATGGAGGACTTGGTTTGATTTTCCTAATCACTTGCTCCTGATCCAAGTTTTCACATGGCCGCGAAGGCTCTGCCTTTCAGAATGATGGGTACAACTTCCAAATATGATTTTTCAACGACACTATGAAAACACTCAGGAAAGTTTCATGGATTTTCAGCAAGATTAGAGACATAGAACAAAGTTAAAATCTCAATAAAACTGCTTTAAGTCAACAGATTGGGCTGAATATATATCTTTAATAGGACAGATGACTTTTATTTGAACTGTTGAGGTGACTTTTGTTGGCAAGACCAGCATTTATTGCCTCTGTCTAATTCCCATTCAGAATACGATGGTGAAACCCAGGGACACGAACATATGTTTCATGGAGACATTCAGGATTCTGAAGAAGTGTCAGTGAATGGACAATAATATAGATCCAAGCCAGGATGCTGTGTGGTCATGGAGATTGTAATCCTCATCCCTTGATGCTCACAACATATGGAAATTGTGATCAGAGATCATGGGAACTGCAGATACTGGAGAATCCAAGATAACAAAATGTGAAGCTGGATGAACACAGGAGGCCAAGCAGCATCTCAGGGGCACAAAAGCTGACATATTATGGAAATTGTGAGACTGCTTTTTCTGTTTTCAAAAATTAAGGCCAGAGAGCCATTCAGCATAAAAACAGGACCTTCCACTCAACATTGTCTATTCCACTCAAAAAAACAAAACTACATTAATCACACTTATCTTGAAGTCGACACACACTAGGCATGGCATTTTGAGTGCTCCTCCAGCTGCTTCAAAAAATGCTGCGTTATCTTTAATTATCTTTGACCTGAGCTGTGATTTGTCTTTTTCTTTCACATTATGCATGAACTGCATTTTGCAAATATATCCCACAACATCAAAGCAGCAATTAGCTCCATAGATCAATATTTTTTCTGGAAAATCAGACTTTCTTTTTAATTCGTTTGGGATTTTAGTGGAGCTAGACCGGCATTAATTGACCTTGAAAACTTCCAGCCAGAAGTTCACCAAATTGGAAATGTAGTGGACACTGAAAAAGGTTACTTCAGAGTACAATGGGATCTTGTTCAGATGGGACAATGGACCAAGGAATGGTAGGTAGATTTAATTTGCATAAATCTGACATGTTGCATTTTAGAAATCAAATTAGGGCACAACTTGTACTCTAAATGGTAAGGCCCTGGGGAGTATTGCTGAGCAATGAGTCCTGGTGTTCAGGCGCTTGGTCCCTTGAAAGTGGATTCAGAGATAGATAGAATAGTAAAGAAAGCATTTAACATAGAACATGGAATATTACAGCGCAGTACAGGCCCTTCAGCCCTCGATGTTGTGCCGAAATGAGAAACAATCTGAAGTCCATCTAACCTACAGTATTCCATTATCATCCATATATTTATCCAGTGACCATTTCAATGCCTTTAAAGTTGGGAGTCTACTCCTGTTGCATTTGGTACAACTTGCCTTTATTGGCCAGTGCATTGCGTGTAGATTATGGGAGGTCCTGTTGTGGCTGTACACTGGTGAGGCCACTTTTAGAATATTGCATGCAATTCTCATCTCCCTGCTATTGGAAGGATGTTGTGAAAATTGAAAAGGTTCAGAAAAGATTTATAAGAATGTTGCCCAGGTTGGAAGGTTTGAGCTGCATGGAGAAACTGAATAGGCCTTTGCCTGGAGATTTGAAGGCTGAGGGGTGACCTTACTGAGATTTATAAAGTCAGGAGGAGAATAGATAGGGTATCTAGACAAGGTGTTTTCAGCGGGGTCGGGGAGTCCAAAATTAGAGGGTGCGAGTTTAAGGTGAGCTGGAAAAGATTTAGAAGGAACCTCAGGGGTAACTTTTTCACACAGAGGGAGGTGAGTGTGTGGAATGAGCTGCAAGGGGAAGTAATGGAGTTTGGTACAATTACAACATTTGAACAGATGGGTATGTGATTAGGAAAGGTTTAGAAGGATATGGGTCAAAAGCTAGCAAATGGGACAAGATTTATTAGGTATATGTAATTGGTATGGATGAAGTTAACTGAAGCCTCTGTTTCCATTCTTCACAACTTTCTGGCTCTATGATTTGGTGAATTTCTGATGAATAGTTACACACAGGATATTTGTCACTGGAAGTTGATTATCTCATTGAATATCAAGGTGGGCCTTTTGGATTGCCTCCTGTTGGAAATAATTCCTGCCCGTCAACACTGAAGAACTGTTCTTGTTAACCATTCATCAGCTAAACCTGAATGGTGCCCACATATTTTGGAATAACGACATAGACTACTGCAGGAACTGAGGACTGTGAAACGGTGCTGAGGAATATGATCTGTTCGTTTGTGAGCATTTACAATCTTGGCTCAAACAGAAACATTCTCTTTAGAAATGCATATTCGTGTGGCATGAACATGGAACCAGATCATGGAAACAGCTCTGGAGGGAAGTGGGGATCCAGAACCGGCAGGAAAATAAATACATTCTCAAAGTGTGTGCATGGGAAGAAGGAGTCTATTCTTCTTTTGAGGAATGACACCATAACAGATAAAATATTTTATTCTAATGAACGGAAAGCTGTATCCATTTTATTGGTTTTGTTAAAATAATGGCGATAAACAGCTGGAATAAGCTTGCACTGACCATTTGAAAAATCCTGTGTGTCTTCAGAGATAGCTGGGCTGTCCTCGGCTGACTAAGTGCTGATACTGTCTGAGTGATGCTGTTTTGAAACACTTTCTGAGCACAGTTGATGGAACAGACAAACAAGTACCATTGGCCAGTACTTCAGAATACATCAGACCTTTCATGGCTGCTCCCACACAGAACCATATAATTGAGAACAGGCTCATTGAGACTACACCACCAGGTGATGATCCAAATGCTTTTAATGTTTGGGACGTTACCTGCCTCAACCACCCTCCTAAGCAATGCATTCCAGACACAAACTAGCCTCATCACAAATAGGACAAACATCTGCTGACAGAATCGGAAGTTCATACCGAAAAAAAGCTTTGGAATATTGTGAGAACAATGAGCACAGTGTTCTGTACTTTCAGTCTTTCGTGTTTTAGCTCATGTTCCAACATTATTTGAAGTGAGATCAGAGTAACTTCCCATGCCACCCATGTTACTTCACTCATTGTGGCATTATGGACCCTGAACAAAAATGTGATCAATGCAAATTGGAGACAATCCTGCACTGGTAATGTCCTCGACTGGACAATGGGGAAATCAATCTCTGAAAGTCGTCATTCAAGTCACTTTTCATCCTGGATAGGCACTAAATTTCTGTTCCTTGACTATAATGTTTTGAAAAATAAATCCTGGAATCCCTAACAAACAGCTCTGTGTGCACGTCTGCAGCATTTGGATTGGAAGTGTTTCAGGAAGGTAGCTCACTGTTACTTTCTCCAGAGCTATTGGTGATGACAAATAAACTCAGCCTTTGCTAGTGCCTGCTAAAACCCATGGTTGAGTGCGTCCTATTAAACATATCAAGATATTTTACGTTTTCAAAGTTGAGCCCAAAGACTCAGAAAGGTAAGACTTTGCTGGATGAGTGTAACCCCAGCGCCATCAGGAGCATGGTATGACATTGAGTTAAGGATCCACATTGTTTTCAATAAGAGGACTGATCATGCGATATCAGTGCCACTGAGTTCAAACTTTTCAGGGCAATTTATCTCAATGTAACATGCCATCGATACTTGGGATCTTTCTGAAAGAAACGTTGCAATGTCTCCTTTGATGACCATTCACAAATACTTGAAGGTCAACTCAAATGGCAGCTTCACTGTTGTGATTCAGATCAGACAAATTGTGACAGTGAAAAGAAAAAAAAGAAATGCTGGAATAAAAATTATCATGTCTAGCAGCATCTGCAATATGACTTTTTCAGAACAGATTCATCACAGACCAGATCTGTTCACTCAAAATCTGTCTCCAGATGTTGCCTCATATATTGTGTTTCTCCACTAACTTCTATTTCAGGTTTCCTTAATCTCCAGAATTTTGCTTTTCTGGATAGGTCTCGATGTTGAACTTGGTTATATATGGACAATATCGTCCATTCCTGATTCTGTGAGAGCCATTGGGCTGGTTACACGTGTATTACACCAGTGTCTGTTTCTTTATTAAAAAACATTTTGTGAAAATCGTCCTCAAAGCATGAATTTTAGGAAATCGATTTTGATTGAAAATACATTTCCGAGGCAGCTGCACTTGATGAGACAACAGAAATAGCTTACTCATGATGGCACAATCCATGCCCTTCACTGAAAGTGTTTCCCCTCAGGCTCTGAAGCCTTTTCATACAAATTTCAGAATAATTACACCAAAGATGGAGGTCACTCGGCCCATCATCTCTGCACCAGCTAGGGGTGAAATATATCCCTACTATTATGATCCTGTAAAATCCCGATACACCTGACATTTTGAAATCCCGAAATGTCAGCTTTTCTGCTCCTAAGATGCTGCTTGGCCTGTTGTGTTCATCCAGCTCTAAACCTTGTTATTTTGAAATCTTTGTCTGCTTTTACTTTTGAATATCCTGTGCCTATATGAACAATTTATCATTCTGCATATCCCATGATTAAACAGTGTTTACACAAAATATAATTTCCTATTACATTTAAAATTATCATGGTGTGTTCATATTGTTGTTTGGCATTCCATCTCCCAAATATAATCTGTTTCCTTGCTCTGCATTACATTTCATTCCATCTGTCAGAATAAGTGCTAGCTAAATACTGGTGACATTGGGATATCACTGTGCTCCTGTCCAGTCTCTACAGCCACTGCCCCCATTCCTCTCTCTCTCTGAACCAATGTCACATTCATTCTGTCCCTGGCTCTTTAGTCCATGCTCTTTAATGAACATGATTTTATGACCATCTGGAAGAGCATGGCTTGATCAAATACAGTCAACACGGCTTTGTGAGGGGTAGGTCATGCCTTACAAACCTTATCGAGTTTTTTGAGGATGTGACTAGTAAGGTTGATGAGGGTCAAGCTGTGGATGTGGTGTATATGGACTTCAGTAAGGCATTTGATAAGGTTCCCCATGGAAGGCTCATTCAGAAGGTCAGGAGGAATGGGATACAGGGGAACTTAGCTGCTTGGATACAGAATTGGCTGGCCAACAGAAGACAGCGAGTGGTAGTAGAAGGAAAATATTCTGCCTGGAAGTCAGTGGTGAGTGGGGTTCCACAGGGCTCTGTCCTTGGGCCTCTACTGTTTGTAATTTTTATTAATGACTTGGACGAGGGAATTGAAGGATGGGTCAGCAAGTTTGCAGACGACACAAAGGTCGGAGGTGTCGTTGACAGTGTAGAGGGCTGTTGTAGGCTGCAGCGGGACATTGACAGGATGCAGAGATGGGCTGAGAGGTGGCAGATGGAGTTCAACCTGGATAAATGCGAGGTGATGCATTTTGGAAGGTCGAATTTGAAAGCTGAGTACAGGATTAAGGATAGGATTCTTGGCAGCGTGGAGGAACAGAGGGATCTTGGTGTGCAGATACATAGATCCCTTAAAATGGCCACCCAAGTGGACAGGGTTGTTAAGAAAGCATATGGTGTTTTGGCTTTCATTAACAGGGGGATTGAGTTTAAGAGTCGTGAGATCTTGTTGCAGCTCTATAAAACTTTGGTTAGACCGCACTTGGAATACTGCGTCCAGTTCTGGGCGCCCTATTATAGGAAAGATGTGGATGCTTTGGAGAGGGTTCAGAGGAGGTTTACCAGGATGCTGCCTGGACTGGAGGGCTTATCTTATGAAGAGAGGTTGACTGAGCTCGGTCTCTTTTCATTGGAGAAAAGGAGGAGGAGAGGGGACCTAATTGAGGTATACAAGATAATGAGAGGCATAGATAGAGTCGATAGCCAGAGACTATTTCCCAGGGCAGAAATGGCTAGCACGAGGGGTCATAGTTTTAAGCTGGTTGGTGGAAAGTATAGAGGGGATGTCAGAGGCAGGTTCTTTACGCAGAGAGTTGTGAGAACATGGAATGCGTTGCCAGCAGCAGTTGTGGAAGCAAGGTCATTGGGGTCATTTAAGAGACTGCTGGACATGCATATGGTCACAGAAATTTGAGGGTGCATCCATGAGGATCAATGGTCGGCACAACATTGTGGGCTGAAGGGCCTGTTCTGTGCTGTACTGTTCTATGTTCTATGTTCTATGTTCTATGATTGTACACACCACATTTGATTTTAGTTTCGGTCAATTGAATCAAGAAATGTAAATGTTACTGCTTTAAAGCACATAAACTGCAATGAAGAACTTTGTATCTTCAACGTACAATGTTGTTTTATTATAACAATGAGAAATCTACACTTTCTCTGCAAGGCCAACCCAATTTTGCTCAGTATTTTTTTTTGTACAATCAGCACAGTAATGACATTTTGCTTGTCTTTTTTGGGGGGCGTAGTGTATTGATGCAGGTGGTTACAGCATTGCACGTGGACAACAAGGCAGAGCCACTTTACCTGCAAAATGAAAACATCCAACATTTTCCCTCACCACTACATCTTTAGAGCAATTGGTGATGGAATATACGACAAATAGCCAACAATGTTAACATCCAATCCAGCCCAGTTTCAATTGTGAACCGAAGGTTCACTGAAGGTGTATTGAAAGTGGTGCCTGTGATTGATGTCAGTCTCTATGGATTCTAACTGCGTCACAGGAAGCTTTCCCTCTCCTATAACTAAGGTGCTCTGTTCAATGTCTTATCCCATACTATAAGCGAGAACATCAGTGACAGCACTAACAGGGTTCGGCAGCTGCAGAGAGAGGGGGCGGACAGATCAGAATCTGAGAACAATAGACTGGAATGTTGCAACAATGGATCAGAATCTGAGAACAATAGACTGGAATGTTACAACAATGGATCAGAATCTGAGAACAATAGACTGGAATGTTACAACAATGGATCAGAATCTGAGAACAATAAACTGGAATGTTACAACAATGGATCAGAATCTGAGAACAATAGACTGGAATGTTACAACAATGGATCAGAATCTGAGAACAATAGACCGGAATGTTACAACAATGGATCAGAATCTGAGAACAATAAACTGGAATGTTACAACAATGGATCAGAATATGAGAACAATAGACTGGAATGTTACAACAATGGATCAGAATCTGAGAACAATAGACTGGAATGTTGCAACAATGGGCAGGGGTTTATCCTCGGGTCTTTATTATCTTACCGCATCTTGGTCAACGTTACCACTTCGAATACTATGTGTACTGATGATTATTCAGGCTGGTTACTATCCCATTCTCGCTGTTGTTGGCGTTCCTGGTAAGCCTTTCTAACTCTGTCCAGTTACTACTTCCACAAGGCATATACAACTTTGTTGCCGTTTCTGTTATCTGTATTTGGAAAAGATGGAAACAATTATCTTCAGTTTCAATTAAAACCTCGCTTCATTGTCCATGAATTTCAGACTCATCCTTCACAAGCATCTGAGAACAAGGCTTGTTCACAACATTGAGGGTCTTTCTTGATTTATGTCTTACTATTGTCTCCATCACCAAATTTGTCCAACACCAGCTCCATAATATCTGCACTCTCCCTCTCTGCCTCTGCGCTGTGGCTTGATAAACCATTATCTATGCGTTGGTAAAATTGAGACTTTATGCTTCCAGCTGTCTTCTGATCAGTTTTCCAAGTTACAAATAATTTGATCACACCCCTGTTCTTGTTTTCAAAGTAACTAGTGATCGGGACACCATGTTAGAGTAGTTAAGTCACTCTGGAGGTAATGCAGAGACACTGGTTATTACATGATAGATACTGTTTCAAATCCTACCACAACTGGTGGTTGGACTTTCATTCTAATGATAAGAATTGTAACCGTGGCCAATTTCACTCATAGCAACCATAAAACCAGCAGCAATTTGTCTAAAAACCTATCTCATTTCACTGATCTCCTCTGGTAAAGAAATCTAACGTTATTACCCGGGCTGGATTAAGTGTGAATTCAGACCCACAAAATGTGTTTGGCTTCAAACTGCCTTGTAGAATGGTCACAGCTGAAGGTAATTAATGATGGTCATCAAATGCTTCTTTTACCAATGATTTCGTCATCCTGTGAAATGTATTTTTAAAAAAAACAGTAAAACCAAAGAAAGAAATGTGTCAGAGATCTGAAACAAAAATAAAACAAAGTGCTGAGGAAAGTGAACAATTTGGCAGGCTCTGATGAAATAAAAGCAGAGTTAACATTTCAAGTCGACTGAACAAACATCAGAACTGAAATCTGCTGGCAAATATTGTGATTTATGCCGCTGACAGGGATATTTGTTTTCAAGGGGGAAGGAATGAGTTGAATAAATTGAGAAAGAGACAGCGAGAGAAAAATATAAGCAAAAAAAGGGATTTTTGATGATCAGGTGGGACGGAAATAAAATGTGAAATTAATTACTTTTTTGCCAGTTCCCATATTCCTGAATATCATGCCCATGTAGATATACTTCTAAGTCCCTTCTTAAAGTAAGCTGTGTCACCTCAGTCTGTCTTTCGTGAATGTGGGCATCTTCTTTATGCATTAATGGTTTGTGGGTGTGAGTGGCTGGGCCAGCGTTTACTTCCCTTTCCTCGTTGCCCTTGAGAAGGTGTTTGTGAGCTTTTTTCTTGCATCTCTACCGTACACATGCTGTGTATTGCTGTAAATAGGTCTGCCCTGTGTCATTTCTGGGAGACTTTGTGGTGATTGATATAACTGAGTGGCTGGTTTGGTCATTCCAAATGGCAGTTGAGAGTCAACCACATTGCTGTTGGTCTGGAGTCACATGTAGGCCAGGCCAGGTAAAGATGGCAGATTTCCTTCCCTGACGGCCATAAGTGAGTCAGGTGGTTTTTTCCCAATGATCAACGATGGCTGAATAATTTCATCATTCCAGGTATTTCAATGAATTCAAATTCCACAATCTGCCATGGCAGGATTTGAATTGGGGTGTGTGTCATGACCTGGGTCCTTGGATTAATAGTCTAGAAATAATTTCATAAGGCCATCTCATCCCCAACATCCCCAGTCAACTCCAGCAGCAATAGTGGCGTTGCTGTTACTGTGACTGTGGTACAGAAAATTGTGCAATTACATTGTCAACTGCTTCTATTCAGTGTGGGCACATTAAAATTTCAGTTCATTGTGACCGTGCAGAGATATAACGGTTTATCAGCCAGGAAAATAAACTAAGGAGAGGAAGGCAATTTCAACACTGAGAGAGTGCGCCATGTCTGTACCAGGGAGAGAGCAGTGCTAACAAAGGGCATAAAGTGAACTGGTTTCATTCCAGAACTTACTCAGAGATAGTAG
Organism: Stegostoma tigrinum; assembly: GCF_030684315.1. Taxonomy (NCBI): domain Eukaryota; kingdom Metazoa; phylum Chordata; class Chondrichthyes; order Orectolobiformes; family Stegostomatidae; genus Stegostoma; species Stegostoma tigrinum. The sequence goes on along the minus strand of NC_081364.1, from coordinate 75,219,183 downwards.
GAACTGCCGATGCTGGAATCTGAGATAACAAGGTGTAGAGTTGGATGATCACAATAGGCCAGGCAGTATCAGAGGTTCAGGAAAGTTGATGTTTCAGGATTTGAAAATATTAGGTGTATATTCCTGCTGGCAGGTTTGCTGGTGTCTCTCAGGAGGATTGAAATTAGCTTGGCAGTGGTGTGGGAATCAATGCAAAGTGAATGGACTGAAAGGGAACTAGAGAATAGGGCCAGTAAGACTCAGAGAAAGAACAGACTGGGAGTGGTTGCTGATCAAAGCGGATCTAGTAGACTGAAGGTCACCAGTTTCAATGCAAGAAGTGTAACAGGTAGGGCAGAAGAACTTAGAGCTGGGATTCGTACTTAGAACTATGATGTTATTGCTATTACAGAGACTTGGTTAAGGAAGGGACAGGATTGATAGTTTAACGTTCCAGGATACAGGTGTTTCAGGCAGGATTGAGGCAGGTAGATAATGGGTGGGGGAGTTGCACTACTTGCTAAGGTGATTATCACAGCTGTACCTTGGGATGACACCTCGGATGGCTCATACAGCGAGGCAATATCGGTAGAGCTCAGGAACAGGAAGGGTGCACCCACAATGTTTGGCGTTTACTATAGGCCCCCCAACAGCAAGTTGGAGATAGAAGAACAGATACATTGCCAGATTTTGGCAATCTGTAAAAGTAACAAGGTTGTTGTCGTGGGTGATTTAAACTCCCCATATATTGACTGGGACTCACTTGGTGTTTGGGGCTCGGACGGGGCAGAGTTTGTAAGGACCATCCAGGAGGGCTTTTTGAAACACGATGTCGACAGTCCATCTTGGAAAGGGGCCGTACTGGACCTAGTATTGGGGAATGAACCTGCCCAGGTGGTCGATGTCTCAAGAAGGGAATAACTCAAAGACTGTGATCACAATTCAGTAAGTTTAAGGGTCCTGATGGATAATGATCGTTGTAGTTATCGAGTGAAGGTGTTAAATTGGGGAAAGGCTAATTACAACAATATTAGGCAGGAACTGAAGAATGTAGATTGGGACAGATGTTTGAGGGCAAATTCACATCTGGTATGTTGGAGGCTTTCAAGTGTAAGTTGCTGGGAAGTCAGGTCAAGTACGTTACTGTAAGGATGAGGGGTAAGTACAGCATGTTTAGGGAACCTTGGATAATGGGAGATATTGTGAGCCTAATTAGAAAGAAAAAGGAAGCATTTATTAAGGCCAGGAGGTTGGGAATATACGAAGCGAGGGTGGATGAAAAAGAAAGATGAAAGAAATTTAAGCGAGGAGTCAGGGCGGCTATAAAGGGGTCATGAAAAGTCATTGACCAACAAGATTAAGGAAAATCCCATATATCCATACAAAGAGCAAGATGGTAGCCAGGCAGAGGGATGGCCCACTCAAGGACAGGGAAGGGAATTTATATGCGGAGCCAGAGGAATATGGCGAGGTATTAAATGAGCACTTTGTGTCAGTATTTACAATAGAGAAGGACGTGGTGGATGATGAGTCTGGGGAAGGGTATGCGGATAGTTTGGGTCATATTGAGATCAAAAGTGTGGCGTTCCTCAAGAATCAGTGTTAGGACCTTTGCTATCTGTAATATATATATGTAAATGATTTGGAGGAGAATATAACTGGTCTGATTGGTAAGTTTGCTGATGACACAAAGGTTGTTGGAATTGCGGACAGCGATGAGGACCGTCGAAGGACAAAGCTGAATATCGATAGGTTGGTGACTTGGGCAGAGAATTGGCAGATGGAGTTCAATCCGGAAACATGTGAGGTAATGCATTCTGGAAGGTCTCATCCAGCTGGAAAATATCCAGTAAATGGCAGAACCCTGAAGAGCACTCACAGGCAGTGTGATCTGGGTGTCCAGGTATACAGGTCACTGAAAGTGGCTATGCAGGTGGAAAAGGTAGTCAACAAGGCATCTGGCATGCCAACCTTCATGGGCCTGGGCATTGAGTATAAAAATTGGCAGGTAATGTTGCACCCTGTCCTGTCTCAGAGACCATTGAAGAGTTCAACACGGGTCTGGAGTCACTTTTAGGACATACCAGGAAAGGACAGTAGATTTGCACCCTGAAAGTACATTGTTGAAGCACATTGGTTTTTACAATCGATATTGGCTTCAAGGCCCACTTTTGCTGACACCAGATTTGAAATTTTGATATTTTGTTAATTGTCTTAACTACCTTGGCTGCCAAAGCATTACCTGGTCTGGATTAATAATCTAATGATATTTCCACAGCAACACCATCTCCACATGGGGAACTATCAGAAACACCCTGAGCAGGTTATTTCTGTGCTACTTGACAGCTCTGTCAAAAACAACTTCCAACAATTCGACCACCCTGATGAGACTGAGGGTGTGGCAGTTGGTCAGATTGTAACTATTCTCCTCTTAGGGGACTGGGCACAGCTGAGTGATTTTCCACATTGCCAGGTAGGTGTCAGAGTTGGGGCTGGAATGAAACAGCTTCCCCAGGGGCACGGCTTGTTATGCAGCACAAGCCTTCAGTCCCATTGCAGGAATGGTGACAGGGCCAGTTATCTTTTTCGTGTCTTTAGATTATCATCTTTTTCTTGGTATCATGTGGAGTGAATTGAATTGGTTGAAGACTGGCATCTGTGATTTTGTAGGGGGTCATGATGAGGGTGAGCTAAGTAATCCACTCAATACTTCTGGCTGAGGATGGTGCAGATACTACATCCTTGACTTTTGTACTGATGTGGAGGGCTGTTCCATTGTTTCGGATGGGGATATTTGTGTAGCCCTCTCCTCCAGGGAGTTGTTTAACTGTCAATCACCATTTATGACTGGTTGTGGCAGGACTTCTGGTCTGTTGGTCTTGCAGTCACTTTGCCCTGTCTGTAATGTGTTAGTTCTGCTGTTTGGAATGCAAGCAGCCAAATCTGGTATTGAAAATGGGCTGGTGTCAGTTTTTGGTTCAGATGGTTCTCACCCCGGTGTGTTTGCCTGCACTCGTCACTGAACCATCGATCAACTTCATGGTAACCATAGACTGAGGGATTATCCGGGACAAAAAGTTACAGATTGTGGTTGAATTCAATTCTGCTTCTGCTGTTGCTGTGGTTTACATCACCACATGAATGCCAGGGTTGAGCTGCAATATGTGCAATGTCATTGTACGGCCTGTCCCCCAGTTCAGTCCGAGTCCCCATCGCTCCTGTACTCAGTGGCATACTCTGGGTTCTGATGTGGTAACACTTCTACTTTATTGTTCTTATTCTTCTGAGAGTCTCTCCATGATTTCAGGCTACCAATTTGTCACATTCCTCAAGACACATTTAACATATTCATCTGAATCTTTTCCCTTCCCCCAGTGAAATTTTCTGTTTTTAAAGTGAATGTGCTTCTCCCTGTTTCTCTGCCTGACCATGATTAAGTGCTCTGTAGTGCCAGTGATGCTAGCCTTAACCAATAAATGAGTGCACCTTGCTGTGCCATTCACTTCCCAGTGTATGGTGCTCCATGTTGGACAGAGCGTTTGTGCAGCTTTGACACACACTGTTGGAATTTATTTGAAAATAGAAATTGCCGAAGAAACTAAGCAGGTCTGGCAGCATCTATGGAGTCACTGCAAAGTTCATCTGTCGGATCCAGTGACACTTCTTCAAAGCTCTCAGTTTCATCAGCAACTTTTGTTTTTGTTTCAGATTTCCAGCGTCCACAATTCTATGTTTTGTTGAAAATTTATTTTGTGCCGATTCATTTCTAGAGAAACTCAGCAGTTCTGGATGCATCTGTGGAGACAGAGAAACAGAGTTAAGGTTTCAAGTCCAGCATGAGCCTTCTTCAGAACTGAAAAGGATTGGAAAATACCTTGACAGAGGTGGAGGAGGAGTGACAGAAAACAGAGGGCGTGTTGTACAGTGCAAAAGACAAATGGACGTTTAGTTGTAGTGAAAGAAAAACAGATGTAGAATGGGAGTAAATACAGGTGTGAATGGGAGAGATGGGTTCCTTCCATTCAGTGCAAGATAAACAAGGCACAAACATGACATGGTCACAGGGAGATCGGGAGGGAGAACGTACGAAAAATGGAGAACATTCCCAATGGTGTCAGGCTGTGAAGTTATGGAATTGAACATTAAGGCCTACAAGCTATAAAGCACAAAGCATAAAATGAGCAGTAACTCGAGCTTGGGATGCCCTTCATTGAAGCATTGCAATAACCCAGGGGCAAAATGTTAGCATGAGAACAAGGTATATTATCGAAATTGGAAGCAACGAGGAGGTTAGGGTTATTCCTACAGACAGAGTGGAAGTGTTTGGCAAAGCAGTTTCTCTTTGGTCTCGCCAGTGTAAAGCAGGCAGCATTGTGAGCAGCAATGACAATAGACTGGATTGAAAGAGTACAAGTGAAATGCTGCTTCTCCTGGAAGGTGGGTTTTGGGTTGCAGAGAAAGGAGGAATGAGTCTGCGATCTTTTCAAATATCCGGCTTTATTTCATCTTCAATATTGACAACATTGTTGTACATTGGGACCTCTGCAGCAACAGCTTTCATTGTGCTTCTTCGACTTTTAAAACCTCAATTTACTCACAGGCTGCTCCCAACATCCTTAACTACAGGGTCTAGGCAACAATTTGTTTGTCATGTGCGCTCCTGTATGCTTTAAACCGATTTCCTTCATTTCAACCGCACTTTCAAGTCTTCAGTTTGTAATATAATTTGTAAATTTAACCCTTGTTATGCTGTAGCTTAATCAATTTTTTTTCAATATACTCCACCACTTCCCTGCTTTAATACTCTGGACCTCTACTCAAAAAACTAAAGATCCACTGAGCCTTGGTCAAAATATTTTTCATTGCCCCATCACCTATAATTTCCTGATTTCTGTGTCTCTCTCTCCTTAAACAGCGGGGTGATATTTGCCAGTCTTCTGGGACCCTCTCTGATTCCAGCGATTCCTGAAAGATCACCAGCAAAGCCAAACAAACTCGTCCGCTATCTCCTTACATCTATGGTGCGCAGTCCATCTGATCTGGTTAATTTATCCACCTTCAGATCTTTCAGCTTCCCCAGCACCTTCTCCTTACTGGTGGTCACCTCACTTACCTCTGCCTCTGATTCGCTTTATGGTCTGGCTGGCTGCTGGTGTCTTCCACCGTGAAGACTGATGCATAGTCCCCAATCAGATACTCTACCATTTCTATGTTTCTCTAACTACTCCAGCCTCATTTCCAGCAGTCCCGTGTTTGGTCCTGCTTCCCTCTCTTCCTTGTTATATATCTAAAGACCTCTTGCAACCTTCTTTTATATTATTAACAAGCTTGCCATCATATTTCATCTTCTCCTCCCTATTGTTTTTATCATTTACCCTAAGATGGAATGTCAAGTCTTACTAATCCTTTGGATTTCCAATAGTCTTCACCACTTTGAACACTTTCTCTTTTGCTCTTATGCTGTCCCCAACTTCCTGTATTACCGACAGCTGCCTTGTCCTCCCTGAGTATGCTTCTTCTCCCTTGGGAGGAATTTAAAATGTGCCTTCGAATTATCCCAAGAAAGTCCTGCCAATGCCGCTCCACTGTTTTCCCTGCTCGGCTTCCCTTCCCATCAACTCTGGCAACATCCTTCTCCCTTTATCGTGATGTTCCTCCATTATTATCACATCACATCCACAAATGAGCAATAGATCTAACTGAAAGAGGGAGGTTTGAGAGATTTACCGGGGACTTTTGAAGGATTTATTAACAAGATATAAATAGAGAGCGAGACTGAAACAGAGAGGGAATATGGATTAAGAGTTGTAAAAATAGATTATTGACAGAAGTAAATGTACTTCGCTATTTTGGCAATTTCTGTGTGCTGTGTTCCTCAGTACAATGAAGGTACAACAAAGTAACATGTTCGCATTCTCTGTCTGATGCCAGAACTTTTATCTACACTAATATGACAGACGCCAGCCATTGACAGAACCCAGCAGGTCAGTATATTTATTTCCTTGCAATGTGTTAATTAATTGAAATAAGGTGCGACACACAAAGCAGAAATTTATAACACACAAACTGATAAGAATGAGAGAGGAGAGCATAGAAACCCAGAGAGGGGAAATTCTTGAGAGAATGGGAACAGAACACATCAGCTGAGAATCAAACAATGTTTAAATGTTTTATAAATTTTGTACATCGTCTGCATCATGTTTTGTGAACTATGTCTCAGTTGTTAACTCTGAATGTCTTGTGCATACATGAACAGTCTTTTCTATCTGCACACACTGACAGAGTACAAATCAAATCATTTCTCCTCTATTCCTAACTATTATGTTTTGTTTACATTGTCACTCGCCATTCCTTCGGACAAGGATATTCTTTTTCCTTCTCTGTATTTTATTTTATTCTGACTATAAGATGATATTGGTGTCTGGGGGATATCGCTTTACTCCTGCCCAGTCTGCATTTCCTATTCTCCTATTCCTTTCTGTATGCTAACCAATCACATAGATGCTGTCTCTGACTCTTTAATCCCAATAAACACGGCAATTGGAAATGTAATGCTTACTTTTAAGCTCAGGCCAAAGGAAATGGGAAAGAAAATGTGTATAAACTGTGAAAAAATGATTGCAACTTTAGAGGGAAATTATTGAATGTATTGTGTTAAAGATAAAATGTTGCCTCATTCAGGCAATGAGAGGAAAGTTCAGCATTTCCTGTCTTTCTTCAGGGCAGTTGTGTCCAGAGACAGGGCTTACATTGGCAGTTATAGTGGAGGAGGCTTCAGAGCAGGGACAACCTTTTGAATGGCTCTTAGGAATGTGGTTACACCGAACGCCTCATGTGGATAACACAATAGAGTCATCGAGCGTGTGAAAAGAAATCTTCACCTTTCTCCTTTATGTCTAACAGTGTGAGAGTAATTGGAGATGAGCACTACGACCAATAGCAGGCAATGTCAGCTTCCCACCCAGAACAGGTATTTATGTTACATTTAAAGTGTTGTAGTGAAAGGGGTTAACTGGAGCTGTTTGTTCCGTGAATCAAATTAATGACTGTCCCGATGGATACTGACTGTGTCACTGGAGGGTTTCCCGCTTCTATTAATAAGGGGTTTCTTCCAATGCAGTATCCCATCGTATCAATAGTTGCACCATCCTCAGTAAGATTGGGATCAGCAGCTGCAGAGAGTGGAGAGATCAGAATCTGTGACCAGCAGATTGGGATGTTCCAACAATGGCTCAGAATGTGAGAACAATGGAGTGGAAAGTTACGACAACGCACCAGAATCTGAGAGGAATAGATTGGGATATTCCAACAATGGACAGGAGTTTATCTGATGGCCTTGACTGTCTTACTTTCAATTGGATACCATTAATATTGCGAATAGAAGCTGTCCTGATAATTATTCAAGCAGGTTACTATCCCATTCTCTCTTTTGTTGGTGTTCCTGCTAAGTTTCTCCGTGTCTTTCCATTTATTAATTCCGTAAGTCTTGGTGAACAGCATCTCGATTTCTATTTTCTATCTTTGACAAAGATGGAAACTATTGTATTCACTTTCAGTAACAAACTCAATTCTTATGCCATGGCTTCACTTACAAACATCTGAGGATGCAGAAAAGTATTCATAACCACCATTGGCCCATTTTGCCCAGAGCTGATCTGTATCATAATATTCACTTTATCACCAATAATATCCCCAGTCTTCACTTCTGCCTCAGTGCTGTTTATGAATAAATCATAATCTGCTCCTTTCCAGTTGCAGTTCTCTTCTGGCCGCACTTGCAGTTCCTAAAATTTTGACTGGAGACTGATTCTTGTCTCTACCTGGACCGATGCCAGTTGCAAAGTGTGAAGACAGTTTGATTCTAAATGAGGTGGTCACGGCTTTGTGTCACTGGTTTCAGCATAATCTGTCAATGGTCGTCAAATGACAGTTTCATTGAACTGTTTAGATTCTAGAACTCTCTGAGCAGGAGTGGGTGCCATGTCCATCATCTCCTCAGTGCAGTGCTCCGATGTATTCACTTGGTCACAGAGGCCGTATCTTTTCACCCCAAACCCACTGACCCACTGCTGAGTGAAATACATTAATTCTGTCTCCACAGAAGATGAGACAGAAAATCTTCCAGAAATTCTACAGGACAGTGACTGTGAAATTGAGAAACTGTGAAATTGAGAAACTGTGGGAGATTAGAATTAATAAAGAGGAATTGCTTAAAACTAATTGAACTGAAGTTTGGTACTTTGCTCTGGTATGTCCCAGAGAATACAGGAGGTGGGAATAGAGCTAGTGAAAGAGTTACAGGGTCATACAGCTCTTCAGTCCAACCGGTCCATGTCAAACATAATCAGAAACTAATCTCGTCCCACCTGCCTGGGCTTGACCAGGCTTGGAGGGCCGAATTTTCTTTGTTCTTTGATCTTTGTAAGTTCCCTTCTCAGTTGTTCCCCTCTCAGCTTTGAACTTAGCACTTGACTTTTTGCCTCACCTCCCCCTGAGAAGTGGACCTTGGTTATTCAGAATATTCATGGAATTGAAATTTTATAAACCTCTGTCATGCCACCCCTCAGCCTCTGACACTCCAGGGGAAAACCTTTCAAACTATACGGCCTCTCCCTACAGTTCAAACCCTCCTGTCGAGGAACATCCTTGTAAATCTTTTTTCTGCACCCTCTCAAAAATAACAACTTCCTTCCTTTAGCAGAGCCAACCGATGTGTGCGCAGTATTCTTAAAGTGGCCTCATCAATGTCCTGTACAGGAGCAACATGCCATCCCAACCCCTATACCCAATGCTCTGACTGATTATGGTATTCATGACAAATGTGTCCTTCCCTACCCTGTCTCACATGCTCCTCCACTTTCAAGAAACTATGTGTGTGCACCCAAGGTCTCTTTATTCAGCAAGAGTCCCCAGGGCCCCAGCCTTGACTGTATAAGACCAGAAGACGATAAGACATAGGAGTGGAAGTAAGGCCATTCGGCTCATCAAGTCCACTCTGCCTTTTAAATCATGGCTGATTGGCATTTCAACTCCACTTCCCTGCACTCTCCCTGTAGCCCCTGATTCCTTCTGAGATCAAGAATTTGTCGATTTCTGCCTTGAAGGCGTCCAACGTCCAGGCCTCCACTGCAGTCCGTGGCAATAAATTCCACAAGCCCACCACTCTCTGGCTCAAGAAATGTCGTCTCATTTCAGTTTTAAATTTATCATCTCTAATTTTAAGGCTGTGCCCACGGGTCAAAGAACAAAGAAAATTACTGCACAGGAACAGGCCCTATGGCCCTCCAAGCCTACACCAAACAAGATCCTCTGTTAGTGAGTTTTGGGAAGATTTGTAGCTCAAGTTGAGTTTCTGGATGTGAGTTTGCTCGCTGAGCTGGAAGGTTAGTTTTCAGACATTTCGTCACCATTCTAGGTAACATCATCAGTGAGCCTCCGATGAAGCGCTGGTGTTATGTCTCGCTTTCTATTTATCTGTTTCGGTTTCCTTGGCTTGGTGATGTCATTTCCAAATCTTTTTATCAGAGGATGGGAGATGGGCTCCAAATCAATGTGTTTTTTGATGGAGTTCCAGTTGGAATGCCAAGCTTCTAGGAATTCTCGTGCATGTCTCTGTTTGGCTTGTCCTAGGACGGATGTGTTGTCCCAATCAAAGTGGTGTCCTTCCTCATCTGTATGTAAGGATACGAATGATAGTGGGTCATGTCGTTTTTTGGCTAGTTGATGTTCATGTATCCCGGTGGCTAGCTTTCTGCCTGTTTGTCCATTTGATTGTCCATTTGTACTGTTTGATTGGGACAACACATCCATCCTAGGATAAGCCAAACAGAGACACGCTTGAGAATTCCTCGAAGCATGGCATTCCAACCGGAACTCCATCAACAAACACATTGATTTGGAGCCAATCTACCATCCTCTGAGAAAAAAGAACAGGACATTTCATCACCAACACAGGAAATGACATCACCAACCCAAGGAAACCTAAACAGATAAATAGAAAGCGGGACATAACACCAGCACTTCATCGGAGGCTCGCTGATGATGTTACCTAGAATGGTGATGAAATGTCTGATAACTAAACTTCCAGCTCAGTGAGCAAACTCACATCTAGAAGATCCTCTGTCCAACCTGTCATCTATTTTCAAACGGTCTGGCTCCATTTTCTCTCTGCCCATCCACATACCTGTCCAAATATATCTTAAAAGACGCTAACGTGTCTGCATCGACCACCTCCGAATGCAACGCGTTCCAAGCAGCCACCACCCTCTGTGTAAAGAACTTTCCACGCATATCACCCTTAAACTTTCCTCCTCTCACTTTGAACTCATGACCCCTAGTAACTGAGTCCCCCACTCTGGGAAAAAGCTTCTTGCTATCCACCCTGTCTATACCCCTCATGATTATGTAGACCTCAATCAGGTCCCCCCTCAATCTCCGTCTTTCTAATGAAAATAATACTAATCTATTCAACCTCTCTTCATAGCTAGCACCCTCCATACCAGGCAACATCCTGGTGAACCTTCTTTGCACCGTCTCCGAAGCAGTCACACCCTTTTCGTAATATGGCGAACAGAGCTGTATTCAGTACTCCAAATGTGGCCGAACCAAAGTCCGATACAACTGCAACATGACCTGCCAACACTTGTACTCAATACCCCGTCCAATGAAGGAAAGCATGCCATATGCCTTCTTGACCACCCTATTCACCTGCGTTGTCACCTTCAGGGAACAATGGACCTAAACACCCAGATCTCTCTGTTCATCAATTTTCCCTCGGACTTTTCCATTTACTGTATAGTTCGCCCTTGAATTTGATCTTCCAAAATGCATCACCTCGCATTTGCCCAGATTGAACTCCATCTGCAATTTACCTGCCCAACTCTCCAGTCTATCTATATTCTGCTGTAATCTCTGACAGTCCCCTTCACTGTCTACTACTCAACCCAACTTAGTGTCATCAGCAAACTTGCTGATCAGACCACCTACATCTGCCTCCAAATCATTTACATATATCACAAACAACAGTGGTCCCAGCACAGATCCCTGTGGAACACTACTGGTCACAGGTCTCCAATTTGAGAAACTCCCTTCCGCTACAACTCTCTGTCTCCTGTTGCCTCGCCAGTTTTTTATCCATCTAGCTAGCGCACCCTGGACCCCATGCGACTTCACGTTCTCCATCAGCCTGCCATGGGGAACCTTAACAAACGCCTTACTGAAGTCCATGTATATGACATCTACAGCCATTCCCTCATCAATCAACTTTGTCACGTCCTCAAAGAATACTATTCAGTTGGTAAGACATGACCTTCCCTGCACAAAACCATGTTGCCTATCACTGATATGCCCATTTGCTTCCAAATGGGAATAGATCCTATCCCTCAGTATCTTCTCCAGTAGCTTCCCTACCACTGATGTCAGGCTCACCGGTCGATAATTACCTGGATTATCGTGGCTGCCCTTTTTAAACAAGGGGACAACATTAGCAAGTCTCCAGACCTCCGGGACCTCACCCGTGTCTAAGGATGCTGCAAAGATATCTGTTAAAGCCCCATCTATGTCCTCTCTAGCTTCGCTCATTAACCTGGGATAGATACCATCCGGACCAGTGGATTTGTCCACCTGAATGACTTTTAGGATACCCAACACTTCCTCCTTCCTTATGTCAACATGACCCAGAGTAAGCAAACATCTATCCCTAACCTCAACATCTGTCATGTCCATCTCCTTGGTGAATACCAATGCAAAATACTCATTAAGAATGTCACCCATTTTCTCTGAATCAGCACATAACTTTCCTTCTTTGTCCTTAAGTCAGCCAATCCTTTCTCTAGTTACCCTCTTGCTCTTGTTATATGAATAAAAGGCTTTGGGATTTTCCTTAACAATGTTTGCCAGCAATATCTCATGTCCTCTCTTAGCCCTCTTAATCCGTCGTTTCAGATTCACTCTACATTCCCGATATTCTTGCAAAGCTTCGCCAGTCTTCAGTTGCCTAGACCTCATGTATGCTTCCTTTTTTACTCTTGGCTAGTCTCACAATTTCAACTGTCATCCATGGTTCCTTCATCTTGCCATTTCTATTCCTCATTTTCACAGGAACATGTCTCTCCTGCACGCTAATCAACCTCTCCTTAAAAGCCTCCCACACACCAAATGTGGATTTACCTTCAAACAGCTTCTCCCAATCTACATTCCTCACATCCTGCTGAATTTTGGTATAGTCAGCCTTCCCCCCAGTTCAGTACTCTTCCTTTAGGACCACTCCCATCCTTGTCCATGAGTATTGTAAAACTTACGGAATTGTAGTCGCTATTTCCAAAGTAGTCCCCTACTGTAATATCAACCACCTGGCCAGGTTCATTCCCCAGCACCAGGTCCAGTATGGCACCTTCCCGAGTTGGACTACATACACACTGCTCTAGAAAACCCTCCTGGACACACCTTACAAATTCTGCTCCATCTTGACCCCCAACACTGAGTGAATCCCAGTCAATGTTGGGAAAATTAAAATCTCCCATCACCACCAGCCTTTTTCTCCTACACCTTTCCATTATCTGTTTACATATTTGTGCCTCTATCTCACGCTCGCTGTTGGGAGACCTGTAGTACAGCCCCAACATTGTGACTGCATCCTTCCTATTTCTGAGTTCTACCCATATTGCTTCATTGCTTGAGTCCTCCATGGTGCCCTCCTTCAGTACGGCTGTGTTACCGTCTTTGACAAGTACTGCAACTCCTCCACCCCTTTTATCTCCCTCTCTAACCCCACTGAAGCATCGATATCCTGGTACAACTAGTTGCCAATCATACACTTCCCTCAACCAAGCCTCAGTAATAGCAATAACATCATACTTCCAGGTACTGATCCAAGCCCTAAGCTCATCTGCCTTATCAACTACACTTCTCGCATTAAAACAAATGCACCTCAGGCCACCTGTCCCTTTGTGTTCATCATCTGCTCCCTGGCTACTATCCCCTTTCGTCACACTGACTCCATTAGCTAGTTCCCTACAGGCTTTCGTTACTACCTCTTTTGTGTCCAATATTTGGTTCCCATCCCCCTGTCACATTAGTTTAAACCCTCCCCCACAGCATTAGCAAAAGTACCCCCAAAGTCATTGGTTCCAGTCTGGCTCAGGTGTAGACCATCCAGTTTGTAATAGTCCCACATTTCCCAGAACCGGTTCCAATGTCCCAAAAATCTGAACCCCTCCCTCCTATACCATCTCTCATGCCACACATCCATCCTAGCTATTCTTTCATTTCTGCCCTGACTAGCACGTGGCACTGGTAGCAATCCTGAGATTACTGCATTTGAGGTCCTACTTTTTAACTTGGCTCCGAGCTTCCTAAATTCTGCTTGTGGGACCTCATCCCGTTCTCTGCCGATATCGTTGGTGCCTGTACGCACCACGACAACTGGCTGTTCACTCTCCACCTTCAGAATGTTCTGCAGCCGATCGGAGACATCCCTGACCCGTGCACCTGGGAGGCAACATACCATTCGGGAGTCCCGTTTTCGACTGCAGAACCGCCTATCTATTCCCCTTACAATTGAATCGCCAATGACTATCACCCTTCCACTCTTTTTCCTGCCCAAATAAATGAAGACAGCCCCTGCACGAAGTAAGCTTTTTAAAGTGGGAACAAAATCTGTTACCTTCCCGGCAGCATCCTGGCGCTCTCTCTTTCTGGCTCTCGCTCTCCTCCTGCCTAACAGAAACTACTTAGTCTCCCCGAGTCTCCCGCCAAACAGAAACAACTTCCTAGCATCCACTCCTTCTAAGCCATCCATTATTTTGTAAGTTTCTATTGGGTCTCCCCTCAACCTTCTAAACTCCATTGAGTACAATCCCACAACCCTTAGCCGTTCATCATACGTTAAAACTACCATTCCAGGGATCATCCGTGTGAATCTCCGCTGGACACGCTCCAGGGCTAGTATGTCCTTCCTGAGGCGTGGGGCCCAAAGTCCTGCCCTGCTTTACTCTACCAAACGCAAAACCTCTCATTTATCTAAATTTAACTCCATCAGCCACACCTTGGACCATTGGCCCATCTGATCAATGTCCCTTTGCACTCTGCTATAAACTTCACCACTGTCCACGGCGCCACTTTTCGATGTCATCTGTAAACTTACTGACAATGCCTCTGATGTTCACATCCAAATCCTTTATATTAATGAGGGAAAGCAGGGAACTCAGCACTGATTCTTGCAGCACACCACTGGTCACTGGTCTCCAGTCTGTAAAACAATCCTCCACCTTCAAGCCAATTTTGAATTCAATTGACTAGCTCCCCCTGGATCCCATGTGATTACCCATTACTAATCTGTCTGCCATTCGGAACATTATGGAACACCTTCCTGAAGCCGATTTGGAAAATGTCTGCCACAGTGCCTTCATCAACCTTCTTTATCACCTCTTCAAAATAATGAAGTTAGTGAGACGTGATTTCCACTGCACAAAGCAATGTTTACTATCCCTATTCACTTCTTGCTTTTCCAAGTGCATGTAAATCCTATCCCTCAGAATCCCCTCCAACAACTTATCCAGCTCCCATGTCAGGCTCACTAGTCTCTGGCGCACTGGCTTTCCGGGTCACTGTTCCCTTTTCTAGTCCCACCTCTCCCCTGATCACTACAAATTTTAAATGTAACCAGGTTGGTGATCAGGCTGATAATATAGGTGTCAGACTGGGTCAGGGTCAGTGTAAGGAAAGAGTCAGACAGTTTTCATTAATCTGCTAAAATGACACATTTATGACCAAAGCAATTTTACTCAAACTATGATGCGAAGAAGAAAGACACACACACACACACACACACACACACACTCAAATATTTGATGACAATCTGCAATATTAATTTGAAAAAAACTTTGTCCACGTAACAGTTGAACTCATGATAAAAGGAAAAATGTGAGAGATTGTCCCAAATGCTATTCTGCTTCCAAATTTATTCTGCTCGCACAAGTTGTTGGTAATGGGATTATTTCCTGGAACTATTAGATTTGGCTGAATTCCCTTTGCTACAGGCAGTGGGAGATTCCAATTAATCCTCATCATGAACCCTCCATGAGTGGTAATGATGATCGGTGCATTTTCAGCTCTCATACATTGATGCGATGAGGAACAAGGAAATAGAGAGCGAGAGATAGGCTGTTGCTTTTCAGGCAGGTTGCATTTATTTTCCCCTCTCTGAGTTGAATCGCGCAATAATGCTGTCCAACCCCCAAACATGAACATGTGAGGTCCTCTTGAACATTATCCGAGCTATTAGTTTCCATCACATTCCCTGCTCCATGTTGGCGCATCATTGCTGCTGTCATACACAGAGTCATTTCCTGAGCAACAAAAGGGCCTACTTGATTTAACGACAGGTTTATCTGTGCCTGCATAATTTAAAAATAACAAGTCTTGATGTCTTCACAACATCTATATTAAAATGAATGTGTCTTACTCCTAAAAAAATACAGAAATTAGTGGAAAAGCTCAGCAGCCTGGCAGCATCTATGAAGAGAAATTAGAATTAACGTTTCAGGTCAAGTGAACCTTCCTCAGAATCTGTTTTATTTTTTAAATCATTTCCCCAGTTGTATTCTCCCAATCAAGACAAATTATCCGTCAGGTATTCACCATTTACACTCTCCTCAAGTTCTCATATCGTCAAGAATATTTCTGGTTCTCAGAACTAAACTGTTAATCCTCCAGAACATGATGCCTTCATCACAGGACAGTGTATAGAGAACCATCTTTGAAAAGTTTCAAAGGCCAGTGTGATTTTTTTTAGTTTCGGGCATATTAACTACAGACAGAGCATGAGATGGATTCTCAGCAATGCCCTGTACAGAAGCAGGGAAACATGCCTAACATCATACCCAGCACCCTTTTCAAGAAACAGCACTATTCCATTTACTTTCCAAATCACTTGCGACATCTTCCAACTAACTTTGTATGATTTCTGTACCAGGACACACAAATCACTCAGAAGCACCGATCTCTGCGTTACTTCTCCAGTCATATAATTTACTGCTGTTTTATCCTTTCCCCAAAACACAAATGTCCCGCAACCCACACTACTGTTTTATTTGCATTGCCGGAAGTTTGCTCCCAAACACCCACTGTCTACACACCAGTATAGATCGCCTCCCTCCACTTGTCATCTTATTGGGTGACTATAATGCTGTATTAGCACATTGAGCTCCAATCCTATCAGCCCTTCATCGAAATCGTTAATCTGGATTGTAAACTGTTGATGAACTCACAACATTCCTTGAGGAATTCCATTAGTCGCAGCTTTCCAACCTGAAACTAAATAATTATCTATACTCTGCATTTCTTGTGAGTGAACCAGGACTCGCTGTGTTGCAGCCCAGAACGGCTGCAGGGCCTCTGCTGTGGTGTGTAGCTGGTTGTCGAGAAGTATCTGAGCTCAGCAACACACCATTAGGGTCATTTGTTTTTAGATCATCAGGTAGAGGTTGTACTGTCAATGCTTCTGATCCTTGAGCGTTTAAAAAACAAGCACAGAATATAGACTGACATTTGAGTAAAATGCTGTGAGGTCAAAAATGCTGTCTTTCAGATGCAGCAAGAAATCTAGTCTGCCCTCTCAATCAGGTGTTCAATTTTCCCCGGAAATGTATCGAGGAGGAGGGGAGAATTCCTATCAGTCTGGTTAACATCTGTCCCTTAAAGAACATCATAAATATAGAGAAGCTTCTGGTTAATTTCGTTTTTGGCTGTGGGTGCTGTGTGGAAAAATTGCCACAATTGGTGCACGATAAAATAAAATATCGTTGACAAGTGACCTTATAGACGTTTGCAAAGTCATAAGGGACACAGGAGTGGAAACAGCCAAGGTCTTTTCCCCGGGGTGGGGGAGTCCAAAACGAGAGGGCACAGCTTTAAGGAGAGAGGGGAAAGGTTTAAAAGCGACTTAAGGGGCCACATTTTCATGCAGAGGGTGGTGTGTTTGTGGAATGAGCTGCCAGACGAAGTGGTGGAGGCTGGTACAATTACAACATTTAAATGGCATCAGGATGGGTATATGTTTCGGAATGGTTTAGAGAGGAATGGACTAAATGCTGGCAAATGGGACCAGATTTATTTAGGATATCTGGATGGTGTGGATGATTTGGACCGAAGGGTCTGTTTCCATGCTGTATATCTCTGTGTCTCCATGACAGCAACCATGACTGTTTGAATGGGGACATCCTTTTCCTCTGTAACAGCTTTGAAGGGTGGAGTGAGACAACAACAAACAGGATACGAGCTGCAGTCGGCCAACTGGACCCTCGAGACTGCTGCTTAATTTAGAAAGATCGTGGCAGATCTGTTTGTGGCTGAACACACTTTTCCTGTTTATTCCCAATAATGGAGTCTCTTGTCCATGAAAGGTCAGTTGAGCTCCGCCTTGAATATCTTCACTATCCCAGTGTTCACTGTTCCCTGGGGATGAGAACACCACAGACAGCACAATGTTAAAGAGAAAGATATATTCGTATCGCAGTCTTAATTGGGAGACTCCTTAAAGTGTGTTAGCCTCACAGAAAATTACCTTCTCTAAATATTCCCGATACCTTCAGACCAGGCAGTATAGGAAATTGGAGCAGAATTTGCCATCTGGCCCATCGAGTCTGCACTGCTGTTCGATTATGCTTGGCATATTTCTCAAAACAATTCTCTTGCCTTCTCACCATAACGTTTGAACTGCTTATTCATCAAAATGTATCTATCTCCATGGCTGTGTGTGTCCGTGCATGCGCGTGTGTGCCTGTGTGTGTGTTTCTGCTTTATGGCAGGAGACAGGGTGGTCATGGAGGATTGTCCTTCAGACTGGAAGCCTGTTATTAGCGGTGATCCACAGGGATCGGTGTTAGATTTACTTTTGGTTGTCATTTAAATGAATGATTCAGATGAAAATTATAGAAGGCAAGGTTAGCAAGTTTACGGATGACACTGAGATTATTTGAACCATAGACAGAAAAGGTTATCCAAGATTACGAAGAGATCCTGAGCAAATGAATGAATCATAAAGATGCACAGTATGGGAACAAATCCTGTGGTCCACATGTCCATGCTGCCCAGGTATCCGAAATTAATCTCATCCCATTTGCCAGCATTTGGCCTACATTCCTCTGGACCCTTCCAAAACATGTGCCGATCCTTTGAAATGGCATTTTCACAAGCCTCCAGCACTTTATCTGGAAGTTCATTCATATGGTTTTTAAATCGTTCCCGTTGTTCCATAAACCTGTGCCTTCTAATGTTTGACTCCCCATACTCTAGAAAAAGATCCTCACTATTCACCCTATCCATGCCCTTCATGATTTTATAAACATACATACGGTGCACATTTTACTCCAATCAACACGAATTGCTGTGCTTTGTGTTATCCCGGGCCTGAATTCTGAAATTCAACACTGGTCCTTCTCAATCAAGTCACAACTATGGAAATAAAAAATTAACCAACTTGTTTAGACATTTTATGAAACACTGCTGTGGGATTTGAATCGAGACCTCTGGTCCAAAGGTGAAGGCCACCACACTGCGATGGCCCCTGAATCTACAATATGGCTGTCCCGTCTTTTTGCTCATCAACCTGTTCTGACAGGCTGTGACACACCTCTGCAATTGGCAGGAGTTGTATCCAGAACTTCTGGTCCAGAGCTAGTGACATTATCATAGATTCAGAGATTGGAATTGAATCAGAGCTCTGGCACAGAGGCGTAGGCGCTACCCATTACACAAGACCAAAGTCATGCCCAGATTTTGAGTCACATTTTACGTGCCAACTTTCAGCTGAATTTGAATTTATCAAATTCTGGTTAAATGTACTGAATTACACAGGGGAGATTTTTTAGTGTTGAACAAATGCAAGGTACTTGCCTAAACTACAGGATATTGAGGGAATGTGCTGTGCCATTGAGATAAACTATTAACATCTTTAATTGCTTTGCTATGATTTCCAGCTCAAATGGATACTATCTGCCCTTCTCCAACCGCCAACACACCCCCTCCTCCTGGACACCATCCCCAGGCCTCCTACCCCCACTCGACTTCTTCATCTCCAACTGCCATTGAGACATCAATTGCCTCAACCTCTCCACCCCTCTCACCCACCCCAACCTCGCCCCGCAGAACATACAGCCCTCCGCTCCCTTGTCTCCAACCCTCACCTCACTATAAAACCCACGGACAAGGGAAGCACAGTTGTAGAATGGCGCACTGACCTCGACATTGCTGAGACCAGATGCCAGCTCTCTGACACCTCCCTCTACTGCCTCCTTGATCATGACCCCACCCCTGACCACCAATACATCATCTCCCAGACATTCCTCAACCTCATCACCTCAGGTGACCTCCCACTCACAGCCTCCAACCTCATCGTTCCCTAATCCTGCACCGCCTGCTTCTATCTCCTTCCCAAAATCCACAAACCTGCCTTCCCTGGTCAACCCATTGTCTCTGCCTGCTCCTGCCCCACCGAACTTATCTCCACCTATCAGGACTCCATTTTCTCTCCCTTGGTCCAGCAACTCCCCACCAATGTCCATGATACCACCCACGCCATCCACCTCCTCCAGAACTTCCAATTCCCTGGTCCCCAAAACCTCATCTTCACCATCGACCTCCACTCCCTGTATACTTGTAATCCCCATACAGATGACCCAAAGGACATCTGCTTCTTCCTGTCCCCCAGGTCTGACCAGTCCCCCTTCACTGACGCCCTTGTCCGCTTAGCTGAACTCGTCCTCACCATTAATAACTTCTCCTTCAAGCCCTTCCACTTCCTACAGACAAAGGGTGCCGCATGGGCCCATGTTATGCCTGCCTCTTTGTAGGTTACATAGAACAACCCCTTTTCCGAAGCCACGCTGGCCCTAAACTCCACCTCTTCCTCCGTTATATTGATAACAGTATTGGTGCCGCCTCGTGCTCCCAGAAGGAGCTCAAACAGTTCATCCACGTCACCAACACCTTCCACCCCAACCTTGAGTTTCCCTGGACCATTTGTGACAGATCTCTCTCCTTCCTGGGCCTCTGTGTTTCCATCTCTGGAAACTACCTGGAAACCAATATCCATTTCAAGCCTACCAACTCCCACAGCTACCTAGAATACACTTCTTCCCACCCACCTTCCTGCAAAAATGTCATCATCTATTCCCAATTCCTTCGCCTCCTCTGCATCTGTTCCTGAGATGAGGCATTCCACTCCCAGAAATCCCAGATGTCTTAGTTTTTCCAGGATTGCAACTCCCCCTCCACAGTGGTTGAAAATACCCTCGAACGCATCGCTCATGTTTTGCGCAACTCATCCCTCAAACCCCCTCTCCTCAATAAAACCAAAACAGAATCTTCTCGTCCTTAGGTACTCCACCCGCCCCGACCACCCCCACCAACATCCGGACCCAACCCATCATCCTCCAGCACCTGTGCCATCTGCAATCTGACACCACCACCAAAGACATTTTTCATAGAACATAGACATAGAACATAGAACAGTACAGCACAGAACAGGCCCTTCAGCCCACAATGTTGTGCCGACCATTGATCCTCATGTATGCACCCTCAAATTTCTGTGACCATATACATGTCCAGCAGTCTCTTAAATGACCCCAATGACCTTGCTTCCACAACTGCTGCTGGCAATGCATTCCATGCTCTCACAACTCTCTGTGTAAAGAACCCGCCTCTGACATCTCCTCTATACGTTCCACCAACCAGCTTAAAACTATGACCCATCGTGCTAGCCATTTCTGCCCTGGGAAATAGACTCTGGCTATCAACTCTATCTATGCCTCTCATTATCTTGTATACCTCAATTAGGTCCCCTCTCCTCCTCCTTTTCTCCAATGAAAAGAGACCGAGCTCAGTCAACCTCTCTTCATAAGATAAGCCCTCCAGTTCAGGCAGCATCCTGGTAAACCTCCTCCGAACCCTCTCCAAAGCATCCACATCTTTCCTATAATAGGGCGACCAGAACTGGACACAGTATTCCAAGTGTGGTCTAACCAAAGTTTTATAGAGCTGCAACAAGATCTCACGACTCTTAAACTCAATCCCCCTGTTAATGAAAGCCAAAACACCATATGCTTTCTTAACAACCCTGTCCACCTGGGTGGCCATTTTAAGGGATCTATGTATCTGCACACTCGCCACTCTTCCCTGCTTTCCGGAGGGACGACTTTCTCCATGAATCTCTTTTCTGCTCCACACTCCCATCCAGCTCCACATCACCCGGCTCTTTTCCCTGCAACTGAGAGAAGTGCAGAACCTGCCCCGACTCCACCACCCAGTACTCTCCATCCCAGGCTACAGGAAAACCTTCTACATCAAACAGATGTTCACCTGCACATCTGCTGATGTATATTGTATCCCTTGTTCCTGATGTGGCCTCCTCTTCATTGGGGAAAACACGTGGAGCCTTCGAGACCGCTTTGTGGAACATCTACGCTCCACACCCTGGATGCCATGTCCATCCTGGGACTCATCCAATGCCACAATGATACCACCCGAAGGCTGCAGGAACAGGACCTCATATTCCGCTTGGGAACCCTGCAAACCAATGGTATCAATGTGGACTTCACAAGCTTCAAAATCTCCCCACCACCACCTGCATCCCAAAACCAGGCCAGCTCGTCCCTGTCTCCCTGACCTGTCCATCCTTTCTCCCACTGATCCACTCCTCCCACCTCAACCCCCGCCCCTACCTCCATCCAACCAGTCTCATCCCTGTCTCCTTGGCCTGTCCGTCTTCCCTTGACTGACTAACCTCCACCCTAACTCCTCACCTACACTCACCTTTACTGGCTCCATCCCAGCCTCCTTGACCTGTCTGTCTCCTCTCCACCTGTCTGTTCATTTGTCCATCTTCCATCTGCCTCCTCCTCTCTCTATTTATTCCAGAATCACCTTCTCCTCCCCCATTTCTGAAGAAGTGTCCAGACCCGAAATGTCAGCTTTCCTGCTCCTCTGATGCTGCTTGGCCTGCTGTGTTCATCCAGGTCAATACTTTGTTATCTCAGATTCTCCAGCAGCAGTAGTTCCCACTATATCTGGAGACTGCAATGTTGGGGAAAGAAATTCTGCAGACGTGTTCTGCACTATGAAGAATCTCGATTAACATTACTGAACACCAGACATGACAAAAGAGCATAATTTCCAACCCCAAAAGATCATATTGCAGATCACTATTTCCCACCTCTAAGGTGTGACTGCCCTCCTCCTGAAAGCATTAAATGTTACACAGCAACAAATTATATTCTAGGAACAAAAACAAAGTTGTGGGAAAAGCTCAGCAGATCTGGCAGCATCTTTGAAGGTAAAAAAACAGAGTCAATGTTTGGTGTTCACTGACCCTTCCTCAGAATTGATGGTGGCTGAGAAAATGTCAGTTTATATGCTGAAACTAGGGAGATGGGTGGGGTAGAGAGTAAACGAGATGCTAGGGCCCAAAGAGAGAGAAAGAAGTTGGGCAGACAAAGGAGTTAATAACGATCAGGCTGGGAGGGTGAGTAGTTGCTAATAGGGACTGTTAGTGACTCACAACAGGGAGTGTGTGATGGCAGGGTATGTGGTAACAAGGCCTGGTGTGTGCAGTGGGGTGTGGGACATGGGAGAGTTTAGTCCCTAAAATTATTGAACTCAATACTGAGTCATGAGGGCTGCAGGGTCCCCAAGTGGAAAATGAGGTGTTGTTCCTCCAGCTTGCTTTGGGCTTCACTGTAACACTGCAGCAAGCCAGAGACAGAGATGTTGGCCAGGGAGCAGGGTGGTGCATTAAAGTGGCAGGCAACAGGCAGTTCAGAGACTTTTTTTACATGCCGAGCATAGATGTTCTACCTCGCGTTCACCAAGTCTTCACTTCATTTCCCAATGTAGAGGCGACCACATTGTGAGCAGCGAATGCAGTAGACTAGATTCTGGGAAGTGCGGATGAAGTGTTGCTTCACCTGGAAGGTATGTTTGGCGATACTGGGGAGGGAGGGGTAAATGGGCAGGTGTTGCACCTTCACTGGTTACAGGGGAAGGGCCGTAGGGCTGTGGGGAATTGTTGGGGCTGAAGGAAGTGTGTACCAGGGTGTCCCGGAGAGAACGGTCCCTGTGGAAGGCAGGCCTGTGATGCTGCTTGGCCTGCTGTGTTCATCCAGCGTCACACTTTGTTATCAAGGGAGAGGTGGTCTGGTGATGGTATCTCACTGAATGTGGCAGAAACGGCATCTGATGATCTTCTGGATGTGGATGCCGGTGGGATGGTCGGTGACGCTAAGGGGAACCCTATTGCTGTTGCGGGAGGAAGGAGAAGGAGTGAGGGCAGAAGTGTGGGAGATGGATCGGACCTGGTTGAGGGCCCTGTCAAAAAGGAGCTGGGGAATCCTTGGTTGAGGAGGAAGGTCGACATGTCGGAGGCTCTCTTGTTGAAGTTAGCCTCATCTGAACATATGTGCTGGAAACGGAGGAACTGAGAGAATGGGATGGAGGGAGTCTTTGCAAAAATAAAGACTGGAGTTTGTCGGCCTTCTGGAGCTGGGAGGGTCTTTCAAAACATCTCAGGGTTGTGTGGGGGTGCGGTGGGAATATCACTCACTGGGCTGTGGTGTGGCAGATTGTGTTTAATCTGCACAAATGCAAGACATTTACAGGATTTTACAGGAAGGAGGGTGTGAGGACGTATAGCCCAGGTAAGTGTGGGAGACAGTGGATTTGTAATGAATATTAGTGGCCAGTCTATCCCAGAAATGGAAACAGAAATGTTGAAGAAGGGAAGGGAGGGGTCAGAGATAGACCAGGTGAAAGTGAGGGCAGGGTGGAAGTTGGAAGCAAAATATGTGAAGCTTTCCAATTCCAGATGAGAGAGAGAAGCAGGACTGATGATATTTCAGATTCTCCAGTATCTGCAGTTCCTACTATCTCCGATGATAGCATTGATACAGTGGAGAAAGAGCTGTGGGTGTGGGAGGGTAGCAGAATAGGACTGGGAAAAGAAATGTTCCACGTACCCAATGAAGAGACAGGCATAACTAGGGCCCATCTGGGTGCCCATTGGCAAACTCTCTTCCCTGAAGAAAATGAATCTCCCCATCACAGGCTGGTCTGCAATCCACACTCCCACCACCACCACCCCACGCCTCCTGCTGCCCGCACAAGGCAAACCAAGCTCAGGGTCTTCGCGAAAATAAAGGCAGGAGTTTGTAGGCCTTCTGGAGATGGGAGAGTCTTTCAATACATGTCAGGGTTGTGTGGGGCGTGGGAATATCACTCACTGGGCTGTGGTGTGGCAGATTGTGTTTAATTTGCATAAATGCAAGACCTTGCTTTTGGTAAAACAAACAAGGGCAGGACTTATACAATTTAAATTAGGGCCTTTGGTCGTGTTGCAGAACAGAGACTAATTCATCAGGTATAACTCTTCGAAGTCTGTGTCACATACAGACAGGCTGGTTAAGAAGGCATTTAGTTCGTTACCTTCTTTGCTCAGGCCTTAGAGTTTGGGAGTTGGGATGTCATTTTCATGTTGTGCAGGATGTAGGTGAGGCATCTTCTGGAGTACTGTGTCCAGTTCTGGTCGCGCAGTTACAGGAAGGATAATATTAATCTGGAGAGAGAACAGCAGAGATTTACCGGGATGTCGGTGGGAATGGATGGTTTGAGATATAAGGATTAGATTAGATTCTCTACGGTGTGTAAACAGGCCCTTTGGCACAACAAGTCCACACCACCCCTTGAAGCATCCCACCCAGACCCATCCCCCTGTAACCCACACACCTCTGAACACTACAGGCAATTTAGCATGGCCAATCCAACTGGCCTACACATCTTTGGACTGTGGGAGGAAACCGAAGTACCCGGAGGAAACCCACGCAGACACGGGGAGAACGTGCAAACTCCGCACAGTTGCCCGAAGCTGGAATTGAACCCAGATCCCTGGTGCTGTGAGGCTGCAGTGCTAACCACTGAGCCACTGTGCTGCCTGTGCCAGGACCAGGGGTGCCATGGGTGTCACTGCCAGAGAGAGATGGTCTGGAATCTGTTTAAATATGAACAAATGGGATGGGTTGGATATATATAGAGAGAGGGGGAGATAGAGAGACAGTGCCACGGAAGGATGTGTTCGCAAGTTTCAGAATGCTGACATGTAGACATACTCCCTTACACCGAAAACACTGCATGGGTCCAACACTGTCGCCTGATTCAATTCGGATACATCACCACTTCAGAGTGTTTTCAGAGGCTGGATAGGCTGGGACTTTACTGACTTGTGCACAGGAGGATGAGGGGTGACCTGATTGAGGCTTATAAATCATGAGGTGCACAAATAAGTTGAATGTCGGTTACCTTTTCTTTGGGATGGAGGATTTCGAGGCTGTGGGGATGTTTCAAATTTTGAGGATCTAACATTTCAAAAGAGACAGGAGGGGCAATTTTTTTGCAGAAAGTGGTTTGCGTATGGAATAAAATTCCAGATGAAATGGTGAAAGTGAGTACAGTTACAACATTTAAAAGACATTTAGATACGTACATGAAGAAGAAATCAGTTTGGATGGTCTTGTGAGCTGTTGCCCTCCCGGGCCCTCTCAGAATAAATCCCTGATGGTCCACATCCTCTGCTGCTGCCTGTGCAGTGGCGTGTGGAGACTAGCAGAGGGTGGCATTGCATCACATCAAATAGCACAGAGACTGTCCGAACTGCCCCACACAGAGACACACAGAAACACACACAAATACACCGATACTTAGACAAATAAGGGGAACCGATCAGAATTTCTCTGGTTCTCTTTCGATTCCTCCCACTTCCTACAGACAAAGTGGGTGGACATGGGCACCCGCATGGGCCCCAGCTATGCCTGCCTCTTTGTAGGATATGTCGAACAGTCCCTCTTCCGCACCTACACAGGCCCCAAACCACACCTCTTCCTCCGTTACATTGATGACTCTATTGGCATTACCTCTTGCTCCCCAGAGGAGCTCGAACAGTTCATCCACTTGACCTACACCTTCCACCTCAATCATCAGTTCACCTGGGCCATCTCCATCACATCCCTCACCTTCCTGGACCTCTCAATCTCCATCTCAGCTTGTAACTGATGTCCATTTCAAGCCCACCGACTCCCACAGCTACCTAGAATACACCTCATCCCACCCACCCTCCTGCAAAAATTCCATTCCCTATTCCCAATTCCTCTGCCTCCGCCGCATCTGCTTCAACGATGAGGCATTCCACTCCCGCACATCCCAGATGTCCAAGTTCTTCAAGGACCGCAACTTTCCCCCACAGTGGTCAAGAACGCCCTCGACCACATCTCCCGCATTTCCCGCAACACATCCCTCACACCCCCGGCCCCGCCACAACCGCCCAAAGAGGATCCCCCTCGTTCTCACACACGTCCCCACCAACCTCCGGATACAACGCATCATCCTCAGACACTTCCGCCATCTACAATCCGACCCCACCACCCAAGACATTTTTCCATCCCCACCCTTGTCTGCTTTCCGGAGAGACCACTCTCTCCGTGACTCCCTTGTTTGCTTCACACTGCCCTCCAACCCCACCACACGCAGCGCCTTCCCCTGCAAACACAGGAAATGCAACACTTGCCCCCATACCTCCTCCCTCACCGCTATCCCAGGCCCCAAGATGACTTTCCATATTAAGCAGAGGTTCACCTGCACATCTGCCAATGTGGTATACTGCATCCATTGCACCCGGTGCGGCTACCTCTACATTGGGGAAACAAAGCGGACGCTTGGGGACCGCTCTGGAGAACATCTCTGCTCGGTTTGCAATAAACAACTGCACCTCCCAGTCGCGAACCATTTCCACTCCCCCTCCCATTCTTTAGATGACATGTCCATCGTGGGCCTCCTGCAGTGCCACAATGATGCCACCCGAAGGTTGCAGGAACAGCAACTCATACTCCGCCTGGGAACCCTGCAGCCCAATGGTATCAATGTGGACTTCACCAGTTTCAAAATCTCCCCTTCCCCCACTGCATCCCAAAACCAGCCCACTTCATCCCCTCCCCCCACTGCACCACACAACCAGCCCAGTTCGTCCCCTCCCCCGACTGCATCCCAAAACCAGCCCAGCCTGTCTCTGCCTCCCTAACCTGTTCTTCCTCTCACACATCCCTTCCTCCCACCCCAAGCTGTACCTCCATTTCCTACCTACTAACCTCATCTCACCTCCTTGACCTGTCCGTCTTCCCTGGACTGACATATCCCCTCCCTTCCTCCCCACCTATACTCTCCTCTCCACCTCTCTTCTTTTCTCTCCATCTTCGGTCCGCCTCCCCCTCTCTCCCTATTTATTCCAGAACCCTCTCCCCATCCCCCTCTCTGATGAAGGGCCTAGGCCAGAAACGTCAGCTTTTGTGCTCCTGAGATGCTGCTTGTCCTGCTGTGTTCATCCAGCTCCACACTTTATTATCTTGGATTCTCCAGCATCTGCAGTTCCCATTATCTCAGAGACTGTCAGACCTGCCCCACACAGAGAAACACACGCAAATACACCGATACTTACACAAATAAGGGGAGCCTACCAGAATTTTTCTTGCTCCGTGGTTTGTCAATATTTCATTCATTCCATTTGGTGTGTGTCAGGATTCCTGTTATTCCGTGGACAGCATTTCATTATTTGAGTCACTCCATGAGAGTACGTCATTATTTGCTCTCTCCAGTGAGTGTGACAGTATTTCAGTTGTTCCATGGGGACTGTGACTCTGTGAGATTTTCAATGCTTGATTATTGCAGATGTAAGGACAAGTTGGGAGACGAGTAAATATTACAGGTTAGTTTCAGTATCTGAACTGTCTGAAGGAGGAGGTGCAGGAGGGAGGCTTCGTCCTCCCTTCCTGGGAGCTGGTGGACACGATGTGTTGTGAGCCCACCCTCCTGCCAACCGAGACCGTGGGGATTCCATTTGTACTGGCTCGATATAAAAGGGAGATGGCATCAGAGGAACTCGAACAGTTCATCCACTTCACCAACACCTTCCACCCCAACCTTCAGTTCACCTGGGCCATCTCCAGCACATCCCTCACCTTCCTGGACCTCTCAGTCTCCATCTCAGGCAACCAGCTTGTAACTGATGTCCATTTCAAGCCCACCGACTCCCACAGCTACCTAGAATACACCTCCTCCCACCCACCCTCCTGCAAAAATTCCATCCCCTATTCCCAATTCCTCCGCCTCCGCCGCATCTACTCCCACGATAAGACATTCCACTCCCGCACATCCCAGATGTCCAAGTTCTTTAAGGACCGCAACTTTCCCCCCACAGTGATCGAGAACGCCCTTGACCGCGTCTCCCGCATTTCCCGCAACACATCTCTCACACCCCCGCCCCCGCCACAACCGCCCCAAGAGGATCCCCCTCGTTCTCACACACCACCCTACCAACCTCCGGATACAACGCATTATCCTCCGACACTTCCGCCATTTACAATCCGACCCCACCACCCAAGACATTTTTCCATCCCCTCCCCTGTCTGCTTTCCGGAGAGACCACTCTCTCCGTGACTTCCTTGTTCGCTCCGCACTGCCCTCCAACCCCACCACACCTGGCACCTTCCCCTGCAACCGCAGGAAATGCTACACTTGTCCCCACACCTCCTCCCTCACCCCCATCCCAGGCCCCAAGATGACATTCCACATTAAGCAGAGGTTCACCTGCACATCTGCCAATGTGGTATACTGCATCCACTGTACCCGGTGCGGCTACCTCTACATTGGGGAAACCAAGCAGAGGCTTGGGGACCGCTTTGCAGAACACCTCCGCTCAGTTCGCAACAAACAACTGCACATCCCAGTCGCAAACCATTTCCACTCCCCCTCCCATCTCTAGATGTCATGTCCATCATGGGCCTCCTGCAGTGCCACAATGATGCCACCCGAAGGTTGCAGGAACAGCAACTCACATTCCGCCTGGGAACCCTGCAGCCATATGGTATCAATGTGGACTTCACCAGTTTCAAAATCTCCCCTTCCCCTACTGCATCCCTAAACAAGCCCAGTTCGTCCCCTCCCCCCACTGCACCACACAACCAGCCCAGCTCTTCCCCCCCACCCACTGCATCCCAAAACCAGTCCAACCTGTCTCTGCCTCCCTAACCGGTTCTTCCTCTCACCCATCCCTTCCTCCCACCCCAAGCCGCAACCCCAGCTACCTACTAACCTCATCCCAGCTCCTTGACCTGTCCGTCTTCCCTGGACCGACCTATCTCCTCCCTACCTCCCCACCGACACTCTCTCCACCTATCTTCTTTACTCTCCATCTTCGGTCCGCCTCCCCCTCTCTCCCTATTTATTCCAGTTCCCTCTCCCCATCCCCCTCTCTGATGAAGGGTCTAGGCCCGAAACGTCAGCTTTTGTGCTCCTGAGATGCTGCTTGGCCTGCTGTGTTCATCCAGCCTCACATTTTATTATCTTGGAATTCTCCAGCATCTGCAGTTCCCATTATCTCTGGCATCAGGGGCACGGTTTCTGAGCTGTGCCAGGTGGAAAATGAACTGACAGTGGGGTTAAAGTGAGAATTGCCCTTCACTGAACATTGCTCCTTACTCGGTCGGTGGGACATGTATATTTGAAATCTCCACACGGGTCGCCCTGGTTCTCTCCGGCTCATTCCAGGGACCTGCCCATGCGGCGGGGAGGGTGAGGGAACTGATATGCGGAACACCACCACCCTGCTTGGCCTTTCCTGTCCTATTCCAGGCTGTTCCTCCTGGAATGAGGGAAAGGGAGGGAGGGACTGAAGGTGAATGTGCATGGCCCTGCTGTTAGTGATGGTGTAGGTGAGGGGGAAGTGGTTGAATCAGTTGACAATGTTGGATCGATGCAGTGTTTTCAGTGTTGGGGAGTATGTCTCCATGTCAGCATTCTAAAGTTGTGAACACATCCTTCCGTGACACAGTCTCTCAATCTCCTCCTTTCTGTCTATATATCCAACCCCTCCCATTTTTCATATTTAAACTGATTCCCCACCATCTCTCTCTGGCAGTGATTTTCACACCCATGGCACCCCTTGTCATGGCACATTGGAGATAAGGAGATGTAAATGGATGGGAGCCCCACATCCTGTCACTTCCAGCATGGGCTGCAAGTTTCCCCAGGCTGGGAGGTGATTTAACACAGCGTTACCGGGCACTGCACTGGGATGGTCTGTACAGATCCACACGCTGGGAGGGTAACTGCTCCAGGTTTGCAGATCAGTTCAGTGGTGTTCACTTCACAGCTCCCCGTGCTGGAGAGATACTTGGTCCGGATTTATATAATAATGCACTGGTGTGGTCTGCACAGCTCCCTGTGCTGGACTAATATCTATGTGACTGGTAAGGCCTGCACAGTGTCCCACTCTGGACAGATTGCCGGGTTGTATTGAGCAGGACACTAGTCTGGTCTGCACTGTGCTCCATGCTGAACAGATATTTCATCTGGGTTTGTGGTGTCTGGGCTGGTTCTGTGAGGTGGATTGAGAATGTGAGATAACTGACCCCTTCAGCTGATCTGGCAATGCCTTTAATTTGTGTTTGCCAGTTGTGTCGAGTTTGGGGAGAGATTTCCACCACGAGGCTGAGTGGGTCTCACCAAAACTGATGGGCAGAAGGGCCTTTGTGATGTGGATCTTTTATGACTCCATCACATTCTGATCCAACATTCCCCGGAACATTCTGTAATCGACATTCCCCGGAACATTCTCTATCCGACATTATTTGTGAACAGTTGGATGCCAGTTAATTGATTAAAAGATAAGATCCCGAGGGAAAAGATCCCATTCCAGAGAGAAGGAAACTCTGTTTCAAATTACCCTCAGGCAGTTAATGGGGTGAATACATTTTCCCTGTGATCATGTTTCTTCATAAACAAAAATTGACCACAATGTGGACGAATAGACTGAAATTTCCATCTTCCATTTGCCTTCAGGGAACTGGGAGAGAATCCTTCAGGACAGCAACGTCTTCACTCTCTATATCAGGAACTGTAAGGAAATGACCTGTGCCTGCTTCCGAGCGATTGAGTCTGTGGGAATGTTCCAGAAGCCATCTGTCCTTATGGATGTGTGTTTGTGTCTTTCAGGAGGGAGAGTTTCTTGTATTTTATGTTAGTTTTTTGTAAAATAAAACAAATTGAGACATTACTACGGGTTATTTCAGCTTCATTTTTTTTCAGTAAATCAGTGATACATTTGAAAATGTCACTGGGTCCCCAATCAAACTGGTAACTTTGCTTCCAGGCTGATGTATAATTTATTTGTGTTCCTTCCTCACAGTTAACGTAGTGACGATCTACGTCCTGCTTTATAAAGATTGTGGATTATCTCCATGTGTCAGACGTTACCTGGGGGCCATGGCAGTGGCAGATCTACTGGTCATTATCCTCGACCTGATATTGAGACACATTCCCATTGTTTAACGGGAGCAGTTTAATTTCCTGCGGTACATCCCCGTGTGTAATATCCACGCCGTCCTGCTTTATGCAGCCACTGACTGTTCTGTCTGGTTCACCGTAACTTTCACCTTTGATCGATTTGTGGCCATTTGTTGCCAGAAGCTGAAAAGTAAATATTGCAGTGAGAAAACGGCAGCTGTGGTTCTGGGAACAGTGACTGTGCTGAGCTGTTTAAAGAACATTTTCTGGTATTTTATGTTCACGCCTCGCTATTGGCTGCAGAACATCCCCTGGTTTTGTGATGTAACAGAAGTTGTTTATGACTCTCTTGCCTGGGTCACAATATAGTTCCTCCACCACATTCTAACCCCGACTCTCCCATTTCTGCTGATTCTGCTGCTCAATGTTTTCACCGTCAGACACATTTTAGTGACCAGCAGAGCCCGCAAGAGACTCCGGGCTCACACCAATGGGGACGGTTTGTGTGACACAGAAATGCAAAATCGCAAAAAATCAATCATTTTACTGTTTGTGATCTCGGCCAATTTCATCCTGTTATGGTCGATCTTAATGGTGTATTCTATATGGTACCGGATGTGGTTTCTGTTGTATTACTCTGTGTATTTACATGACTTTGTGCAGGAATTGGGCTTCACGCTGCAGCTCCTCAGTTGCTGCACAAACACCGTGATTTATGCCGTGACCCAGACTAAGTTCAGGCAGCAGCTGAAGAATGTGCTGAAATATCCCTTTACCCAAATTCATCAATCAATCAAATTCACTCATTAATCAATCCATCCAGGATTTTCTCATTTCAGTTCAATGTTTCAGCAATGAAGCAGCCTGTCGCTATGGTAACAGACTGAGGGTAGTGCTGTTTTATCCAACCTTATCCCACAGGGGGTTACAGGGAAACATGTCAATGTTTCTCTCAACTCACAGGCCAAAGAGAAAAGGCACCATTCCACTGACTGTAACTATTACTTCACTGTGTAATTAAATAAAAAGGAGCCAGGCTGCAGAGCAAAAATGTTGTTGTTTGTCTTTGTGTTGAAGAAGCTGAGCTGTGGAGAGACAGACGCGGCCCCAGGTCCTGTCCTCAGGGAAGGGGAGGGGACTGGGGACAAGCACAGGATATGGGTTTAAGTCAGTCTGTCCTTGCAGTCACCTGTGTGTCACCCATTCTGACCCGGCCTCGACAGAATTCATCTCTCCCTCCGTTACATCTCCCTCCATATCTCCCTCCGAATCTCATCATGTCCCTCTCTCTCCTCATTCTTTTTACTCCCCTCTTTTATTTGCAGACCCTCTCTCCCACATTCTCGTTCACACTCTCTACTTTCCAACCTCCGTCTCTTTCTGGTTTTTGACAGCCCCCATGGCTCACTTCATCTCATCCTCTCTCACCTCCCATGGCTGGGGGAACAGTGTGGGTTGGTTATAGGATGGTGCTGGGGACCATCGTATGGGTGAAGGCCACGCCTGTTGTTAAAGGATTAGTGTAGTGGGGGTGCAGCAGGTCAGTGGGAGGGGAACAAAGTGGGTGTAGGATCCCTGGCATTTTTCAGGAGAACAGTGTTGTGGTGGGGCTGAAGGTCATCCCTGTGTGTGTTGGGAGCAATGGACACTGCTGTGGCAAACATCTCGGTGTGGGTACACATGCCATTGCCATGGGCCAGGACTGAGTGTGTCAATCTGGTGCTATTAAACATAGGCGTAACTGAAGGACAAACAGTGAAAGCAGCTTGTGATTGACACAGCTAAGGGACCACCTAAACAGCAGATCAGGTCTGAGCTGTGCAGACCTGCCGAGGGGAGCTGTGAATGGAGGTGGGCAACTCGAGCCATAACAGGAAGAGACATCTCCGTAAATATTCCCAGAGTCAATGCTGAGGGAACACAGGACATCGTTCCACTGACACGGCAGAACTGTTTGCTTCCATCTTCAATAAGAAGTGTCGATCTGATGACCCCTCGGTTCGATTTGGTTTGAGTTATTACTGTCACATGTACCGAGATACAGTGAGAAGTTTTGTTTTGCATGCAGTACAGCCATATCACACAGGTATGCCTTTTGTATCTTCTTATTGTTGCCCCTCCTGAGAACGTCAATGTCCCTGATGTCAATCTTGAACTAATTGACTCCCTCCATGGAATATCGGGAAACAGCTGAAGGAACTGGACATTACAAAAGCTGTAGGCACTGACAGACTTTCAGCAATAACACTGAAGGGTCATGTTCCAGAACTGGCATGGACCCAAGCCAATCTGTGCCAGTATATTCACAGCACTGGCATCTACCCAGAAATACGGGCAATTGCCCAGCAATTTCCTGAGCGCAAAAGGCAGAAAAAAAATTGAGTTGATTGGCAGCCAATCAGTTATCTCCCAATGTTCAATGAAGTGATGGAAGGGAAGTGGACAGGACTCGCAAGCATCACATTCTCAACAATTAGCTTCTCACTGACACTCTATATCTTCTAATGTTCGCTGTCTTTGTTCATAGTCTCAATTTGCTTGTCGTTTTAGATTTTAGACACCTTCTTTCTGGCAGGGAGTTGGCATTCAAACAGAATCACATCAAACATGAGCTTTCCGAATGGTGGGCCAGAGAGAGAGAGCAAGAGAGAAAATGTAGAGAGAGAGAGGAAGGAAGAAATGGGAGAGATGGTGAGAGATTGTTCGAGGGGGGAGATGGTTGGAGATAAACGGAGGGGGTGAGAAAGAAGGAGCGAAAGGGACATAGAGAAGGAGGGAGGGACAGAGAGGGGAGAGAGAGAATGTGCGAGCGCAGGGTAAGAGAGAAGGAAAGAGAAAGGCTCCCCTGTCTCACCACTGACTTGTCCCTTGTGTTAAAGTGGTAACACGCCACTATCTGCTGGCCTCCCCTGCCACTGCACAGGGGATGGTGAAGGGTGAAAAGCATCAGGGGTTCAATCAGAGAGAAAGAGAGAGGGGCTCGATCACAGCAACAGCAACACACACACAAAATGTGCTGGTACAGAGAGGATTGAAAATGTACTGATGCTCGTCAGAGTAAATATGTTCATGTTCAGAAATGTTGTGTTCCCCCTGCAAATGTGGAAATGGTTTGCCTTTGGGCATTTTCCTGACATTATATACATTTAATAGAGTATTCGCTTTGCGAATGTACTCAGGTACCTTCGAGTAAACCGTTTTGTGAGGAGGCATGGGGAATCTTATTACACTTTCTGCAATTTGTCATGTTTTGGAATCTACTCTCCCAGATCCTAAGCTGGAAAAGAAATCAAATGTGAAGGGAGTGAGATCAGCAGTGGGCTTATTCATGTCTCGTTCTGCTAATATCTCAGGGACAACATCTATTGGACAAAACTTCTCTGTGTCTCCAAAGACATTGTTTCAAGAGCGAAGCAACTGTGTGTCCGGAGATGTTAAAACACTGCGATGCCTTCCAAGGAACAAAAAATCAGCGGTTTGTGTAGAGTCGTCGGGAGGCCGACGATAAAGTATCACTTTAAACACAAGAGGGAGCGAGAAAATGAGTTTTTAATTCCTAACTTTTTAATTCATTCATGATTCACTCATTCAAACATCCCTCCAGGGAGTACCCCTGCAGCCAGAGATAGAAATACAGATACATACACACAGAGACACACATATGGAGACACACATTAACAGGACAGGTGTATCACTTTAAACAAAAGAGGTAGAGACAGAATGAAAGAGGAGAGGAGGTAAAACACATTTCAATGTATTCACCACCAAGACAAGAGAGACCCCACTGCACCGAGACACAGGCACAGAGACACACACAAACAGAGAGACAGACACTAATGCACACACTCATAAACACTAACTCACACTCATGCACACAGTTACAGAGACACACGGACATATTCATACACAGTCACAAATATACACAGACCGAGAGAAATAAACTAGGGATAATTTGTGCAATGAACAAATGTCCACTCGTACAACAGATCCATGTCACCATTTGATGTACGTCGCTGAAGTGGATTTACGTTCATTCCCAGAAGCTCATTAAAAGTAAACTCACGGACTTTACTGATCACGTTCAACACCATTCACACCTCGTGTTGGTTTGTGTGAAAATACTATGTTTCGCTGTGGGATAAATCTGTGTTCCCTGGTTGTAGAAGATTCTGTTCCCATGTCTGAATAAAAGTGTTTGGCAGCTGGTTTGAACCTCCAGCTTTGTCTCTGTGTGTATTTCAGGTCTGAGGCGAGTGTATGTGTGTGTGTGTGTGTGCGTGTGTGTGTGTGTTTGTGTGTGTGTGTGTGTGTGTATGTGTCCGTGTATCTCACTCTCTTTTTCTTTCTCTTTGAATTCCTGTCTCTTTCTCTCAAAGTCTCTCCTCTTGTCTCCCTTTCGCTCTTTCTCTCTCTGTCTCTTTCTCTTGCCTGTGTCTCTGTCTCTCACAGAGTCAACTCTTTATTTCATTCTCCCCCTCTCTCACTGGCAACTTCTCTTTTGGGCCCCTCCCTCACGCTTTGTCCCTTCCATTCCCATGTCTTTTCCCTCCACTTTTATTTGTCTTTTCTCTCTGCATTTTTTTCTGCATTTTTCTCTGCCTCTCTCTTTCCCCACCTCCCACCCCAAAACGTGACGTTTAGATTTTTGTGTATTCCAGTTTTGAGCCCCGATACTCTTTTCATTTCACATTCTCCCCTCCTCCATTTCCCCCGATATTTCCCTCAACACGTTTCATTGACTCCTGGTTTTGCCCCTCTCGCGACCCTCCGAGGTGCATCTTCAAATGTTGCCACCCCTTCACAGTATTGTACCCCATCTACACATTTTGTGCCCACCAAAACTCTATTGCCCCCTTAGATACTGCACTGCCCCCGCACAAATATTTAGCCCCCACCTGCCAAAATTGCGCTCCGAATATTGCATTTCCCACATTTCCGTTCCCTCCAAATACCGAACAAAAACAAAGTTGCTGGAAAAGCCCAACCGGCCTGGCAGCATCTGAGAAGGAAAACGTTTCGGGTCCCGGGACCCAGTTCTGAGGAAGCACCCGAAACGTTACCTCTGTTTTCTCCTTCACAGATGCTGCCAGACCTGTGGGCTTTTCCAGTAACTTTGTTTCTGTTCCTGATTTACAGCATCCGCCGTTCTTCCGGTTTTTATTCACTGCAGATATTGCCCCTTAAGTGTGCCCTCCATCCCTATTTTGGAACTGCCCCCGCCCCCACTTTGTGCCCTCACAAATGTTGCTCTCCCCCTCCCCCCAACACAGGTTTGGGCCTGACAGAGGCAGAGGGACAGACAGAGCCAGGAACAAACAGAAAGAGAGGGAGACAGGGATAGGACAGAGGGACAGGGACCGACAGAGGGAGAGGAACAGAAAGAGGGAGGCAGGGAGAGAGGGAGACTGACAGCTGGAGAGGGAGGGAGAGAGAAAGGCAGGCAGGCAGACAGAAAGAGAATTTGAGAGGATAAAAAGGGGCATTGACTGTGGAGAGAAAAGCCACCGGGAGAGAGGGAGAGAGTGAGGAAGGCACTCCAATAACTATTCAGCACCCGCAATTCCGACATTGAGTCCAAACCCTGCTCCCAGAGAAAGGGACAGTGATAGAAAGACACAGGCAGGCAGAGTGACACCCCCAGGGAGAGAGACAGAGGGATAAAGAGAGAGAAAGTTAGTGTAGGACTGACAAAGAAAGATAAGCGGGAGAGTGAGCCGGGGGGAAGTGAAGGGGAGAGTGAGCGGGGGGGGAAGGAAGTGGGAGAGTGAGCGAGAGGAAGGGAGGGGGATAGTGAGCGGGGGAAAGGGAGGGGGAGAGTGAGCGGGGGGAAGGGAGGGCGAGAGTGAGCGGGGTGGGAAGTAGTGGGGGAGTGATTGGGGGAAGGGAAGAGGAGAATGAGCAGGAGGGGGAGAGTGAGCGGGGGTGAAGGGAGGGGGTAGTGAGCGGGGGGAATGGAGGGGGAGAATGAACGGGGTGTGGGGAGAGTGAATGGGGTGAGGAGGGGAGGGTGAATGAGGCGGGAGGGGGAGAGTGAACGGGGGGAGCGATGGGGAGAGTGAATGGCGTGTGGGGAGAGTGAATGGGGGGGTTGATGTGAAGAATGTGGGAGCGGCCGGCGGCTGGGAATATGGAGAGAGAGGGAGACGATGGGATCGGACTGTTCAGCAACCCCCCTTTGCCTTTCTGCCACACCAGTCCCCAGCCCAGAGCTCATCCCGATGTGGTACAAACCCCTGAGACAGCCTGAACCCCACAGTTAGTTTCCCTCGTGAGCACGAGTTTGGAAATGAACCACAAGAAGATGGAATGGTTTATTGTCGCTCTCTATCAATCTCTCTCTCTGGTTCCAGCTCCCGTCTGAGGATTCGTCATGGCAGAACAATTTGATTCTTTCTCTGTCTCTGTACCGTCCCGAGTTTCAGCTCCTGGATTAAATCTCCTCAGGGATGGCGGGTGTGATAAAGACGGAGACTGAAATAAAATTTGAATAAAACTGTACAAAAAGCATCAAAAGCACAGCAAGATCCCAACCCTGGCTACATTTCACAATCTGACAACCTGTCCCCCCCGACAGCAAGATCCCACCTCACTCCAGAACAAAGTGGAACACCTCAAAGTTTGCAGACGAACCCATTTGGATGAGAGGGTGAGCTGTGATGAGGATGCAGAGATGGATGCAGAATATTTGGACAGTTTGTGTGGGTGCGCAAATTTATGGCATATGCAGTCTAGCGAGTTCTGAGAAGATTTGTAGCTCAGGTTGAGGTTGACGAAACGTCTGAAAACTAACCTTCCAGCTCAGCGAGCAAACGCACATCCAGATGCAGTCTAATTTGGGTAAAAGTGAGGTTATTCAGTTTGGAAGCAAAAACAAAATGCAGATTACTACCTGAATGGCTGTAAATTGGGAGGGGGGAGTGTGCAGTGGGACCTGGGTGCCCCTGTGCACCAGATGCTGAAGGTAAACATGCAGCTGCAGCAGGTGGTAAAGAAGGCAAACGGTACGTTGTCCTTCATTGTGAGAGGTTTTGAGTACAGGGTTAGACAGGGCCTTGGTGAGGCTACACCCAGAATACTGTGTGCAGTTTTGGTCTCCTTTTCTGAGGAAGGATGCTCTTGCTCTCGAGGGAGTGCAACGAGGGTTTACCAGGCTGGTTCCAGGGATGGCAGGTCTGGCATATGGGGAGAGATTGAACAGGTTAGGATTGTTTTCCATAGAGTTCAGATAAACGAGGAGGGATCGCATAGACACATAAAATTCTGATAAGACTGGACAGGGTAGATGCAGGGAAGATATTCCCGATGGTGAGTGTGTCCAGAGCCAGGGGTCACAGTCTGAGGGTTCGGGGTAGGCCATTTAGGATGGAGGTGCGGAGACATTTCTTCACCCATATAGTGTTGAGGATGTGGGATTCATTACCACAGGAAGGAGTTGGTGGCAAAACATTGAATGTGTTCAAGAGGCGACCAGATACAGCACGTGGGGTGAATGGGGTTAAAGGTGATGGGGAGAAAGCAGGATAAAGTTCTTGAGTTGGATGATCAGCCAGGATCACGATGAATGGTGGAGCAGGATCCAAGGGCTGAATGTTTCTGGAATCCGACACAGTCACCCAGCAGCACAGCAAGATCCCACCACACACTGCCTTCCACACTCTGAGGCTTCCACACCCAACCGCAATACAGCAGAGAAACAAATGAGATCCTATCACTGGCTGACTTCCCAAATCTCAAACATTTTGCAAATGAAACGAGAGGCCAAAAGCAGTGTCAAGACAAAAAGTTGCAACTATTGTGCGCACCTTCCTTTTTGGGAGTCACCATTGCAACTGCTGTGTTCTCGGTTTGATTCTGAAATAGGAATGAAGATTTTATTGCTCCTGTCAAAACTCTTAAAATGAACACAAATTCCTGACATTAAAAGACAAAAAGGGGATGGCTCTGTAAGTGTCAGTGAAAGTTTTACATCAGGCATGAAACCAAAGATGAGGAAGTCATGAAACCCAATGAGGGGTCATAGTTTTAAGCTGGTTGGTGGAAAGTATAGAGGGGATGTCAGAGGCGGGTTCTTTACGCAGAGAGTTGTGAGAGCATGGAATGCGTTGCCAGCAGCACTTGTGGAAGCAAGGTCATTGGGGTCATTTAAGAGACTGCTGGACATGCATATGGTCACAGAAATTTGAGGGTGCATACATGAGGATCAATGATCGGCACAACATTGTGGGCTGAAGGGCCTGTTCTGTGCTGTACTGTTCTATGTTCTATGACTCCACGTGCTCAGACACAGTACTACAATAACAACACGTCGTCCTTATTAAAGCTTACCGGTTCCTTGGAGATTTCATATGTTGGACACAAAAAATGGTTTTCCTTCTGGGCAATCTTGCACCAGAGTGCCTAATATCAGAATGGGGTCTTGCACATTTAAGACAGGTGGGGAAACATTTATTCTCTCAGATGGTCGTGAATCCATGGAATTCTTTACAGCAGAGGGTTGTCACATCTTGGTCATTAAGTGTATTCAACGGTGAGTTCGACAGATTTTTATTCAGTGAAGGTATCACGGGTTATGAGGAAAGGCAAGAAAGTGCAGTTCAGGATTATCATATCAGACACAATATCAGTAAATGGTGGAGTAGGCTGAATCGTTTGGATGGTTCCTTTCTACTTCTAAAGTTTATGGTCTTAATACGAGACTGTTAGGCTGAGCTGAGTGAAATTTGCCAAGTTAACATGCATGGATGCCCTCTGGGCTCTGAACCAATGTGAGACGTGCAAAGGACAGCACGCAAAGGAGAGTCATAGTGGGTGATCGATCCAGAGTGATGATATATCAGGGTAAAGAGTGAAAACCAGCCTTCAGAATCCCAAGATAGTAGGAACTGCCGATGCTGGGAATCTGAGATAACAAGGTGCAGAGTTGGATGAACACAACAGGCCA
Source organism: Stegostoma tigrinum (assembly GCF_030684315.1). Taxonomy (NCBI): domain Eukaryota; kingdom Metazoa; phylum Chordata; class Chondrichthyes; order Orectolobiformes; family Stegostomatidae; genus Stegostoma; species Stegostoma tigrinum. The sequence goes on along the minus strand of NC_081364.1, from coordinate 75,178,889 downwards.
AACAGCATCAGGCGAGCAGGAAAACTAATGTTTCCATTCTGGAACCTGAAGCATCAGCTTTCCTGCCCTCAGAACCTACATTGGGCCTGGCTGCATTAGACCTACGGTCAGCTCTCACAAACCATCACTTGCCCTGACGTCCCCACAATGGATTGTTTTCATCCATTTGCACTTCAGACAATTGCATCTGGCTTTGCTGATATGAACCTGTGATATGCAGTGAAGTGATTCTAACTAGTCCGTGGCATAATTCTGTTTCTAAAGATTCGTCAGTATTTTGTATTTATTGATGTAAATGTTAAACATTAAAAGGCCATGCCAGTGAAGGCACTGAATCCTCATCACTAGACTACCAGAGTAGAGCTCTGTTCATATCACCATGGACACTGTTTGATTTGGCATTACAACCTCCCATTCTTCTGCACATGATAGCCTCGGCTCTGTATCGGATTTGTCACAATGTCTTCGTGTATGATGCACAGGCTATTCCGTAACCTATTGCATTGCAGTTTCCAATGAACGACTTTGCAGTTTAGTGGTTCACCTAGTGCTCTTGAGTTGCATTCTTACTGGGGAGTGAGAGATTTTTCATCACATTCTGCAAGCAACATCCGAAGGAGGTCTTTAAAGTCGTTTGAAATTACTTCTCATTAAATAGTATTAACACCACCCCGTCATTTCCTCACCCAGCCAGAAATGCATTTGAAACACCACATTTCTGTTTGTCCTATCAGGTACTTGAGAACGATCTTTCTGAAGGATGGAAAGCAGCTGATGTGAGCAATGTTCCAGTTCGGCAGAATAAACTTCAGAGTAGCGGGGAAACAATTGGGGAGTAATATGGGCAGCGGAGCGGTCGATTTTTTTTCTTTCTTTGCTGTAACCAGACAATGGTTTTGAAGTATAAATTAGGGCAATCTAAGCTAGATGTGTGAAATATTTGCTTTCTGGGGGTTGTTCTCTCCTGAGGTCGCTATCACTCGTGGGTCAATGTGTCTGTGTGTTTCTCTCTGTGAGTGAGAATGAGGTGCAGTCTCCTGAGTGGGCGTGGACACGGTTTTACCATCTCAGGCTTCAGTCCCATTTTTTGTGTCGCTTGAGATTAAACCATCACAGGGAAAATATGGTTGAGATGAACGCTTAAAACATCAGAGCACACAGGGCTACAGGCTAAGTGCTGGAAACTGGGATGTCAGGCCTCTTTCCATTCTGTACAAACTCAGTAACTCGATTATTTTGAAGGAGAAGCTTATCTTCAGTGAACAAGAAAAGGCCAAAAGCTGTGTCAGTAAGAACATAAGCATGTTTTTCCACTGTCATTCCTGGTGATCTAGTACTTGTGGCTTAGCGCTCTCATTGCTGTGGCCCGGGCTCAGTTTCCGGTCAGGGAATCAGGGTTTATTGTTCTTGACAGGAACAAAATCAAACACAGAGCAGTCTCTGATGGGAATCCTTTCAGTGTTTCATGTCACTTAATGTGCCTGAGAACATCAGAGTCAATGTCCCAGCCTCTTAAAGAAGGGGAAGCTTCCTCTGCTGTCTCTGCTGATTGGAAAAAAAAACACCTTGATTCTCCTCTAATTGCGCTTCCCAAAGAGTCACAAAGCAGAGACTGGTTTCATTCCCATTCCTGGGAAATGCAGTGATTGGGTCAATGGGTGTGGGAAATTGAACTGATGCTTGGGGGATGGCTTCAGCTTCCCCTCCTCTAATGGTCACATTTTCTGATGTGAGACACAGAGAGGATTCTCCTTCCTGCAGGTAGGAATTCAAAACGAATCTCAATTTCCAGGGTAATGAGGAAGATTAATTTGGAAGTGTAAAGGACTTGTGAATGACACAAGTTAAGTAGGAGTCAAACTTACAATCACCTGATTCATAGTCAGACATGTTATCCATTGTGACTCTGGGCCCATTTAAGCACAATGCTTACATGTGGCAGGGTTGTGGCGCTGACAGGGGCATGAGCAGTAATAGTCTGATGGGCACAAGATGAACAAACAACAAAAATAATCACGGTCATTGCTTCAGTTCAATGCTTGCGCTGAGTAAACCGGTGAATTTTACCGGCAAAGAAAATGCATTTGTCGTCAGGAGGCTGCTATAGTGTCTCCTCTTTTCCTGCTGGATTCATCATGAAGTTCTGTTCCACTGTTCCACAAGCACGTCTGCTTCACCTTTTCTTCTCTTCTCATCCCTTAATTCCCAGTTTGGCAGGCATAACGAGGTGAGACGGGATAAACTGCAGATTTAGCGGGGAATGTTGTGGCAATGGCACAGACAGAACGAGCTGATCGCCCTCATTCTCTGCTGTCACCATTCAGTTTACACCAACAGGAAATACATCACTATAATCCTATCATTGTGGTGGACTTTTTGTTTGCCTGGCAGATTCAGAATTTTATTTAGAATTCTAAAGATTCACAATCTTTTAAAAGATGAAATGTCCTGTCATTTCGTCCTAAGTGACAGACACAATAACTAGGGAATGTGAGCGCTGTTCTGAACACTCCAGCCAGGAGGAAAAAGCCTTCCAGCACGTCCGCTCTCAAATTATCTTCAAATTCCTGACTTTGCACAGAGCAGGAATAGGAAATGAGCGATATTGGGAGAAGGAGAGACTGAGAATGTGAAAGGGGATGAAGTGGATACACAGAGAGAAAAACAGGAGACACAAATTGAGGTAGACACTGAAATAATCACTTTCCATTCGATATGGCTGCTAATTGACACAAGGAAAAGAAAAAGGAACAATTTAAGCAGAGACTTTCATCACTGATGGGAACGGAAGCAGCGTCAGGGCTGATGAAATCCCTTTAGAGCTGTAAACTTGACAGTTGTCAGCTGATGATAGCGAGCAATTTTGATTAATACGCTGATTTGACAGATAAAGCCGATAATTTCCCCGGCATTATAATACAGAAATGCGTAACTAACCTGGTTCTGAAGAACAGTCACAGGACCTGATACGGTAACTCTCTTTCTCTCCACAGATGCTGCCAGACCTGCTGAGCTTCCATATTAACTCCTTTTTTGTGTCATATTTCCACAGCTCTTTGTTTTATTTTAATCTGAATAACGTATAGAACTATACAGTTCACGTTCCATCCCCTGAAGGACCAGTTAGAAGTGCTGTCACCACGATAAAATAACACAACCAAGAGTCTATACCCTGACAAGGAATCAAAGCTGGGCTGGGGAGGGGAGAGGGCCAAATCTTAGCCACTAGAAAACCTGTGAAAGGGATAGAAGGTGTGGTACATTTTCACATTGACACTGTTTTGCATTTTCATTCATGACTATTTTCACTGCAGATCAGTTTGTCCATCCTCGAATTTGTACAGCATGGAAGACGACCATTCGGCCCATTGTGTCAGTGCAGATTATCAAACCTCCATCTAATCTATTCCCAGTTTTTAGCATTTGGCCCATAGCCTTGCGTGTTGACGTTTCGAGGGCAAATGGCAATGACCTTATCCCTGGAACCTCAAATGACCACAAATGGGACTGAAGTTTGAGGCTGTAAAACTGTGTTAATACCCGCTTGGGGAACTCCTCGTGATTTCCATCCACAGACGGAGATACCAGACACATCTCCGAGAATAACAGAGGTCTCAGGATTGTACCCGTTCCATGCGCCTCACATCTGCTCTCTGTCCCCACACACAAGTTGATCTACCAAAGGCAGCTTTAGTTGGATCACAAGCGACTTCTTCAGGCAACGACAAGCGTTACTGTGAGCTGGGACATGAAATGGACATTTGGGCTGAAATAGACCCACAAGCTGCTTATGTTCAAATTTCAATTTCGACGGTTCACTGTCCCAATCACTGCAGCTCCTGGGAATCAGACAGGACAGCGCCCGGCAGGCAACCCTCAAAGACAACTGACATAAAGTGTTACGAGAGAGAATGGGCAAACCCCTCTGATAATTAAACTAAAACACAAGCCCCCACCTCTTATGACAGGACTAGGGGTTCTTGTCTAATAATTACCCCCTAAACATCCAGAGAAGCTCGCCCTTCCCCATGTAATCGAATGAAAAGGTGTTTAATAGAAGAAAAAATCCTTGATCTCCACTTCACCAGTAATAAAGAAAATTTATTTACTTAGAAAACAATAAATAAATTAACAAAATTACAAACAAACCAACAATTCACCCTTCCAATGCTAACTACTCCCCAAATGGTTTATTTTTTTTCTGGAATGCTTTTTAAGTGAAAACAAGCCCCACTAATCTTTACTCAATTCATATGAAGCAATAAACTATAAAATAATCTCTCCAAATTCGCAGACTGTCTTCTGGAATATTCTGTTGTCTCCGCTCTCTTCACAGCTTTTCTTCCATTATTTCTGCTGTCAGGAATGTTTTACCTCGATAATCTCTTCAGTGAGGACTTTGAGCTAAAAGGCTGTGGTACTTTTGATGAATATGATGTGCTTTCTCTGGGAGCTGAATGGTGCCAACTCTGGCAGATGACAGTCGACTTTTTCCGATTGTCCAAATGCACTCGCCTTCTCTACCCATTATGACATCATCACAATCTTACCATGTGATTGGTTTCAGGTTGTAAACACCATCAGATTCAAATCCAATTGTCTTCCTGTATCGAGGGGCCTCGTTTACATTAATTGGCCAAATGCAAACAAGACGCATGTTTTGCCTGAGACCTGTGAGGATTTTGGTACATTTGCTTCACCTTTTGAGGTTCCCTGTCCTGGCAAATTCAGCTGCTCCTCACAGACAGACTTTTGTTTAAGTTTCTGAGTACAGACAAAGCATAAATCTCAAAGGGACCATACATTTTAGCTTTCTGCCTTCCACTTCACAATTACTGTATCCAAATTCATAGCATAAGGCAAATTATAAACACTTTCATGTCACATCTTTCTGTTTCAGTCCCTGCCTCACTTCCAGCTCCCAGCTCAATGAGCTGCTTGAAACAAATGCAGGCGGATCATGAAGCCAATCTTGACCTGGAAGGCAGGGCCAGGGATTGTCAGACAGGACATTGAGAAGCAGTGAGTTTGGGTAAAGATACACCAGTATCACATTTTCCAGATTCTCCCAGATACTGATTCCAGGAATATGCACAGTGACCGTTACCCCCAGTCTCAATAAATAATGTGCTTCAAAGGCAGGAGTGTATTTTGCAAACACAGTCCTGTCACTTCACAAACTGACATCTCAAGGACTTCAAGGTCTGCAGCAGTGGAACTGAAGATCCTGAGTATTCTCGGCTCATTCCCCAGCACTTCGCTCACAGCATCAAATGTATATCTAAGTGTGTCTCAACTCCAATGTGGTTCCACTCCGACAGGCATTGAGTTGCATATTCTCACCATTGACGACATGGGTGAAATGCTTTGTTCCCCACCCCTCCTGTGATTGCTGTTGCAAACAGGGAGGCGGGTAGCAAACTCCCTTCTGATTTGGCTTCAGGGCTCAACCACAGTCGGCAGGATTTGAAACTGCCCAGGGACAGCCCAATGGGTTTCAAACTCCATCTCCTTAACCACTTGGCAATGACCGCAGCAGGGCACTACCCACTCACTCATCTCTCCAAGCGGAGCTGAGGAAGCCTGACTCATTACTGGGTTTATTTGAATCCAACAGTTCACATATTTCCAAAGGGTTAAATTCAGTGCATGGTGGGACTGGTTGTTTCATCCAAATAGTTGGAACACACATTCATTTAAAAATAATGGCATAAATTGCTAGAAAACCTCAGCAGATTTGGCAGCATCTGTGGGCAGAGAATCAGAATTAACGTTTCAGTACTTCTTCAAAACTGTGTTCCCCCACAGGTACTGCCAAACCTGTTCAGTTTCTTCAGCAGTTTCTGTTTTTTTTTTGTTTCAGATACCCGGCATCTGTAGGTCTTTATATTAGGCAGTATAACAACATCAAAATGCCTTTGTGGTTACACATTGGATAAGATTTCCATTTGGGGAGCATTTTCCCGACAGCATCAAAAACACTGAACTGAATCGCAAAACCAGAACTGGTAGAATGAGAACAGCGCCTCCTCCTGCCTTTGTGGCCTCGAAACAACAACTTCACACTTACGAGCTGCAAGCACTGAACACTCACACCACAGAAGCTAGCAAGCTGCTGATTTGCATGATCCCTTAAAGCAGGCTTTTATTTAATTGCTCTGAACAAAAGACCAAGGGAGGAACCCCTTCAGGTCGCTTCACAGAGGCTACAGGCTCTCCCTCTGAAGGCATCGACTGCTCTTAGACCCTGTCCAGTGCTCTCTTTTTCCCTTTAAGGTCAGAGTATTCCATAGGTCCTGATTGGATGACAAATTCCCATCCCTGATGAACGAGTGAATTAGTTGATGATTTAATGACAAGATAGTAGCTTCTATGGTCACTATTCCCCTGTGCCAGCCCTGTAAATTACCAGATCATTTGCCTGGATTTCACAAGCTGCCTTTCATTTTTCTGTGTCATCTTATGCTCCTGTTCTTTTATTTCTGGTCAATTCCACATTGTTTTGGAATTTGAGGATGTGCAGTCAAAAGACAGGATCTGACAGAATTGCTTCACTTTAATGTATGCGCAATATCATCAGATTTTGAATGTGGAGATAGATGAGCCATTCACAGTGAAGAGAAACTGTGCACAGATTCCGTGTGTGGTCAAGACTTCAGGTGGGCAACTTACTTTTTTTGAAACTGAAGCAATGCCACACCAACACGAAACTATGGATCTGTGGGTTCTGTGGGAGGAGTTACAATTACCCATCCAAACTGCAAACACATCGGCACAATAACACCAGGAAGGAACTGTTCACCTGCTTTGTGTGTGAGAAGGCATTCACAGCGGTTTCACATTGGAAAGGGGCTGTTTCCCTGCTGTGGGTGTGGCAAGGAATTCATTCAGCCATCCCACCTGCTGACACACCAATGGGTCCACACTGGGGCGAGACCATTCACCTCCTCCGAGTGTGGGAAGGATTTGTCCCTGTCATCCAGCCTGTTGAAACACCAACAGGTTCGCTCTGAAGAGAGACCCTTTAAATGTGCACAATGTGGCAAATGCTATGAAAGTTCAAATGGACTGATGTGCCAGCCACGTGATCACAATGAAGAGAGACTGTTCAGGTGCTCTCACATTGGGCTTGGGTTCAGGGCATCATCAACCCTCACTGTACATTGATAAATACACATTAGGGAGCGGCCATCCACCTGCTCTGAATGTGGGAAAACAAAAATCCCCCAGTCTTTTAGCTTAATGAAACACGAGCTGGCTTTCAAGTAACTGCAGTAATTGTTTTTTTGTTTGTTTGTTCATGGGTACAAGGTATCAAGAGCTCAGCAAGCACTTATCATCCATTCCAACTGCCTAGAGGATGGCTAAGAATCAAGCTCGTTTATGTGGTATGGATTCACATGTAGGTCAGGCCAGGTCAGAATTAACAATGGTTCCCAGACCCAATGGCACTGAGTTGATTTTCTGGTCTCTTACCCTGTTCCTGAAATGATAATGAATAAAGTATTACAATTGATTTAAAAGTGAAAAACCAGAATGGGTTTTATTTTGATTGAGCATGACCTGCAGTTTTCTCTGTTGTTATTGACAATCTCATTGTTCTCGCACCAAAAACTGTACAGAGCATTTTATAGAAAAGAGAAAATGGTCAGCTGCATCTGGTCACGTGAAGTGTTACTGGACCCAAAAGGTTAACTCTGGTTTCTATGCATAGATTTTTACAGCCCTGCTGAATTTCTTCAGCAATTTCTGCTTTTATTTCTGATTCCCCTGCATCTGCAGTTTTTTTTAGGTTTTTCAATATTATTGTGTGAATATTGAATGTACCTCGTCTGTTTCAGAGGAGCCTCATTGAGAGGCCTGGTGGGTTTTGGAAATTGAAAGTCGGGCAACAGATCAGGCACTGATCTCATTGAATGACAGAACAGGCATGAGGGGCTGAATGGTCTTCTCTTGTTCCAATAAAACTTGTCCATCTTCAGCTTGTGGCATTATTTCCCCTCACTACTCACTTCACATCCATTTATATTACACTGCATGCTATTATTGGCTGAACAAATCTCCTGTGTTTGAATTAAATCTGTTAATATTCAGGGCTGTGTCTCCTGCTGCCTGGGTTTAAGTCTCATAAGAGAATGTTGTCTCTTGTTATTGTGTGAACTGTTACAACAGGCGGATCCTGGAGTCTCACTCCCCTGTGATCCACAAAACAGGTTTATTTATTTTCCTCTTCCTCATTCATTTTGACTCTTGAATTTCTCAGTTTCAGCCCCCTCTCCTTTTGAGCTCTTGAACAACCGCGTGAGGGCAAAGTAGGGACAGCTGAAAGTAATGCAGGGAACTGGGAAGTGGTCAGAAGCATACGGAGAGTTCGCATCTAAGGAAGTTCTCATTTCTGACAGAGCTTCTCCATGAACCAGTGAGTAATGAGGTGTCTGAGAGTGTGGGGGAGACAGGTTCAATTGGAAATTCGTGAAGACACTCAGTCGGCATCATCTCCATCTGATTGTTAACTCACATAGACAGACAGAAAGAGAGATGCACATTAGAAAATGCCTTGGGGCAACGAAAAATCCTTCGGATTCAGTTAACAGAAACTGAAAGGACTGCAGAAACTGTATATTAGAAATTACCAGAAAAGGTCAACAGGTCTGATATTGTCTGTGGAGAGAAATCAGAGTTTTGGGTTGAGTCACTCTTCTTCATAGCTGATTTTCTTTTCCTTTAAGGTCCAATGATTGGATTGCACAGGGTCAAAACTTCCCGTTTGTATCAGCTTAATTTGCAGCCTCCTGTTTTCTTGAATTTTAAGCTGTTCAGTCTTTCTTGGCGATTACAACCAGTGTTCCTATAAGATTTGTGACTGAACCTTTATTTTCCTGACCCTTGAGTGATATCAGCAGCAGAAACAGTTCCTAATCTGCAAGGGATTTGGTTGGAAAGCTCATTCTTAAGAGTTAAAGGGTTTTTAAAGAGTTCTTCCCCATATGAACGGGTCTATATTGAATTAGAAGTTTAGAGCTCCTAAAGCTTTTCCCACAGTCAGAGCATTTAAAAAGCCTCTTGTCAGTGTGAACCCACTGGTGTGACACGAGGCTGGGTGACTGAGCAAATCCCTTCCCACACATTTAGCAGGTGAATGGTCTCTCCCTGGAGTGACTGTGACGGTGAGCTTCCAGCTGGCCTGGGTATCTGTATGCCTTCGCACAATCCACACATTTCCATGGTTATTCCATGATGCTGATCTCCTGGCATCTCTCCAGATTGGATGACCTGTTGAATCCTTGTACATAAACACAATGTGTGCACAGTTTCTCTGCTCTGTGGAGTTTTATTTCCCAGAATGATAACTGGATGATGTTGTATAATTTCTGCAGTTAGCTCACTGGAACATTCAGAATCAGGTGTATCAGTGTGCGGGTGTTGGCGCTTTCCCACTCACACTGATGTTTGAAATCTTTTCCCACAGACATACCACATAAACATGTTCCCTTCTGGTCCTGATAAACTGATTAACTCTGTTATTCCAGCTTCAATGTATTTCTTTCTATTAATATTACAAATATCATCACTGTCTGGACAAAGTAAAATTTCAGAATAAACAAATTCAATTCCTGCGGGACAGTCTTCCTTTATTGCACCCACCCCAAAACATAAGACCACACTAAAAGATGTGAAAATCAGTACTAAAAGCAAAAGCAATATTCCTGAATAAATCAGGTTGTTGTTCCCGGTGTCTATGTGGCATTGTATACCCTGAGGTACCAACCTGTGATGGGAAGTACCCAGCCCAGTGGTGGGCTCCACAAGCTTCCTGTCCAGAGAGAGGTCACAAAAGAGAGATGGTACCCTTTGGGGTTAGTAGGAACTGCCAATGCTGGGGTCTGAGATAACAAGGTGTGGGATAACAGGGTGTGGGATAACAAGGTGTGGGATAACAGGGTGTGGGACAACAGGGTGTGGGATAACAGGGTGTGGGATAACAAGGTGTGGGATAACAGGGTGTGGGATAACAGGGTGTGGGGTAACAAGGTGTGGGATAACAGGGTGTGGGATAACAGGGTGTGGGGTAACAGGGTGTGGGATAACAAGGTGTGGGATAACAGGGTGTGGGATAACAGGGTGTGGGGTAACAGGGTGTGGGATAACAAGTTGTGGAGCTGGATGAATACAGCATCGGAAGAGCAGGAAAGCTGGTATTCCGGGTCTGGACACTTCATCAGAAATGAGGGAGCGGAAAGGCGTTGATAGAAGGTGGACAGTGGTGCAAGTAGATGGTGAGAAGACGGACATGTCATGGAGGCGGGGATGGAGCCAGTAAAGGTAAATGTAGCTCGGAAGTGGGGATGGGGGTTGGTCAGTGAGGAGGGAGGGGCGGGTAAGTGGGAGGGAAGAAGGACAGGGCAAGGAGGAGAGGATGAAGCTAATAGAGGTGGGACAGGGACAGGGATGGACTGGAAGGGAGCGAGGGACAGTGACAGGAAGCAATGTACAGGGACAGGCTGGGAGGGAGTGAGAGGGAGCCAGGGACAGGAACAGGGAGCAAGCGACAGAGAGGGGGACGGGGACAGTGAGAGAGGGAGCGAGGGAAAAGGACAGGGATGGAGGGATAGGAAGGGTGTGAGGGACAGGGAAATGGAGGGAGGGATAGGGAGGGACTGAGGGACAGGGACGAGGATGGACAAGGAGGGGGAGGGACAGGGAGAGATCAAAGGACAGGGAGGGAGGGATAGTTAGAGTGTGAGGGACAGGGAGTGAGGGACTGTGAGGGAGGGAGGGACACAGACAAGGACAGGCAGCGAGGGATAGGAACAGGGAGGGGGACAGGAAGGGAACAAGGGACAGAAGGCGGGAGAGGGCCAGGGAGGGAGCGAGGGAATAACAAAGAGGGAACGAGGGAGAGAGAGCAAGGGAGCGACAGAGAGGGAGCAAGGGAACAAGGGGCGGGTAGGGACGGAGGAATGGGAGGCAGTGGGGAGGGATAGGGAGGGAGGGAGGGATGCCACGAGGGACAGGGAGGGAGGGCTAGGGAGGGGTGAGGGAAGGATGGGGAACGAGGGAACAAGGGTCAAGGAGAGAGAGCGAGGGAAGGGGAGGGAGCAAGGGATGTAGATGGAGTGAGAGAGCAAGTGAGGGATGGGGTGGCAGCAAGGCATTAGGGCCACAAGAGAGCCACTGGGAGGGACCGAAGGAGCAAGAGATGGGGAAGGAGTGAGTGAAGGAGCGTGGGATGGGGAGGGAGCTAGTGAACGAGTGTGGGACATGGACGGAGCAAAGGACAGGCGTGAACAAGGGAGGGAGCGACAGGAAAGGAGGGACAGGAAGGTAGCAAGGCAGCAAGGCCCAGGTAGGGAGGGATGGATGGATGGGGAGGCAGAGGGCGAGGGATGAGGAGAGAGGGAGGGAGGCCACAAGGGATGGGGAGGGAAGGACAGGAACAAGGGATGGGAGGGGAATCGAGGGAGGGGAGAGACGGATGGGGAGGGTGCGAGGGAGCGAGGTACGGGGAAAGGATGGAGTGAGGGAGCGATGGTGAGGGAGCACGGGGTAGGGAGGGAGAGACTTGAAGTGAGGAAGCAAGGGACTGGGAGAGACAGAGGGCATTGCATGGATTATGACGCCAGTGATGGGGAGGGAGTGAGGGAGCAAGGGACAGAGCCAGGAACAGGGAGGGAGGGAGCGAGGGACAGGGATGGAAGGAGCAATGGACGGAGAGGGACGGGAATGGGAGAGTCAGGGACCGAGGTCGAGAAGCGAGGGAAAGGGAGAGATGGATGGGGAGGGAGACAGCCAGGGAGTGTGCAACGGAGAAGGAAGTAGGGAGGAAGGATTGAGGGAGAGATGGACTGAGGGAGTGACGGAAACATGTGGAGGGAGTGAGAAAGGTATAGGGAGGCAGAAGAGGGGGTGAGGAAGTGAGCGAAGGACAGGGAGTGAGGGAGGGAGCGAGGCATTGGGAGGCAGCGACTGAGCGAGGGATGGGGAGGGAGCAAAGGACCGAAAGGGAGGTAGGGAGCAACAGGGAGAGGAACTAGGGAGTGAGGGATGGGGGAGGGAGGGAGCAATGGACAGGGAGGGATGGAGCGAGGGACAAGGAGGGAAGGAATCAGGGAGCAAAGGAGGGATGGGGTGGGAGCGAGGGATGGAGAGGGAGGGAGTTAGCGATGGATCAGAGGGGAGCAGCAGAGCGAAGGACAGAGCGAGGGAGTGAGGAACGGAGCAATAGAGTGAGGGACAGAGCAACGGAGTAAGGGAGGGTGAGGGATTGAAGGACTGAGGAACGGGGAAGACGGGGAGGGAGCAAGGGACGGGGTGAGAATGAGGGACAGGGAGGGAGTGAGGGATGGGGGAGCAAGGGCCGGCGCGGGAGTGAGAGACTGGAATGGGTCATGCAGCAAGGGACGGGAAGGTAGGGAGGGAAGAATGGGGAGGGGCGAGTGATGAGGAGAGAGCGAGTGAGCGAGGGACAGCACGAGGGAGTGAGGAACGCAGTGAGAGAGCGAGGGACAGTGAAAGGGAGCGAGGGGTGGTGAGGGAATGAGGAACAGGGACGGGGCGAGTGACGCTGAGGGAGTGAGGGTTGGGGAGTGAGCGAGGGCTGACGTGAGAGTGAGGAAGTGAGGCACAGCGATGGATCGAGAGACTGGGTCACAGTGAGGCAGGGAGGGAGGGAAAAATGGGGAGGGAGCAAACGAGTGAGCAAGGGATGGGGAGGGAGGACGGGAGTGAGGGATGGAGAGAGAGAAAGGGAGCGAGTGAGCGAGGGATGGTTAGGAAGAGAGAGGGAGGGAGTGAGGGACAGAGAGACAGGGAGAGAATGAGGGACAGGGATGGAGGGAGGGATGGGAAGGGAGCAAGTGAGGTAGAGAGGGACCAGGGAGGGAGCAAGGGATCAGGAGGGACAGGGAGAGGGGCAGGGAGGGAGGTGGAAGCAGCAAAGGATATGAATGGATGCAGGGACAGAGCGAGGGACAGGGATGGTCAAGGAGGGGGAGGGACAAGGAGGGAGCAAAAATAAACGAGGGAAGATCAGGGAAAGAGCGAGGTGCAGGGGCATAGACTGGGAGGGAGGGAGAGACAGTGAAGGAGTGAGTGACTGGGAGTGGGCATGGAGGGAGCGAGGGACAGGGAGGGAGCAAGCGACAGGGCAGGACTGGGAGAGAGCAAGGGACAGTGAAGGACAGGGAAGGAGCGAGTTTGTGAGGGAGCGAGTGAGGGACGGGGAGGGTTGTGGGATGGGGAGAATGCAAGGGACCTGGAGGTTGCGTTGGAGAGCGAGGGACAGGGAAGGAGGGAGTGAAGGAGGGTTCACGGGATAGGGAGTGTACGAGGGACCAGAAGGGACTAACGGAGAGGAAGAGAGGGATAGGGAGGGATGGACGGGAAGTAGGGCAGGATGGAGTGAGGGAGCTTAGGACGGCAAAGGATCGAGGGACAGGAAGGGTGCAAGGGATGGGAGGGACCGAGGGATGGAGTGAGGGACAAGGTGGGAGCGAGGGACAGGGATTGCAACAGGGTGGGGTGAGTGACGGACACGGACTGGGAGGGATAGGGAGTGAGCGAGGGATGGGCAGTGAGTGATGGGGAGGAAGTGAGGGAGCGAGGGACGGGGAGGGAAGTGGTGTGAGTGAGGGATGGGGAAGGAGCGATGGAGTGACAGGGAGGGAATGACAAGGAGGAGGAGGGAGAGAGCGACAGGGGCAGGGGGACATGGCCCAGGGAGCCAGATACAAGTGGCCAGGGATTCCAGAGATAAATGAGGGACTTGAAGGGCGAGAGGAGGACAAGAAAGAGAGAGAGAGAGAGAGAGAGAGGGTCAGAGACAGAGTGAAGGAAACAGAAGCAGAGAGGTGAGAGTGAGGGGGGAAGGAGAGAGAGACAAAGGTACAGAGAGGGATTAGATTAGATTAGATTCCCGACAGTGTGGAAACAGGCCATTCGGCCCAACAAGTCCACACCGTCCCTTGAAGCATCCCACTCCGACCCATTCCCTGACAACCCACACACCCCTAAACACTATATGCAACTTAACATGGCCAATCCACATAACCTGCACACCTTAGGGTTGTGGGAGGAAACCGGAGCATCCGGAGGAAACCCACGCAGACATGGGGAGAATGTGCAAACTCCTCACAGACAGTCGCCCGAAACTGGAATCGAACCCGGGTCGCTGGCGCTGTGAGGCTGTAGTGCTAACCACTGAGACACCGTACTGCCGGGATGTGGAAAGAGATGGAGAGGGGGAGGGGGATGGAGAGAGGGAAAGTTTGTGATAGGGGATTAGGGAGAGATGGGGTCAGAGGGAAAAATACAGAGTGGGAGATGGGGTTCACGCAGGCAGACGGTGAGAGAATGGGGTGTGGACATTCAAGGAGGGATAGAGAGACAGGCTGCAGGGAGAGAGGGAGGGAGTGGTTTGTAGAGGGTGGGTGGAAAGAGAGAAGGAAGGGAATGGAGAGAGGGGTGGGGAGCGGGGGCGGTACAGAGAAATGTGGATCAGAGAGGGAGAGACTGAGTGGGGAAGGGCAGGAGAGAGAGAAAGAGACAGAGAAATACCAGAGGTGAATGCAAGGACAGAGTGTCTTAAACCCAACTCCTGAGCTCAGTCCCGAAAGCCTCCCATTCCCCTGGGACTGAGCCTGTCTCTCTCCAGCTGAGCTTCTTCAACACAAAGGCAAACAACAATATAGTTTGCTGTGCTGCTTGGCACTTTTTAATGAACGTTAATTACATATTGAAGTTATGGATGCAGTCAGTGGAATGGTGCCTTTTCTCTTTGGCCTGTGAGTTGAGAGAAACATTGACATGTTTCCCTGTAACCCCCTGTGGGATAAGGTTGGATAAACCAGCACTACCCTCAGTCTGTTACCATAGCGACAGGCTGCTTCATTGCTAAACATTGAACTGAAATGAGAAAATCCTGGATGGATTGATTAATGAGTGAATTTGATTGATTGATGAATTTGGGTAAAGGGATATTTCAGCACATTCTTCAGCTGCTGCCTGAACTTAGTCTGGGTCACGGCATAAATCGCGGTGTTTGTGCAGCAACTGAGGAGCTGCAGCATGAAGCCCAATTCCTGCACAAAGCCATGTAGATACACAGACTGATACCCAAAATCGTACATTCGGCCCCATATAGAATACACCATGAATGTTGGCCATAACAGGATGAAATTGGCCGAGATCACAAACAGTAAAATGTTGGATTTTTTTTTGATTTTCCATTTCTGTGTCACACTGACAGTCCCCATTGGTGTGAGTCCAGAGTCTCCTGCGGGCTCTGCTGGTCACTAAAATGTGTCTGACATTGAGCAGCAGAATCAGGAGAAATGGGAGAGCCGGGGTTTGAATGTGGTCGAGGAACTCGATTGTGATCCAGACAGGATTAAAATAAACATTGGCTGTTACCACACAAAACTAGGGTTGGTTCCTCAGCCAATACCGAGCTGTGAGCATAAAATACCAGAAAATGTTCTTTAAACAGCCCAGCACAGTCACTGTTCCCAGAACCACAGCCGCCGTTTTCTCACTGCAATATTTACTTTTCAGCTTCTGGCAACAAATGGCCACAAATCAATCAAAGTTGAAAGTGACGGTGAACCAGACAGAACAGTCAGTGGCTGCATAAAGCAGACGGCGTGGATATTACACACGGGGATGGACCACAGGAAATGAAACTGTTCGTTGTAAACAATGGGAATGTGTCTCAATATCAGGTCGACGATAATGACCAGTAGATCCACCACTGCCATGGCCCCCAGATAACGTCTGACACATGGAGACAATCCACAATCTTTACAAAGCAGGACGTAAATCGTCACTACGTTAACTGTGAGGAAGGAAACTAAATAAAGTATACATCAGCCTGGAACCAAATGTACCAGTTTATTTGAGGACAGAGTGAGATATTCAAACGCATCACTGTAGTCAGCGAGTTCTTGAAATAATTGCAGCTGAAGTCACAAATAGTAAGGTCTGAATTACTTATAAAATGAAATAGTAAAAGCTGTTCTGGTGTGTGAAAAGAAAAAAAACTGGCTAAGACTAAAATTGGGCCCTTGAAGTCAGAAACGGGTGAATTTATTATGGCGAACAAGGAAATGGCAAAAGAGTTGAATAGGTACTTTCGATCTGTCCTCACTAGAGAAGACACAAGCAATCTCCCAGATGCAATAGTGGCTGAAGGACCGACGGTAATGGATGAACTGAAGGGTATTTATATTTGGCAGGAAATGGTGCGGGATAGACTGTTGGGACTGAAGGGCGATAAGTCCCCTGGACTTGATGGTCTGCATCCCAGGGTTCTTAAGGAGGTGGCTCTAGAAATTGTGGATGCATTGGTAATTATTTTCCAAAGTTGTATAGATTCTGGATCAGTTCCTGTGGATTGGAGGGTGGAAAATGTTGTCCCACTTTTCAAGAAAGGAGGGAGAGAGAAAAAAGGAAATTACAGACCGGTTAGCCTGACGTCAGTGGTGGGAAAGATGCTGGAGTCAATTATAAAAGATGAAATTACAACTCATTTGGATAGCAGTAACAGAATAGGTCAGAGTCAGCATGGATTTACGAAAGGGAAATCGTGCTTGACTAATCTTCTGGATTTTTTTGAGGATGCATCTATGAAGATAGAAATGGGTTAACCAGTCGATGTAGTGCACTTGGGCTTTCAGAAAGCCTTTGATCAAGTCCCACAGAGGAGATTGTGAACCAAATTAGGGCACATGGTATTGGGGGAAAAATACTGACTTGGATTGAAAATTGGCTGTCTGACAGGAAGCGAAGAGTAGTGGTAACCGGTTCCCTTTTGGAATGGCAGGCAGTGACCACTGGGGTTCCACAAGGTTCGGTGCTGGGACCACAGCTGTTTACGATATATATTAATGATAAAGACAAAAGCATTAAAAGAGGCAAGATTTTGTGATGAGAACAGTGATATAAAAACGAACTCTGTTCACATTTACCAAAAAATAGGAAAAGCACAACTTGTTAGGATAATGAGGGAGCAGTGCTGTGAAGCGAATGTAATGACCGCTACACCGCAGTAACATAGGGGCCGACTGGCCCTAGTTTTTTACACTGTCTTTCTCTATTATGCACAGGCTATCCAGCCATCTATTGCAATGCAGTTTCTAATGCATGAGGTCCTCTATCAGAGGACACCGATGCCTGCAGTGTTGGGTCTGTAGTTTGGCGATTTGCCAAGTGGGCCTGAGTTCATTTCTTTCTGGGGTCTGCGAGAATTTTCACCTCCTGCTGCATCCAACATCCAAAGGAGCTCTTTAAATGTCATTTCAATTTATTTCTGATACAACAGTGTTAACACCACCATGTCATTCCCCCCATCAGCCAGAAATGTGTTTAAAATACCACATTCCTGTTTGTCCTTCCAGGTATTTGAGAAAGGTATTTGCAAAGCAGCTGATGAGAGGAATGCTCCAGTTTGGCAGGAAGAATGAGGTGGAGCAGTATAAATTGCAGAGTGATGAGGAAACAATGGGGCACTAACACGGACAGAGGAGCGGTGGAACGATGTTCTTCTTTGCAGTAAACAGACTCTGATTTTGAAATATGAATTTTACTAATATAAGCTAGGTGTGTGTCATCCTTGCTCTCTGGGGGTTGGTCTGTCCTGAGGACTCTGCCACTACTCTAACTTCAGTCCCATTTATTGAATCTTGGGAAAATAATATTGAGATGAACACTTGAAACGTCAGAGCATACAAGGTTGCAGGCCAAGTGCTGGAAACCAGAATTGATGGACGTATGAAGAAAAAACTTAATGATTCGGTCATTTTGCAAGAGAAAAGAAATCAAAAGCTGCATCATTAGGAAACAATTCACGTGCTTCTGCCCTCAGCTCTGGTGGCCTAGTGGTTCGGATTTGGTACTTTCACCTCCGTAGCCTGAGTGTGATTGCGGGTCAGGGAATCAGGATTGATTATCCCTGACAGGGACAATAACAAACGTAAAGCAGTTCTGAAGGGAATTCCTTCAATGTCTTGGGTTAGTCCACGTCCCCAAGAACATGAGAATCAATGCCCCAGCCTCTTAAAGATGGGAATGGTGCCTGAACTCTTTCTGTTCATTCAGACAGTTCACTCTTCATCCTCCTCTGATTCCACTTCCCAAAGAGATTCTAAAGTTTCTTGAAGCTGAAGCCGTGTGATTGGGCTTGTGTCCTTGATGTTCCCAGTAGCTGCAGTGATTGGGTCAGTGGGTTTGGGAAAATAAAAGGAAGGCATGAGCAGCTTTTGGGACAATTTCAGCTTTCCCTTCTCTGAAGAGGCTGTGATATTTGTGACATTCACTGATGGGAAAGAGCGAAAGGGTTCTTATTTCTGCAGAAATTCAAACGTCACTGCGGCTTCAAAGCAGAGAGAAAAATTACATGGGAAATGTAACAACTAGTTATACTGCTCTTGAGCCAGGGAGGAGTCAAACCTACAATTTCCTAATCCGTCGTGAGGTGTGTTATCCATTGCACCACTGGCCCACTCCAGTGTTTGGTTTTATACACTGCAGTTATGGTGTTAATGCGAACATGGTTAGCAATGGTAACAATCACAGCATGAACTACAAGCAAAGTTCATCACTGTCACTGCTTCAGTTCACTGGCCCAGACTTTGTGATGCAACGAGTTTCACTGAGAAAAAAAACACGTTTGTCCTCAGAGAACTGCCATTCACCCGACCCAGCTCAGCCATTCAATGAGATCACTACTGTTCTAATAAATCTCAGCTTCATCTTCCTGCTTTTTTCTCCATAACATGAGGAAAGCTCAAGCCCAATCTCGACCCAAAAAATCAATTTCCTGCTCCTCTGATGCTGCTTGCCCTGCTGTGTTCATCCAGCTTTACACTGTGTTATCTCAGATTCTCCAGCATCGGCAGTTCCGACTATGATTCGTGTTATTTTTCGCAAGTTTACATTACTTTAATGGCCTGTGTGCGTTTGCAGAAAATTGAATAATATGAAACGAGCGAAAAAGCCCTTCCTGCAATTTAATCCAGTGCAGAGACAACGAAATAAGGGAGTTCAGAGAGTGAAAATATTACCTCTATTTCTCCCTGCACAGAAATCTCTCTTTGCCATGTGAATATTTGTCGCATTTTTTTTATAATTGAAACATTCTCAAGGACACATACTCCCTGAATCCACCGACATCTGTGCTGCCAAAATACTATTTTCTTTAGATTAAAATTGCTTTCCCAAATCCTGATGTCCCAGTAGCCTTTGGTCCATGTCAATTAAAGATGCTCCATGCACTCATTGACATCCCCATTTCCCCATCTTTGCGACTAGTCCACGATGCTTCTCTGGTTCTGGACGTGAGAACTGGGATTATATGGTCATTTGCAGCAGTGGTTACTTCCTTGTGTGAGGGAACTTGTAAAGTAACCGATGTTAAACTGCATTTCTTTTTGAAAAATGCATTTTCAATATTTTCCTGCACTATTCCCGAAGCATGTTATGTTTTGAAATTTCAGCCTGGAACAGACTCAGTGACTGACCCTGCCAAAAGGTCTGGGCCACCAAAGTTTAAAGTTTCACCCCACTGTGACCTTCCCACATCTCCGTCTGTTTTTTGGTGAGTATTCCTGTCATGGAAAATTCATTATGTACATTCTAAACGATGAAGGTAATGTGGAAAACATGTGACCAGTGGCGCAATCGGTCAGTGTGTGATAGTTATATGACAGTGTAGAGGCCTGTGCAATACCCGGTATGAGTTCCAGCTTCACGTGGATTAGCTTTTACTGACATGGGGACAGTACGCTAAGAATAAGGGCCATGTTGAGCGAATTCGACACCTTATTGGAAAGTGTCGGTTTCTGTGGATTGAGAAACATTTTTTTTTTCGGTGGGAAGTATCTCAGTTATCAACAAATATCCAACACATAATGCGTGTGGAAACATTTCTGGAGAGAAAACCAAATGTGATGTTTCAGCTCAATAACTTTTCTCATGTGGCTGACCCTGCATTGGATACAGTCTCAGATAAAAAAAATTATACTGTTTCATATTACTCAGTTTGCTGCTAACTGGCAGTATCTATGACAATAATTTTACAAAAAGGAATTAGATTTATCTCATTGCACCGTTTGACTGGTGCATTCAACTTTTGTCAGAGTTCATTGAATTCAAGTGCTGCTGAGAAGAACAGAGGCTTGAAAATACAAAAAGGCAGAGCCCAGTTGGTGGATTTCTTTAGCAGGCACTAGTAAGTATGAATGGATGCAAAATCAAAATAAATACGGTTATATCTGTAAGGTACAAGATAAAATCAGGAATTCCATCACCGAGCGACAGTTCACTTACTGATTTTGATAGTGTCATGTTACTTGCCAATTAATAAAAGAGCTTCGTTCCATTTCTAAAGCTTCACAGGAAATCATATGCCATACGTTTCAAAACCATGAGAATTTTTATAGTCGATACTATTCAACTGCATGGGTTCACGAAATTTATTGATATCTAAATTTCCTTTCTGTACTTTTTCAAATCATGCTCAGTTGTTTCACAATTTGTATTGCTTCACATCAAATAATAAGTCACACCTTCCAAAGCTATTAATATTTTATAAACAGTTTTAATCAGCCGTTAATGAAGTTTCTTCACATCTGAAATCATTCAAATTCAAATTGATTATTGACCCACACAACTCGACATCCCACCGCTTTCCCCACCCAGCCCTGACTATAGATTCTTCCCCCTTGTTAAATACACTCCTTGTACGCTTGCTCATATGCCCTTTAAAATGTACTGGAATCACCTGCTGCCTTTGTTTCTGAGATTTTTTTGTAGATTTTAATAGTTCTCTGACTGAATGAAACTCTGCTCCAATGTTTCCTTTATTATTCACCGACACTTTTGAATTTCTGACCTCTCTGACTTTGATTCACTTGAAGGAGGGAACTTTCATCTTATTTAGAAACTCCAAACCTCGCATCATCTGGCAAATCTCCACTTGTTTCCATTTCCATTTGCTCTGTGTCAGTTACAGCATTTCTGATTTTCCCAATATTTGGTGAATATAATCTGCAACTTTTCCATCACCCCGATAAAAACTGCCTGTGCCAATTCTAATGACTTTATATCCCAGTAGGCCGCATCTGCCTCCATTCCAACTGTTTGCATATTTGTGATGAACAGTGCAGATACGGATTACACACAGTGTTCCAAGTGAGGCTCAACTACGGATGTTACGGTTATACTGCGATCTCAACAACCTCACTGTGGGGCTACAGTCACTTCCAGGGCTGACTAGTTAAGCACAGTAAATATCTTCACCAAAGCTAATCGTGGACCTGAAATCTCAAAGTTTCAAGAAGAACTGCCCTACTTGTTGTGTATCGCCTCTCCATATTCGTGTTCCCTTAGTTCATCACTTTGTGTGTCCCTGAATTGAATTTGACCGAATGATTAATATATTAATTATGACATTTCTCTCATCTCTCATTATTCCAAACTCTCTGGAGCACAAACTGATATTACTTGTATGTGCCTAGAATACAGTCCTCTCATCCCTGTGATGAATTGACTCGACGTTCCTGATGTGACCTCGAAGGCAAGTCATTCCTTCTCTGGCTGAGGGAGATCATAACTGGGACAACGGGCATTTATATGTTCATTACACCCAAGACAATTGCAGCAAGACTTTCACATTCAGCTTTTACAATCTGATTCTAGCAAAGGTGAACCTAAAAGCTGCATTTCTCTGTGTTGTTTGTCTGTGTGTGGTTGCCTGTACTTTACCGTATACAATGACAATCAAATTTGTCTGAACACACAGTTCCAAATATTTCAGACAATCCGACTTGTGTGTTTCAAACTGATAGAATGCAGTAGTTTAGCAGCACCAGGGCACTGCAAGGATGTGGTGGCTTGTGGAAAGACACTGGTCTCACAAATGGGAAATGATTATTTCAATCCCCGATTCTACTCATCATTAATTGTCATTCGCTGAGCTAAAGTGTGTGTGCTCACCAACTGTTGGACTCTGTACCCATGTCATTCCACTGCTGCCCCATTTAAAGCACCTTTCTCTTTTAAGTCACGGTACAGCAATAATCTTTGGTGATTCTAATGTTGATATAAATTGGCCATGCCAGATTAACGAATGTAGTTTGAATGGTGAGTTGATGAGATGTCATTGGGGCCATTTATTAGAATAATATTTTCCAGAAGCAACCAGAGAGCAGGATATCTGGTAATATGCAATGGCACAGGATTCAATATTTACCTCACAGTGAAGACGCTCCTGGGTAGCAGTGATCACATTGTCACTGAATTTTATATTTACTTTGAGAAAGGGAAGGTTTGAGCTATGATGAGCGCTTGAAAGCAAATTGAGGGAAATGATAACAGTACAAAGTTAGGGCTGGCTGAAATGAAGTGGAAAATTAAGTTAAGAGCGGGGCCGGTAGACTTGTAATGGTAGATATTTGAGGAGGTAATTCAGACGCGAAAAAGCTACATTCCAGTCAGGAAGAGTTGAAGAGAATGAAGCACCAACCACATCTAGGGAAGGAATGTAAAGATAAGATGAAGTTGAAATAAGAGTTCCACAAAATATATTGCTATTCAGACATATGCACACAGGTCACATTGTTTAGGTGAGCACGTTTTCTATATCACCTTTTCATCAGTACTATCAGTTCTGAAGGAGAGTCGCTGGACTTGAAACATTAACTCTGCTTTCAAGATGGCACTGACATCGTGCAACTTCTTATGACATCCCCAGAGCAGATCTAACCCTAACATTTGTTCTTACCATCCTACACTTTTAAATTTCAATTTAAGCCTCAAAGAATCACTAATAATGTTCTTTCAAATCTAGTTTCAGGTTTAAGGATATTGTAGTTGTACAGATCCAGGTACTGACCGTGCTTGACTCACCGACCCAGGGCAGCAAATCATGCTGATCTTGCTAACATTGGTGCTGCTTCGTGCGTGCCCTGTGCAATGTACCCAGGATGCCTCTGCCTGAGCTTTTTTCCAACCTTCGATCACTACATCCTTTCGTGCAATGATCTGCTTATCCTGCTTGTAAACAAAGCTTTACACTGTTCTCTGGTACACTTGGAAACCAGTCAATTATGTTCACAGATGATGCCAGTCATGCTGCATTTCTCCAGAAATTGCTGCTTTTGTTTGGAGAACTTTGTTCGGTCTGAATGCTGGGCTGCAAGAAAGATGCAATTGTCCTAGGGGGCGTACACATCAAATTAACCAGGTTATTGCCTGGGCTGGACCATTTCCTCTGTGAAGGTAGACAGTCTAGGATGAAGTTGTCTTTTTTCTGAGAACAGAGAAAGTTTGAGGGGAACTTATTGACGTGCACAACATTATAAAGGGATAGACATAGGACATTGTAATAAACTTCATCTAATTGAAAAGGATGAATAACCATTGATATCGATTAAAAGTCAGGGATGGAGGACTTAGAGAAAATTTAAGGAAGATGTCTTTCTCCTCCAGAGAGTTCTAGGTTTCTGGAATTCACTGCCTGGGCGTATGGTTAAACTAAGAATCATCAGATTATTTTAGGAATGTTTCAATGATTACTTGAAGTGCCAGATCACACAAAGGTAGGAACCACGGACTGGAAAGCAGGGACAAACTCATACAAAAAGCTGGAAAGCTCAGCAGGTCTAGCAGCATCTGTGAAGAAATATCAGCGTTTGGGTCTGGTGACCCTTCCTTCTGAGGGATAAAACAGATACTTGATGAAAGACACAAAGAGAATGTGCCAAAGATAACTTTCTGTACTGTTAGACTTCAGCAGTTATGGAGCAATGGAGAACATGTTGGCCTTCTAAGGGCTTATTAACCGTTTTATTCAAACATTGTGCATTTGCGTCCCACCAGAGTCAAGTTTTAGTTCACAATAGATAGGAGTCAATGATGGCACGTAGAAGCCGAATCATCATAAACTAGTCCTACCAAGATATTTCTTTCCTTACTTTTCAATTTCACGCAGACTGATTTATCATTCTCACCCCTCATGCCAATATCATTTCCTAATACAGCCTTGATATCATCATTAAGCAATAGAGCAACTCCACCTCCTGCTCCTTGTTGTCTATCATGTCGGAATACTGAGTACGCAAGCGCATTTAACTTCACAACCTCCATCTTCCTCCGACCATTTTTTTCAGTAATACTCACCAGGTCAGACCTATTCATCTCTCTTTGTGCTATTAGCTCATCAAATTATCCCAAATGGTGCTTGTATTTAGGCCCAAGATTTTTAAATAAGTTGTATTGATTTGTTTTTCTCTTTTAATACTTTCTTCTGCACTGTGCTTTTGACAGTCTCCATCCTTATTTATTAATTCCAGATAATGTTGAGCCTCATCTCCATAGTTTATTCCAACTCCTACGTGTTTCCATAATGCCAATTGCTCAGCCTTATTATCCAAGAAAAGGTCAAAATTTGCTCCTTCTCTAGTACGAATATGTGCATAGTCATACAGCATGGAAACTGTCCAATGAGCCCATGCCAAACATAATCCCAAACAAAATTAGTCCCATCTGCCTGCTCCTGGCCTATATCTCTTCAAACCTTTCCAATTCATGTACTTAACCGAATGTCTTTTATGTGTTGTAATTGTGCCCATATTTCCCACTTCCTCAGGATGTTCATACTACACGCAAACCACCACATTTGTGAGAAAAAGCCCCTCATTTACTTTTAAAATGTGTCTCCCCTCACCTTAAAAAAATGTGTCTCCTCGTCTTGAAATCCCGCATCTTAGGGAAATGACAATAGTATTAACCCTATCTATATCCTCATTTTTTATAAACTTCGATCAGTTCGCCTCTCAAGCTCCGACACTCCAGTTAAAGAAGGTCGAGCCTACCCAGCCTTTCTTTGTAACTCAAGCCTTCCTTATCTGGCAACATCCTCAACATAACATCCCAACTCCTACATCCGAAGAACTGAGCAATGAAAACAAGTGTGCCAAATTTCGTTTTTAACCACCCTGTCCGAATGTGACACAAACCACAAAGAATTATATACCTGAATCCCTGTGTCCCTCTGTTCTACAATACTACCCAAGGCCTTACCATTAATTATATCAGCTCTATCTTTGTTGTTGAACTCATACCTGGCATTTATCGATATTGAACTGCATCTGCCATTTGTCAGCTCATTGACTGATTTAATCAAGATCCCTTTGGAATCATAGAAAAACTTCTTCAGTGTCTGCTATGCCACCAATTTTGGTATCGTCTACAAAATTACTAGCCATGCCTTTTATATTCTCATCTAAATCATTCATATGAATGACAGGCAAAAGAGGGCCCAGAACAGATGCTGAACACCCCTGGTGACAAGCCTCCAGTCCACATAAAATTAAACATGTTGACAATTTCTTCGCTCTCCAAACATTTAACACTATGTACATACTAGTCAATGTTTGAAAAATTAAAATCACCTACTTTTACAACCTTATTATTCTTACATATATCTGAGATCTCTCTACATATTTGTTCCTCTATTTCATTCTTACTACTGGGGTGTGAGCGGGGGTGTGGCAACAATACAATCCCATCAAGGTGATCATTGCCTCCTTCCTTTTTCTAACTTCATCCCATATTTTAACTGGATAATTTTTTTAGAAATATTTTCTTGAGTTAAAGCTCAAGAAACTCATGTTTTCCTTCATGTAAAACGCCACTCTTCCACCTCTTGTGCTTCCCTTTCTATCCCTCCTACATCCCACTCATGCTTCTAAACTCCATCAAATGTTGACCGAGTTCTCGCTGCTACCTTTATGGCAAACCTTTCATCCTGAGACCATTCTTGTAAACCTACAATTGACCCCCTCCAACGCCAACACATCCTTCCTCAATACAGGACCCAAAACTGGCCACAATATTCCAAATGCGGTCTGCGCAGAGCTGTTACAGCCTCAGCAGTACATCCCAGCTCTTGTACTCTAGGCTCCATGAAATAAGTGTTAAAATGGTGCTTGATTTCCGAACTGTCAACTCAACAATAATGCTAACCTTAAGACAATTCCTGAATTCGGACTCACAATTTTGCATTGCCGCCTGAAATATCCCTGAAAACTCTGTCATTGCTGCTTCCCTGTCTTCATTGGCTCCTTCTTCCTTCAACTCTGGCCAAATCCTCCCTCATGTCTTTTTAGTTAGTCTTACTCAGTTGTACTACTGTTACATCCCATTCCATCTCCTCCGCATCAAACTGCAGGGTGAACTCTATCACATTATGGTCACTGCCTTCTCGGGGGTTACTGCACCTTGAGCTCTCTAATCAAGTCTGCCGCATTACACGTTTCCAAATCCAAAACTGCCTTCTCCTTATTGGGCTCGATTTTAAGCTGCTCCATTAAAATCTCATACAGATTTCACAAATCCCTTTTCTTTAGGCCCACTGCCGAACTGATTTTCTTAGTCAACCTGCATATTGAAGTCCCCCATAATTACTGCAATCGTGCCATTTTTACATGCCTTTTCTCTCTCCTTTCCATTCTTCCCCACATCCTGAAGACTCCCGGAAGGCCTGTGCATAAGATCTATCATGCTGTCTTTTGCTTTGTGGTTCCTTAACTCTGTCCACATGGATTCTATGCCATGTGAATCCATCTCCTTTCTTGTTCTCAATTTAATTTCATTTCTTCATTAAAAAGGCAATATCACACCCTCTGCACATTGGTCCATCTTTTTATAGGATGTGTATTCTTGGATATTTAGTTCCCAACCTCGATGCCCTGGCAGCCACGTCTCTGTGAAACCCACAACATTGTGCCTGTCAATTTCAATTTGTGCTACAAGCTCACTTACCTTACTTCATACACTGTGTGCATTTGAATACCACACGGTTGGCGCTACATTGCCTGACCTTCTTCTCACCATTGTCCCTTTATCTGCTCTGCCAGAAATTAGCTTCCTGAACCTTTCCATTCGTTCTGTCCTATTACATGTTGTAGAAACTTAAGTCTGAGTTGAGCCCATCCACTTTCACACTTTCCACAATTTTCCATGCAACTGAGCCTCTGCCACCGTGATGTTATTTTAATGTCCTATCCACAGGCCCTGGTTATGTCATTTCCAAGGGCTTCGGTCCCTGCCTGATTCAGGTGGGCCCTGTCCATCAGGACAGCTCCATCATTCCCCAGTACTGACATCAACATTCAATTAATTGGAACCCATGTCTCCCCTACCAATCTCAGTCAGGTATTTAACTCTTTACTCCTGCTGATGCTGTTCCTGTCTGCTTATGGATCGGGCATTAATCCAGACATAAATATCTTTTTGGTTTTATTCTTTAATTTCCCTCCAACTTGCACATCTTGCTTCAGAAGAATCTTGCTCCTCTTTTCTATCCATGTCAACAACACAATCATTCCTATCCCCACTCTGGAGAAGGAAGAGGTATCTTGAACACAGGCACCATGTGGCAACATAGTCTTTGGGACTCTGGACAGTGTGAGATACAATCAGAAACCGATCTTCGGTCACATATAACAGCAAGGTTGTTGTCAAAATCAAGTCATACAGATATACAGCACGGACACAGGCACTTCAGTCCAACTTGTCCATGCCGTCCAGAATTCCAAAATAAACTTAGTCCCACATGCCAGCATTTGCCATTTATTCCTGTACCCTTCATCTACCCATTCAAGTAGCTTTTATATATTGTGATTGTACCAGCTTCCATCACTTCCTCTGGCAACTCATTCAATACATTCCATAATCCTTCCGTGTGAATAAGGTACTCCTTAGATCCCTTTTAAATCTTTCCCCTCTCATCCTCCACCTCCTCCAGGACGTCCAATTCCCTGGCCCCCAACACCTCATTTTCACCACGGACGTCCAGTCCCGATACACCTGCATTCCGCATGCAGATGGCTTCAATGCCTTCCGCTTCTTCCTGTCCCGCAGGCCCGACCAGTCCTCCTCCACCAACACCCTCATCCGCCTAGCCGAACTCGTCCTCACCCTCAACAACTTCTCTTTTGATTCCTCCCACTTCGTACAGACTGAGGGGGTGGCCATGGGCACCCGCATGGGCCCCAACTATGCCTACCTCTTTGTAGGTTACGTGGAACAGTCCCTCTTCCGCACCTACACAGGCCCCAAACCCCACCTCTTCCTCCGTTACATTGATGACTGTATCGGCACCGCCTCTTGCTCCTCAGAGGAGCTCGAACAGTTCATCCACTTCATCTACACCTTCCACCCCAACCTTCAGTTCACCTGGGCCATCTCCAGCACATCCCTCATCTTCCTGGATCTGTCAGTCTCCATGTCAGGCAACGAGCTCGTAACTGATGTCCATTTCAAGCCCACCGACTCCCACAGCTACCTAGAATACACCTCCTCCCACCCACCCTCCTGCAAAAATTCCATCCCCTATTCCCAATTCCTCCACCTCCGCCGCATCTTCTCCCACGATGAGGCATTCCGCTCCCGCACATCCCAGATGTCCAAGTTCTT
Source organism: Stegostoma tigrinum (assembly GCF_030684315.1). Taxonomy (NCBI): domain Eukaryota; kingdom Metazoa; phylum Chordata; class Chondrichthyes; order Orectolobiformes; family Stegostomatidae; genus Stegostoma; species Stegostoma tigrinum. The sequence continues at coordinate 75,150,413 of NC_081364.1, read as the reverse complement.
CCAGGACCGCAACTTTCCCCCTACAGTGGTCGAGAACAACCTTGACCGCGTCTCCCGCATTTCCTGCAACAAATCCCTCACACCCCACCCCCGCCACAACCGCCCAACGAGGACCCCCCTCGTTCTCACACACTACCCCACCAACCTCCAGATACAACACATCATCCTCCGACACTTCCGCCATCTACAATCCGACCCCACCACCCAAGACATTTTTCCATCCCCACCCCTGTCTGCTTTCCGGAGAGACCACTCTCTCCATGACTCCCTTGTTCGCTGCACACTGCCCTCCAACCCCACCACACCCAGCACCTTCCCCTGCAACCGCAGGAAATGCTACACCTGTCCCCACATCTCCTCCCTCACCCCTATCCCAGGCCCCAAGATGACTTTCCACATTAAGCAGAGGTTCACCTGCGCATCTGCCAATGTGGTATACTGCATCCACTGTACTCGGTGTGGCTGCCTCTACATTGGGGAATCCAAGCGGAGGCTTGGGGACCGCTTTGCAGAACACCTCCACTCGGTTCGCAATAAATAACTGCACCTCCCAGTTGCAAACCATTTCCACTCCCCCTCCCATTCTTCAGATGACATGTCCATCATGGGCCTCCTGCAGTGCCACAATGATGCCACCCGAAGGTTGCAGGAACAGCAACTCATATTCTGCTTGGGAACCCTGCAGCCCAATGGTATCAATGTGGACTTCACCAGCTTCAAAATCTCCCCTTCCCCCAACGCATCCCAAAACCAGCCCAGTTCGTCCCCTCCCCACACTGCACCACACAACCAGCCCAGCTCTTCCCCTCCACTCACTGCATCCCAAAACCAGTCCCACCTGTCCCTGCCTCCCTAACCTGTTCTTCCTCTCACCCATCCCTTCCTCCCACCCCAAGCCGCACCTCCATCTCCTACCTACTAACCTCATCCCACCTCCTTGACCTGTCTGTCTTCCCTGGACTGACTTATTCCCTCCCTACCTCCCCACCTATACTCTCCTCTCCACTTATCTTCTGTTCTCTCCATCTTCGGTCCGCCTCCCCCTCTCTCCCTATTTATTCCAGAACCCTCACCCCATCCCCCTTTTCTGATGAAGGGTCTAGGCCCGAAACATCAGGTTTTGTGCTCCTGAGATGCTGCTGGGCGTGCTGTGTACATCCAGCCTCACATTTTATTATCTTGGATTCTCCAGCATCTGCAGTTCCCATTATCACTTAAACTTATGCTTGTTAGTTTTGGACTCCCGCAGCCAGGGTAAAAGACCTCACCTTTTTACCCAACCCATGCCCTCATGATTTTATAAACGTCTATAAGGTCGGCCCTCAGCTTCCAGGTAAAATAGCTTCAGTCTGTTCAGACTCACCTTATAGCTCAAAGCCTCAATCCTGGAAACAGCCTTGTAAATCTTTTCTGGTCACTTTCAAGTTTCACAACATCTTTTCGAGAGGAGAAAGACTCTTGCCTTCAATATTTGTTTATATGTTCCATGATGTTACTACTCTAATCACACTGTGCTCTCATTGTTCTGGCACCACCTATTACTACCTAATTCAGTACCATCTAGTATCACCTACTCTATTATGTTATGTCATCATTAATGATTATGTGATCACGTGATTTAATTATCCTCCTAGTTATATTGCGCTACAATTATTTTCACAGTCGAGTTGGAAACTATATGGTTAACAATTGACATCACACAGCAACTTGTCTCAAACAATGCCACCGGCTGGCCTCAATTTGACCTGGTGCTTTCCCTAGGTTATCAGAACACTTATCTGTGTCTGCTCTTTAATCTACTCTAATCTGACGTCTAGCTACTACTACCCTTTGCTCTGTACCAGTTTAGCACCTAGTGAGCTAAAATCTACTCTAATCTGGTGCTTAGCTACTGTTCTTTGGTTACATGCCAACTTACTGGTGTGTCATTTGACATCTCATATATTCATGCTGGTATGCGAACAATTGCTGACCTGTTGACCTATTTGATATCCTGATGTGGTTTGTTACTTTATTTTCCATACTCCCCGACACACCCTCCTTCATCTAACTATTTTATCTGCTTATGAGTCAATGGTATCGCTGGGGAGGGCCAGATTTATTGCCCATCGCTAACCGCCCTGGAGAGGATAGGGCCAGCTGTAGTCCATATACTGTAAGTAGATCCACAGTGCCATTAAGGGAGACTTTCATGAATTTGACGAAGTGGAAATGATATATTCCCAGGCTAAAGTCAGAAGTCACACAACACCAGGTTCAAGGTCAACAGGTTTATTTGAAATCGTAAGCTTTTGGGGTGTTCCTTCTTCATCAGGTGAAACACTACTTGATTACACATCATAAGAAAGTGATAAAGTCAGGTGCAGTATTCAGAAAGCTTGTGATTTCAAATAAACCTGTTGATCTATAACCTGGTGTCACCTGAATTCTGATTTTGTCCACCCCAATCCAACACCAGCATCTCCACGTTATATTTCCAGGTCAGCACAGTATGTGGCCTAGAGGGGGTCTAGCAGGTGGTAGCGTTCCCATGTGACTGCTGCCCTTGTCCTTCTGGATGGGAAAGACTGCAGATTTAGAAGGTGCTGTTGGAGGAGCCTTGCTGAGCCACTGCAGTGCATCTTACAGATGGTACAGTCTGTTGCCACTGTGCATCAGTGGTGAAGGGAGTACAGGGATGTAGTTTGGGACATTGTCACATGAAACTATCCACAAAGTGAAATATTTGTTTTTGACAGTTACCTCTGGATCAGACAAGTGAAAGGAAGGAAGTCAGTTTGGGAAATGATATCAAAGTGGGAACAAAAGACATGCCCTGGAGACATCACAAGAAAGTGATTAAGTCTTAGATGAGACTCCTTCAGAAAAATAAATTCTTTCCACTGCCATCACGAACCCGTTATTGAAAATGAAAATTAATATTTTGTCAACACACGCCATGTTATCACTGTTGGTGAAACGTAATTTCTAACCCAGACGCTTCTTTCACTTCACCCTGGTGCATTCTGTGTGGTTACAGCAGAGGCAGGGGCAGGCTGCTCATACCCCTGCTCCCACTGCTCTGGGTCTCAGTGTTGTACGGCTACGAAATACTGTTTTATCTTTACCAATGTAGAGGAAACCTAAACCTGAGCCTGAGGGTTCACTTCCAGTCAGGAACAGATCATTGATTTACATTAGTCTCTGATTTGAAGCACATTTCCAGCATTCACCGTTGTTCATCCCCTGACACTAAACCCAGTTGGAAATGAGATTCTGTTCCATGTCGAGAAGCTGTGAGCCATGGAAGATAGTAGCTGGGACATATTTCTTACACATAGCAGGATTAACCCACGCCGTGGATTGCCTATCAGTGAAGAGAGACGTGATAAATTGCCATCTGACACCCTCAGTGTGACCGTGGGATTTGTCCCAGCTGAAGCTCTGTCGCTGTCGCACGATTTTCCCCACCAAACCGCAAACCACACCTCCCCACCACCGCCTCCCCCTGAGATTGCCGTTTTTGAGCTCCAGGTGCTGTTCAACCCTCAGGAAAAATGTAACAATCTACAGTGATGTGTTTGAAGCAAAGCTGATTTATTTTACATTTCTCTTGGATATTAAACTCTAGTTCAGTTTTAAAGGTTGTAACCATCAGAACCAAACTGCAAATGTCAGAACAAAATTGTCAGAAAATTACAGAGCAGATCAAGGCCTTCTTTTTATTCATTTGTGTGATGTGCGTATTGTTGGCTGGCCAGCAGTATTCACCCTTGGCCCATCATGTGTGTGTTGGCTGGAATAGAAAGAGCCAGGCTTTACAGCTTTCTGAACTCATCATTGAGATCAACAATTTCAGACTGTGAACTCTGCCCCAATTTGTTTACATTTCTTGTTTCAATTTGTGTCTGGGTCCACTGCACACTTGGCTCCAGGCACATCTTTTGTTTATTTGTTTCTTTTCCAGCCCTAACTCCATTCCCTGCAGCCTTGAAGGACTAATAACATTTCTGCAATTGAATCACTCCTGCCTTCCCCCTGTGACATGTGCCTTTTGCCCTTGTCGCACCCCCACCTTGCACAGAATCTGTTACATTTCTGGTCCCAGGCCTCAGTCAACTCACAGCGCCCCCAGGTCAGAGTTTTAAATTCACTTCCTCCAGAGAGAAACTGAAATAGTTGTGGCTGCAGCTTTCCCCATATTTTAATTTTGGAAACAAAAACCATGAAATTGTTTCAGAGTAGAGGTTTTTTTGAGCCTTAATCCACAATTTAGAGTGAAGCTGTGATCCTCCCACAGTCCGAAAATGCAAGTGAGGTGGATTGGCCACACTAAATTGTCCCCGAATGTGCAGGTTTGGTGTTTGGGTTAGCTGCGGTAAATGTGGGGTTTATGGGAGTAGAGTGGGATAGAGAGCTAGTGCAGACTGGATGCACTGAATGACCTCTTTCTGCACGATAGGGATTCAGTGATCTTAACTATTTGTGATCATGGTCACATTTTCCTCATGACAGCCCACATATCTCCATGTTCATTCAGCTCAAACTTTCATACTGCCTTTGTGTTTTGAGAATCTCTGTTGTTGGAATGGGAGCTTCCTTTGATGTGGCCTCTTCTCATACTTCTGCCCAATTCCCAGTTCCCTGCATTAATTCCAGCTTTCTCTCATTTTCCCAAATGGGGTTGTTGAAAAGCTCAAAAGGCATGTGGACTGAAATTGAGAAATTAAAGAGTCAGAATGAAAGAGGAAGTGGAAATAATAAACAGGTTTGGGACATCCCAGGGGAGTGAGGAAGGGTCACAGATGCTTTCAGATCTGGTGAGATTTTCCAGCAACTTTGTTTTTGTTCCAGGGGAATGAGATGCCAGGATCCTTCTGTTGTGACTGTTCACACGGTTTTTTTTAACTAATGTGTGGGATGTGGGTGTCCCTGGCTGGGCCAGCATTTCCTGCCCATCAGTAGTTGCTCTTGGGAAGGTGGTGGTGAGCTGCCTTCCTGAACCGCTGCAGTCCTCCTGCTGTGTGGTGACCCGCAATGCTATTAGGGAGGGAATTCCAGGGTTTTCACCCAGCGACAGTGAAGGAATGGAGATATATTTCCAAGTCAGGAAGGTGAGTGACTTGGAGGGGAACGTGGATGTGGTGATCTTCCCATATATCTGCTGCCCTTGTTCTTCCAGATAGAAGTGGTCGTGGGTTTGGAATGCGCTGCCTGAGGATCTTTGGTGAATTTCTGCAGTAGAGACAACATTCTCTGACGAGAGTCAAACCCGGGCAGGCGAAGATGGGGCGCTGAATAGTAACAGACTGAGTTCAAACACAGGAGATTTGTTCAGCCAGTAATAGCATGTAGTGTAACAGTCACGGATGTTAATTGAGTAGTGAGGCGAAATATTGCCACAAGCTGCAGATGGAATACTTTTATTGGAACAGGAATAGACCATTCAGCCCCTCTAGCCTGTTCCATCATTCAATGAGATCATTGCCTGATCTGTGGCCTAACTTTCAATTTCCAAAACCGACCAAACTTATCAATGAGGCTTCTCTGAAACAGACAAGGTAAATATTGAAAAACAAAGGAAAAACTGCAAATGCAGGGAAATTGGAAACAAAACAGAAATTGCTGGAAAAATTCAGCAGGCCTGGTAGCATCTATGAAAGAAATCAGAGTTACCCTTTCAGGTCCAGTGACCATTTGAGTGACCAGATACAGTTGACCATTCCCCCCTTTCCTGTAACACTCTCCGAAACAGGTGATGGCGTGAGGACCATGAGATTATCAATAACAACTGAGAAAACAGCAAGCCATGCTGAATCAGAATAAAACCCATTTTGGTCTTTCACTTTTAAATCAACTGCAACAATGTATTCACTATTGTTTCAGAAACAGGACAAGAGACCAGAAAATCAACTCAGTGCCATTGGATCTGGGAGCCATTGTTATTCTGACCTACATGTGAACCCATGCTATAACCATTAGTTTGATTCAGAACCATCCTCTGGGCATTTCGAACCGATGATAAAAGCTTGCCGAGCTTCTGATGCCATGATACCATGAACAAGCAAAGAAAAATCCAATTACTGCAGTTACTTGTGAACCCACTGATGTTTTATCACACGAAATGACTGAGTGAATTTTCTCCCACACACATTGTAGGTGAATGACCTCTCCGCAGTGTGCATTTGCTTGTGTAAATTGAGGATTGATGATGTCCTGAACCCAGCCCCACAGTGAGAGCACATGAACGGCCTCCATTCAGTGTGAACACGTTGATGGCACATCAGTCCCCTTGAGCTTTTATAGCACTTCCCACAGTCTGTACATTTAAAAGGGTCTCTCTTCAGAGTGAACCTGTGTGGGTGTTTCAACTGGCTGGATGACCAGGAGAAATCCTTCCCACACCTGGAGCAGGTGAATGGTCTCTCCCCAGTGCGGACCCATTGGTGTGTCAGCAGGTGGGATGGCTGAATGAATTCCTGGCCACTCCCACAGCAGGAAAACAGCCCCTTTCCAGTGTGAAACTGCTGTGAATGCCTTCTCACACATCAAGCAAGTCAACAGTTTCTTCCGGATATGATTGCACTGATGTGTTTGCAGCTTGGATGGGGAATTGTAACTCCTCCCATCGTCCCCACAGATCCACACTTCCTTGTCAACGTGGCATTCCTTTAGTTTCAAAAAGTCAGTTGATCTCCTGAAGCCTCGTCCACAGACTCTACTTGCACACAGTTTCTCGTCACTGTGAATGGTGCTTCCATCTTCCATAATCAAAACCTGATGATATTCAACTTACATTAAAATGAAGCAATTCTGTCAGATCCTGCCTCTCGAGTGCACATCCCCAAATTCCAAAACAATGTGGAATTGGCCAGAAACAAAAAAAAAAGCTTAACGTAGCACAAAACGAAAGGCAGCTTGTGAAAGCAAGGTGAACGATCTGGTAATTTCTGGGGCTAGCACAGGGGTATAGTGACCTTAAAACCTGCCATCTTCCCATTAAATCACCAATTAATTCACTTGTGTTCATCAGGGATGGAAACCTGTCATTGATCAGGACCTACGGAAGACTCTTACCCCATTGGGAAGAAAGAAGGCACTGGGCAGGGGTTGAGAACAGTCCATGTTTTCAATGGGAGAGGCTGTAGCCTCTGTATAGTTAACTGAAAGGGTTCCTGTCTTGATCTTTTGTTCAGGCCAATTAAATAAGAGCCTGCTTTAAGAGATTGTGCAAATCAGCTGTTCACAAGCTTCCCGAGTGCAATTGGTCAGCACTTGTAGCTCGTAAATGTGAGGTTGGTGGTTTGTGGTGGAGAGGTGCTACTCATTTCTCTGTTTAAAACACCAGGAGACATAAAGAATTACAAAATGTTCAAATTGCAGATTAAACTGGAATAGCGAAAAGGAACACCTTTTTCCCTCCCGTTATTTCTTCAATCTGTAGTGTGTGGAGTGCCATTTGTTGTATCCACATCACAGCACATTTGTTCTTCATCATCTAATGAAGCTCATTGCTGATCTGTCTGATCAAATACATAGACCTTTTCTACCATTTTATCCAACTCCCTCGCAATTTTAAACATTTCGATCAATGCGACCATCGGCCAATTGATGCAGAAACAGAAGTAAGCCAGTCGGCTCATCAAGTCTGCTCCACTATTCAATGTTGTCATGGCTGCTCTGATAATCTTCAACTCCAATCTCCTGCCCCACGTGAATAACCCTTGATCTCCTTACTGATTAAACATCTGCCTAGCTCCGCTTGAAAATACTCAACAATTCAGAGAGAGAATTCCAGACAACTACTGGGTCCTGAGCAACAAAATTCTTCTTTGTTTCAGAATTAAATGGGCAATGCCTTGTTCTGAGGTTGTGTCTTTGGCCCTCGACTCTCATACTAAGGCAAACCACATGTCCATATCTACTCTTTCAAGTTCCCCAAGAATATTGAATGTTTATAAATGTTATTGTGTGGTTATAAATCTCCCCACACCAGGCTCCTCTGTTTCAAAGAGAACAATCCCAGCCTAAACAAGCATTCCATTCCATTTTATTCAGTCTTGGGAAAATGCCAGGATATCTCCTGCAGTGTCCATGAATATTTTAAAGGGAGATTTACAAAGATTCTGTGAAACAAGTGGTTTAGCATTTATCAGGCAGATGCAGGGTTCGGGATTTAGGGTCAGAATCAGATTTACTCGAAAATATAGAACAGTGGGGCATTGAGTTTCTTTGATTGCAGGCCTGGGAACTGGCATTATGTGGTCGTCTGCAGCAGTAGTCACTTCCTTGTCTGAGGAATCTGCTGCTATAACTCAAATGCTCATTGAAAAAGAAACCCAAAATTGCACTCCAGCATAACAAAATTTCAACATGAAAATGAATCACATTCACCAAGTGAATTTAAGACAGAACGTCTTCATTTTAAACTGTAAGAAATCAGAGTATGATGTGGACACTCAGCATTTCCAGCCCACTTTGAGATCTTGGACGTCCTCCGACTTCAAAACCATTTTTTCTGCATTATTCGCTGAGATCTTGACTTCTTAAAAACCTGTCAAAATCTATCAATGACCAGCTTTTACAAACTCAGTACTTAGCATTCACGACTTCCGGGACTCGGAATTCCAAAGATTCTCCCAATTGTGGCCAATCTCAGTCCACTGTTTGGCAAGTCTTCCTGTTGTGTGCCTGGTGCTGCTCCTGTCACACCCCATAGCACTGCGCTTATTTCCTGTTCCCTGAGGCCTCATTGTGCAGCGCTGTGACCATTTCATGGTCCTTCCTGTATGATGTGGCTGCAGCTGCTCTTGTTTGAATCCGGCCATTACATTAACTGTGGTACTCAATTTCCCTGTAACATGTGCTAAAGGAAGACAATGAGGGAACAACTTAAATTCCAGAAAGCATGCTCATGGAGGTGTGTTCAATGCTGATGTTGTGACAGAAAGCATCACCCAGGGCAGCTTTTATTCACAGAGACCAGGGACCCTTAAAGGATCAGGATGAGGAAAATGACAAGACAGCGATGTTCAGCGCAACAGGTGTCATTCCAAAAGACCAGTTTGTGCATTGTGCAGGTCATTTGTTAGGTTTGCCTCATTTAGCAATTTGAAATTGTCCGCTCCATAAACACAAGCCATTTATATCTGTTGAGTATTGAGCTGGTCCCAGTACTGACTTCTGGAAAAGGCAGAGTGTACTCTCCTCAAGTCTGAAACGCAATTCCTCACAGACAATGTCACATCCCCGCTGTCACCAGGCATTTCATTCAATCAGCTTCAATTCTTCGCTGAATTCAATTCAATAGATCATAGAATCATAGAATCCCTACAGTGTGAAAACAGGCCCTTGGGCACATCCAGTCCACACCAACCCTCAGAGATCTCCCCCAGACCCATTCTCCATCACCCACTTAATCTTATCATTGAGTAAGCTCTTCATTTGTGTTCAGCTCATGAGAGTGGTGTGTTGCAACAGCAGTGACCCACAGGTGAAACCCTACTCTGGGAATCATACCCCGCTGCATATCATTTCACAAACTTGAGGGGGAAATACTTGCTGCTCTGCACAATTTAATGAGAGAAACATGAGGTCTTGACAAGATCACATGTCACGCTCTTTAGGCATGTGGCGAGATGACTGAGAAGCTAAGGTGATAGACTGCTAACCCATTTTGTTCTACACGTGTGGGTTCGAATCCCACTCTTTGCCGCTTTTCCACTTATTTCACTGCTGCCGATCTTCCTTCTGTATCATGAGTTTCAAATGAAGTGAAGCTTGAACCCAATTGTATCAGTTTATCTCGCTGGAGATTCTTGATGAGTCAATGTTATTGTAAAGGCAAAATAAAGAGTTGGAACTTGCTGTCTGACATCTATTCAAGAGTAGGTTGAATTCGGACAATTAGAAGGAACTTGATTTTCCTTCCCATTATTCCTCCCAAGTTGTGCTCCAATGAACTTAAATCGAATGAAAGAGAAACGGGTAAAAAAAAATGACGAAATATCAGAAGCACAGGTTTATACAGTGGGATTGTTGATGTGCGTTTTAAACTAACACAAAGTTCTGACTGATATTTCAAACAGTCTTTACTAAACCAACAGTGAGACAGATGCTTAATGAAAGATACGAACACAACAAGCCAAGGGTAACTTGAGGATGGCTCTTGTCACAATGGGCAGTGCAATCGACTACCAAACATTTGCAATTTGAAGGTCGTGTGGGTTCAAAAACCTCCCAGAGTTGACTTCCATTTCAGGTTCCAAACGAATTAGTGGTGTTCTGTGGAAACTGCTTCATCAGCACCTCCTGACATCCGGAATTCCAGTCCCTGCTGCTGATCAGCGGGCGTTCGTCACCAGCACGCACAAGTTTTCAGAGAATAGTTTGACCAGAGACGACTGCTCATCTGACAAACCTGCATAGTTGACAGGAAAATGCAACAAAACATTCCCGTTATACAACTGGTTTGTCACCTTGAATATATTTAGAGATCTGCAAATTCAGATTCTCAAAGTGGAGTGTAAGGATGGGATCTGAAAAACCATTGAAGTTTTAGATCACCTAAGATTAACGTTAACGAATGGCGAGTTAGTGGAGCAGGGTTGAATGGCCTCTTCCTGCTCCCATGTTCCCATCTTTCAGTGTTGCTTCAGGCAGATAATTGTCAACAGTAACGTGGAACACAAAACAGTGTAACAGAGGGCTGTGCCGAACGCTATTCTGAACTAAACTGATCCCACCTGCCTGCCAATGGCTGTGTATTTCTCTATTACCTTCCCGTTCACATGTCTGTCTAAATGCCTCTTAAACATTGCTGCCATGATGGTAGAATGAATCTACAACAGAGTATCAAGTTTCTCATATTTACCCCACCGCGCTCACAACTGGAATGGACAGCTCCTGTTGTAGCTTTAGGTCAGACAATAGAGGATGCTCACTGGCGCTCTATCCGACAGCACGCTCCTTCATATAGGTTTCCTACTGGGCACATGGAGCAAGTTGCCATGTAAATGTTGGGGATTCAGGGGTAGATTTCTCACTTGTCGAGCCGGAGTTCTAGCTGTGGTGTTAAACATGATATTCTAAATCCAGTTGTGGCCTCATCTTAATTTACAATTATAAATGCGAAATGCAATTTTCCTTTGTGTTATATCCTTATACATTCACACTTCATAAAAGCCTTGGAACGTGTCCTTGAATGAAGTAATGGTGAAAGTTGATGATGGCCGGTGTGGTGTGTGTCCTGTTGGTTGTGTGAATTTTGCAAACAAAGTTGGTGAATTCTTTCTGAATCGAATTCTATGAAGAATTCTGTGGCATGAAAGGGCATGCGAGGGCAGCGTGGTGGCTCAGTGGTGAGCACTGCAGCCTCACAGCACGAGCGACCCAGGTTCGATTCCAGCCTCAGGGCGACTGTCTGTGTAGCATTTGTACATTCTCCCTGTGTCTGCGTGGGTTTCCTTCAGGTGGTCCAGTTTCCTCCCACAGTCCAAAGATGTGCAGGCTAGGTGGATTGGCCATGCTAAATTGCCTGTGGTGTTCACGGGTGTTTGGGTGGTAGGGGAAATGGGTCTGAGTGGGATGCTTCAAGGGGCAGTGTGGACTTGTTGGGCCAAAGGGCCTGTTTCCACACTGTAGGGAATCTAATCTAAAGACCCCTTACCATGGGGATGTAATGTTATCCGAGAGGAATTGCTTTACTGACTCAAGGAGAGTGGACTGTGCTGTTCCCAGGAGTCAGTATTGGCAACAACCTCTCCTCAGGATAGATATTAATGAGCCACACTGGTGTACAGGTGCACAGTTTCAAAATTCTCATGATGCAATACTCACAAATAGACTAAATAACGCAGAAAGCCGCATGAAGTGCTTTTTACCCACAAAATTTATCTTGCTGGGCATTGCTCTGTGTTCCATTCCTGAGCCTTGTGACCTGGAGCCATGGCAACACTTGAGCAAGTGTAAAAAGAGTGCAGTGCTAGAGGCCATGCCAGGAGCAGCACTCGGTACACGGTGAAGTTAATTTCCCACAATAGGAACATACTCCAAACAGCAGACTGAGGTGAGAGAATTCAGCGTGAGGTGAAGCTTTGAAAGTCAGTGCCCCAGAGACTGTGGAGGTCAGTTATTGAGTCTGTTCAAGAATGCAATTGACAGATTTCTACAAAGTAAAAACATCAAGGGCTCGGGGAGAATAAAGAAAAATCTTGAAAATGCACATTTCAATGCAGTTTAGCACTGTGTCATTAAGCAAGTTCCTCAAACATCTTCAGAACCACGAGTGAAGATTTCATATCCCACTTCTCAGGCAATTTGCCAACCATTAAGGTATAATCCAAAATATGGAGGTACTTTGCTGTGCTCTGCTCCAGTGGCACAATCGGTCAGCATGTAGTACTTATTTGGCAGTATAGGGGTGTCTGCCAATGCTGAGGCTTTGAGTTCAAGCCTCACTTGGTGCAACTTCAGTTTGAAGAAAGTCAATTCTGAGCAAAGTTTGCAAAAAAAAACTCCAGTTTCCATGAATTGGGAAATAACTCAACAATTGACAAACAGCCTGCAAGTATTCACAATGTGAAGGAGTATCTGCAGAGGGAGAAAGGAAGGTGATTTTTTTTCAGCTCAAAGACATTTCTCACATGGGTGACTGCACTGAGTTAAATTGCGGGAAAGGGGCTGTGAAAATCATTTCAATTTATTCACTTTGCTGCAAACTCTCACAGGTCATTGAAATAATTAAAAAGGAATCAGATATATCTCATTCAGCGGTTTGAATGCTACATTCTACTTTCATTAGAAATGTCACCAACTTTAAATACAGAGCTGCTGAGAGGAAGTGAGGGTTCAAAATGGAAAAAAAAAGGCAGAGTCTTGTATTTGGATTTCTTGGATGGATCTCAGAAAGTATGAAATGTGCCTGAAATCATCGAAATGTGGTCAAATCTTTAAGGTACCAGTTTAAAGAGGGAATTACATCTCTCAACGATGGTTCCCTTCCAATTTGAAAGGGTCTAACTTTACTTTTTAATTGAAAACATGTTCAGTTCCATTCCATGGAGAATGAACTGTCAATCTTATTCAGCTGCATGTGTACAATAAATTTCATCACACGTAAAGTCAAAGAAATTTGAAACTGTTCCTCACTTGCCCACAGACTTTGTCTCAAGGTTAAAATGCCAGTTGAGGGACCAAGCGGTGCAGGTACAGAATTCTTTCAGTTTACCATACATTTAGACAGAGTTGTTAAACAGGCTTTTGGCACGCTTACCTTCATTGCTTAGTTGTTTGCATTTGGGAGTTGAAAGACATGTTAAAGTTGCACAGGACGTTGATGAGGCCTCTTCTGGAATACAGTGTGCAGTTTCAGTCGCACAGTGTAGGAGACATATTATTAGGCTGGTGAGTATTAACAAGAAGGCTACCAAGATGCTACCAGGTATGGAAGGTTTGCATTATAAATAAAAGTTGGAAAAACTTGGAAAATTTTCTCTGGTCCTTAGGAGGTTGAGAGGCAACCTGACAGAAGTTTATAAAATAACGAGATGCGTAGAAAGTAATAATGGTAGTTTTCTTTACCCTGGTATGGGGGATATGAAAACTCAGGGTCATTTATAACTTGAGAGGAGATAACTTAAAAAAAGATATGAGAAGAAGAACATCACAATGACTGAATAAAATGATGGCATGTTCCAGCAGAGAAATGGGTGACAGTGAAGCAGGCATGTGAGGACAAACGTGTTTCATTTGCCAGTGACATTCACCGCTTTACAAAGTGGAGAACATTGAAGTGCAGCAGTGACGGTGATTATCTTGCTGATTTTTCACCTTGTGAATGCTCTTTCCGCTGATATCACTGTTAATATCACATGTGGACAGGATGGAAGATGCAGCAATACTTGTGGAGCACTGGCTGTAATTGATAATGCATCTGACTTTGGATTAGAAAATGGAAATGTTGTACCTTCCCCCTCTGGAATGACATTGACAGCTTTCCCACATTTGCAAACTGACAGTTGCTTCCGAAGCGCAATGTGTACCCAGTGCAGTTTTATTTTTGTCAGATCCCAAGCAGCTGAAGTGATTGGATCGCTGTGTTTTGGAATTGAAAGTTGACCATGTGCAACTTCAGTGTGGGACTATTTCAACTCACTGTCCATTTCATATCTCAGCTCATTGCAATGGCTCCCATTGTCAGAGAAACTGCTTGTGTTCCACATAAAGCTGCCTTTTGCCAGGCAACCATGTGTATTGTGACAGAGTGTGGATGTGACGGATACAGAGTGCATATAATCCTGAGGCCCCTGTCACTCTCGGAGGATATATCTTTGTATCTCCCTCTGTGGCTTAACATGAGGACGATTACTTCAAGGGGCTTTAACATAGTTTTATCATCTCAAACTTCAGTCCCATTCGTTGATTCCAGGGATAATCTCATTGAAATTTGCACTCTCAATTTAAGAAAACCAAAAGCAGTGAGAGAAACGCTGGAAACTGGGACTAAAAAAGATCTGAAGACACACACTGACAAGATGGACAAATGGTCTTTTTCTATACGATTAAAACCTCCAAGATGGGGAGAAACTGACCTGTAGCCAAAATAAACAATAGGCTGAAAAGGCGAAAGTAGTGCCATTGAGAAAAGATGGCAAGGGCCACAGTGCTTTCCCTGGTGGCCCAGTGGGTAGGGTTTGGCCCCCTCACCACTGCGACATGGGTTTTGATTCCCATGTTTCACCTCCCAACTAACAGATTTTGCGTTTTTTTTAATGTTATGGCTGGGGTGGGCAGTTTGATCAAGCTGATAGTGAGAAATTCTTACCACTGTCCAGAGTCAGGAACAGTTCGATTCCATCTTCTCTGAATGTGGGATTATCACTGCAAAGGCTCTTTGGCATCTCAGAGAGTCTTAGATTTCATAATGAACCACGTTCACACACTCCCAAAGATTTTCAACAAAAGATGTTAAACGGCGAAGAGAGGATACAGTCACAGACAACAAAGGCTCAAGCAGGATTTAAACGTGAGACCTCTGAAAGCCTCATCAACGACCCTCACACCTCTACACTAATGAATAGTTTCATCGAGCATCAGCTTTCTGCTGTAATCTAGTTGACCCTCATACAGTGACCTTTGGATGTTGGAGACCGGTTTCAAGTTCTATCTGCTCCAGAGGTGGGTAATAGCATCTTTGAACAGGCTGCTTACATTTTAAAGAAATCTCAGTTCAGGCAGTGAAAGCAACAATGAACAGCTTTTTCACATTCTGCCCCTGCTCCCAGGCTACTGCTGTTTGCTCCTTTCCCCAAGCACCGGGCTGTCTTCAATGGCAGATGGATCAAACCATTTCCTTCCATGGGCAGGCAGCGCTTGGGGATGCTATATGCTTTGCAGCTCCTTCTTGAACATGGGAAAGGTGAAAAAGCAGAAGAGGCAGAATCAGACGTCAGGAAATTATAAACCACAATCGGGAACATTCATCAAATGGCATTAGTCAGACAGAGAGAAAGATGCAGAGCTGCTAGAAAAGACAGAAGTTGACACTGGAGACTATTCCCTTTAGAAACTTAACACAGGACCTTTCTTTGCAGCCTGTTTGGCTTTCAGGATTCGACTTCATACAGCAATCTTGCAGAAAGTCTTTTGCAACGCGGACATCAGTTTCTTTGTTACGACCAGGCAGGAGTTAATATCTGACACCAACAGTTCCTGATTAAGAGAATCCAAGTGAAACACTCACTCACTGAGAGTCATCCCCAACATCCCTGAGCTGCGGAGCTGCAGGCAGTTTAAGGGAGGGTTAAAAAAACGAGCCATTGTTTCTCCCTCACCTGCTCTGTCACAGAGAGAGAAAACAAAATCAGAAGTCACACGACACCAGAATCTAGTCCAACAGTTTTATGTGAAATCACAAACTTTCACAGCGCTGCTCCTCCATCAGGTGAAGACACTTTTCACCGGCATCTCCGCATCACAGACACAGGGAGAGTGACGTCATAAACCCATGGAGTCATTCCCGTGCGGGAAGAATCCGTTCAGCCCATCGAGTGCACGGGGACTGTCTGTCACTTGTATCTCTCCATTGTTATCTACAATCGGTAATATCCATCCTAATAATGGTGAACTGTATCTGTGACGTGATGCTGTCTCCGATCCTTTGCTCACTCACAACTTGTCATTTCACCTGAAGGACACTGCTTCCTTAAACAGCATGGGGAATTACTGCAGGGTGTCCTTTGCATGTAAAACACTACAGCTGATGTTTTTCAAATTCAGCACTTTATTCCTGCGATCTTAGAGAACAGGGTTAACAAATAAAACCATCGCAGACCAAGACGGAACATGAGATGGCCATTCAGACCTTCAGACACGTGTCACCTCATTTGCGTAAACTTGGCTCCTGCATTAATACGAGATATTTATTTCATTTGCGTGGGCTTACGGGAAGCAGCTCAAAACACGTCAAAATGATGGGGTCTGATTTCAATGAGATCGATTTCAGTCTGAGATCCCTGAGAGTGTTTGCAGTGAATACATTGTGCACGGGGAAGAAGGAAGCAAGTTTTAAAGAACCACTACCTGAAGTCAACAGACACCATCACTGGTGGTGAAAAGTCCTCTCTAAGTGCGACTCTCTTTATGTTTCATGTTCTATAATCCTATTTACCTGTTTACTGATCCTCACCTGTGAAAACTGTTTCTCATTGTCTACTGCCATGAAATCTCCATTTGACCTTTTTTTGCTTGAAACAGAACAATCCCGGCCTTTTGAATATCTCCACAAACCTGAATTCCCTCGGCCCCAGGCATGATGAAGCCTGAAGATTGTAACAAGACTTTAGAAACAAAATTCACTTGGGAGATGGTAACATGAAAAGAAAACAAAACAGCAACAGAATGTCTTGCTTCACGAATCCTTTAAAACTTTCTGTGATCCAAGTGGAAACAAATTGTATAATAATCCCTCAATGGAGAGAACCCAGTGCCAGGAGAACAGGCAAAAGGCACCGTCTCAGGAGCAGGGAGACAGATTGAGAACAAAATATTCTTGAAATTCTTTGCTGCTTTGAATTCCCTGAACAAAGTGGGATGTACCTCACTCTGAAAGGGGTGAGCTTCTGTTGGATGGCTCGTTGGTCTAGGGGTATGATTCTCGCTTTGGGTCTAATATGCTGCTGACATGCGAGAGATCCCAGGTTCAAACCCTGGGCGGGCCCAGATTTCTTATCTTGACATTCACTGAATCACTCAACCAGCTTTCTGAAAAATGAAGCTGCTCTAACATCATTGTGAACCCAGCACAGAGAAACACTTGTTCAAAGCACAAGAGTGTTTCCGAATGTGTGCTCCGCAATCTGAATGATTCTGGAGATCGCACGAACTGCAGACACTGGAGACAGAATTGCTGCAGTGTGGAACTGGAGGAACGCAGCAGGTCAGACAGCAGAGGAGAAGGAGAAATGTTGACAGTTAGGTCCAAGACCAATCATCAGAATGAATTCTACGCTTAATTATTAGTCAATTATGTATGTGTGAAAGTTCAGGAAGCTGTGAGGCAAAGTGACTGGAGACAGTGCTGAACAGGTTTGTGTGAACACTGACGCGTGTGAAGAATGTCATCAAGAAAGATAGATTGGAAAGTTGATATAGTTCTTCTTGGAGAACAGTAAACTGGTCTGAGTAAAGCTTTCCAAGTTGTGAGGGGTATGAACAGAGGAACTCCTGGGATAAAAATGCTCACATGCCTGTAAAAATCGAGACCAATTAGGCAGAGGTGTAAAGTCATGAGGAAAAGAAGTAAGAATTACATAACAAAGCACATTTTTACACAACGACTAAGTGAACCTGTAAATCCCTGCTTGACTGCAACAAAGAGGCAGATTCATGCCACACAAAATGGAATTTGATGGTTCTGTGAAAAGCCACAAACCTAAACATAGAAATAGAATGCGGGACATAACACCAGCGTTTCACCAGAGGCTCACTGATGATGTTACCTAGAATGGTGATGAAACGTCTGAAAATGAACCTTCCAGCTCAGTGAGCAAACTCACATCCAGAACCTCAACCAGAGCTACAAATCTTCTCAAAAGTCACTAGCCACAATGTGCAGAGTTACAGGGAGAAGGCAAGAGAATGATATTAAAACAGACACTCATGGACTTATTGTGGAGACACGACGCACCCACAGCTAAGGCAAGCTACATGGTGTCCGTCTGCATTTTGACAAATTTTGTGATTCCGACTGGAATCACAGCTCGACCAACAGAATGTGGGAACTTACACAAAGGTAATACTTACACAAACATGACATGTCTAAGCCACAGAATATTACATAACAACAGTGAAGATATTTTGACATCATTCTTTAAGGTACATGCCACACAACAAATGAAAAGCTGAATACTTGTTGAAAAAGTCATGAGCGAGAGCAACCGAGTGATGCAGTGGTAGCACGCTGGGCCCATACTCCAGAGATCAACAACTCGAAACCATTCTCTGCCTTTTGCTACAGGCATAATGCGCTCTCTCCCGCACCATGTTTTGATCACTTCTCTGTTTCCCATAGCTTCAGGTGCCTGAAATAAATATCTCATATTGATACATTGGCCAAGCTTACAGAGGGGAGGTGACATACTTATGAAGGTCTTCTGCTTTCCCTGTTGTCTGCGCTAAACTGAACAGTAAAACCTCTTATCTGAGATGGGAATAAACTGAGGAAGTTGAAGCACATCAAGTGCAGCTTTTTTTTCATTTCTGCCAGTAATACCCCATGCCGTTTCAGATGTGAATGATTAGAGGATCAGCAGTGTGAGACAGCATGGGAAGGCACAATGGTTCAGTGGTTAGCACTGCTGCCTCACAGTGCCACAGACACTGCTTCAATTCTGCCCTCGGGAGATGGTCTATGTGGAATTTGCAAATTCTTCTGGCTTCCTGTGGTTGTTCTGGTTTCCTCCCACAGTCCAGAGATGTGCAGGTTCGGTGGGCTGGCCGGGCTAAATTCCCCGTAGTGTTTGGCGATGTGTGGGTTATGGGAGGAGTGGGGTTGGTGGGATGCTTTGAGGTGCAATGTGGACTTGTTGGGATGCAGGATCTGTTTTCACGTTGTAGGGGTTCTGTGAGCATTATGGTGCAGACACCACCATTAGGGAGATATATCACTGAGAAATACAAGTGGTTTTGGGACACTGTGGCTTGATGGGCTGAATGGCCATGGATTGATGACATCACTCTCCCTATCTCTGAGAGGGAGCTGGTGGGGGAGAAACAATGGCTCATTTTTAACCCTCCCTTCCACGTTGTACTGTCTGCAGCCCCGCAACTCAGGGCCGTTGGGGACGTCCATCAGTGAGCGAGTGTTTCACTCAGGTTCTGTTAATCTGGGACTGTTGGTGTCAGACATTAACTCCTGCTCTGGATGCAGCAAAGGACAAGACTCCCGCATTGCAAAGGTGTTATTTGCAGGGTTGTTGTGTGCAGACAAATTCTGAACACCAAACAGGCTGCAAAGAAAGATCCCCTTTTAATTTGTTGAAGGGACTAATCTCCAGTTTTGTCTTCTCTCTTTCGCAGCAGCTCTCCAAGCTTCTGTCCGTGTCTGATAAATGTCATTTGACAGAAGTTCAAATTGTCATTTATTACTTGCTGCACAAACCTGATTCCACAGCTCTGCTCCATCCCTCTTCCAGTGCTTGAAAGGGAGCGGTAGAGCATATACCATCTTCCAGCACCACCTGCCCATGCAGGGAAATGATGTAATGCATCTGCCAATGGAGAGAACCCTGTCCCAGCGGAAGGGACAAATAGAACCATCCCAGGAACAGGGAGACAGAACGAGAAGATGCTCTTTGTGGTTTTCACTGCCTGAAGCAATGGGGAATAATTGTCCAATCAACATGTTCAGATATGTTATTACACACCTCGGGGCAGCAAGAATTTAAACTCTGGTCGCCTACATCTGAGGTAGGGACACTACCACTGCCTGAGTGGCATCTGATTTATTGTTTGTTGGGACTTCATCAGACTGGGTCATTAGTCTCGTGGTCTGATTGGCACTTCAGCTAGATGTCGTCAGTGCAAGAAGTTGCAGGTTTGAATCCTGTGTGAGGCTTTATTGCCTTTGACATGTGTTTCATTTTTAATGTTTGGGAGAACATGGAGACGACTCTTTATGAAATCAATTTCAGATTATGATCCAAAAGCGTTTTTGCTGTGAATATATTACATGCATCCACTTCACCTGAGGAAGGAGCCACACTCTGAAAGCTCCTGATTTCAGATAAACCTGTTCGTCTGTGACCTGTTATTGTGTAACTTCTGACTTTATATCACATTCGGAGGAAAATAAGTCAAGTTTTAAATGATGTCTGCTCACAGTAAACTGGCTTCCTCATTGGTAATGTTAAGCACTATGTAAATGCAATTATGTCTCTTTTAACTGTCCTTAAATGAAAGTATCTGTTTACTGACCTTAGTCAATTGAAAGAAATTCTTGCTATCAGTTTAATCAAACTACCAAACCCCATCACTACCCACCCCCAACATTATAAACGGCTCCAAAGTTGCCAGCTGGTCGGTGGAAATGTGGAAAGGAAACAAAACAGCTAACCCAGTCTCCAGCTTCGTAAATCTTTCTTCACACTTTGTGATTCAGACTCAAGGAAAAGCAAAGGATGAACTTTCTGATTGAGCAGAATAAGGCAAGGCACGTTTCCCTTCTTTAAGGCACGGGGACATTGATTCTGATGCTCTTGGTGTCATTAGCTGATCTGCGACATCGAAATAGTCAGAATTCAATGTAAAGATCAGGAATACAAGTAGAATCTCGGCTCTGGCACGATCAGATACATGGGAACAGACAAGAAGTGGAAAGGCTCAAAGGGAGGTGGCCCTGGGTTCAGGAGAGCTGGCTTCTTGTGACATAGATGTCTCTGCAGTAGGTGGAATAAGACTCTTTCTGTGTCTCCACAATGAATGTCCCAGACTTTGTTTTGGAAAAGTAAAACTGGCAAAAGACAATTGCTATTCTTGTGAAATCACAATCTTAATCTGAAATTTCATTGCCCATCCCTCATTACTCCACAGATAGAGGTGATGAGACACTTTCATGAGCTTCTTGGCATGTAAGTAGAGCCCCTTTGCCATTCCAGGATCTAGACCGAGGTACACTGAAGAAACAATGGTTTGTTTCCAACTCAGAATAGTGAGATGCTTGGCAGTGAGGGGGGGGGGGGTGTGCCTGCGGGTGGTAATTTTCCTTTGTATGTGCTGTCATTGTCCTTTTAGACTGAAGGAAACTCTCACTGGGCTGATTCTGGCCGATTCGGAGTGAATGTTCTCCTTGTAACCAGGAATCTGTTTACAGCAACAAAAGGGAGCATTCAGCGGCTGCCCTGGATTTGTGCTCCTCCCCCGTTGTTCATCTGCCACTCTGCAGTTTATACTGCTTCACCTCGCTCTTCCGGCCAAACATCACGCACATCAGCTGCTTCCTGCCATTCCGAATGGTCTGCCTCAAACACGTGGAAGGGCAAATAGGAACGTGGAATTTCAGGGACATTTCTGGCCTGTGGAGGAAATGATATAGTCATAATTTCAGACAATCTTTTCAGGGCACCTTTCGCTCTTGGAAGCAGAAGATGTACAAAAATTACCAAAGGCCCCAGTAAGACTTGAACTCACGACCCCTGTTTGACAAGACCAGGGCTCTAACCACTGAGCTATGGAGCCAGAAACACAGGGGCAAGAAGAGAGTGTCATGTATTAGAAATGACAAAGTATTAGATAACTGGAGATGATAATAATGAAGACGTAACAAAACCAAAACACAGCAGAGCGGCATCACATGCAGAAGGACGGCAGAATGCAAGGCTGATTCAGATAGTGTCCTGAGTGACGTAAACAGATCTTTCCTGCTAGTCCAGTGATTACAATTCAGTGCCATCACTGTCTTAGCCTGTTAATGGTTATCATTTAAAGTAATAAATACAAAATATTGACTGATCTTGAGAAGCAGAATTATGTCATTAATCAGTCAAAATCGATTCACTCCATGTTACAGTTCCACATCAACAATGCCAGCTGTAACTGCCTGATGTGCAATCAGTTTAAAACAAGAACAGAGGGGAGGTCAGGAAAAGTGAAGGGCAATGGTAGTTTGTGAGAGTCGACTGTAGGCGAACTGGAGCCAGGCTCAGTGTGGGTGCTGAAGACCAGCCTTCACTGTTTATCCTGGTATACAGATCACATTGGATCAATCACACAAGGACCCTCCTTCATGTGTTGTTCTTTGCACATCACAACTCGGGTCAGTGCCTCGAGGGGCTCGGATACTTTTAATTTGGCAACTAACTCAGGTCAGTGGTGTACAAACTAAGCTGTGTCGGGACACTATTTAAATGGACCACCACTCATTGCTATGACCCAGAACTATGCAGAAAGAGAAAGAACACCAATACAAAATCTTCGCTTTGAATGGATATCCCTGCAATTTCATCCACAGGTACTGATTAAACAGCAACACGAAGAGGACACATTATGCCCTAACGCACTGGACACACTGCCACACATCAAGAACATATCAGAACTGACAACTCCTATGGCCACTAGGAATTACTGTAGCACACAAGCCCAAAGCCATGTTACGACAAACATTCTCAAGGATTAAAGACATCATACCCACAACATGCAGAACTGACATTGTTTACAAAATACCGTGCAACGATTGCCACAAGCATTATTTCAGACAGACAGGAAGGAAACTAGCCATCAGTGTGCATGAACATCAGCTGGCAGCAAAATGACATAACAAACTTTCCCAAATATCAGTACACCCGGATAATGAAGGCCATCAGTTAACTGGGACAACATAACCGTAGTAGTGCAATTCAAACACAGACACACATGGGAATTCCTAGAGGCATGGTTCTCAATCCATAATGCAGTCAGCAAACATATAGAATTGGACCCCATATGCAACCCATTCAAACAGAATGCGAAATGACAGAAGTCGCCGGAACTGACCGGGCAGTATAAATTCCAAGTGGAGGAGAACAACATCGCTTCTTTGGAAGTCTCACTCATGACGTTAGCTCGCATGGGGACGAAAAGTCGGAATGAAAACAAGCCAACTGGGTGAGCAAGTTGACACTTTACTTGTTAACTTTACTGTTTAATGTGTGGCTCAGTGTCAGTCTTTGTGATATTATACACACAATGTTCTACCCGCTTCTCCTGCTGTACACAAGGTTTCCCGACAAAAGGCAGCTTTATGTGGAAC
Organism: Stegostoma tigrinum; assembly: GCF_030684315.1. Lineage (NCBI taxonomy): Eukaryota > Metazoa > Chordata > Chondrichthyes > Orectolobiformes > Stegostomatidae > Stegostoma > Stegostoma tigrinum. The sequence continues at coordinate 75,127,150 of NC_081364.1, read as the reverse complement.
ACAAGCGGTTTCTCCTGACAATGGGTAACATTGCCATGAGGTGGGATATGAAATAGACAGTGAGCTGAAGTAGCCCCACAGTCATGTCACTCATTTACCTTTCAATTTCAATTTTCAATTTCCAAAACCCAGCGATCCATTCACTTCAGCTGCTGGAAAGCTGACAAAAACAGCTTTGGGCAGACATTCCTCTTCGGGATGTCCGTCAATTTGCAAGGGTAGAAAAGCTGTCAACTTCACTCGAGCGAGAGAGGATACAATATTCCAAACTTCCAATTCAAATTCAGATGCCGTATCAATTACACCACTGGCTCCACACGTCTTGCTGCAGCTTTCATCCTGTCGAATGTGATGTAATCAGGGATACTGGCAGAAAAAACCATTTGCAAGGTGAATATCCTGCAAAATAATCACCGTCGCTGCTGCACTTCAATGTTACCCACTTTGTGAAGTGGTGAATGTCACTGGCAAATGAAACACATTAGCCCTCACATACCTGCTTCACTGTCACCTGTTTCTTTTCCACCTGTTTCTCTGCTGGAACTTGCCATTGTTTTATTCACAGTCCTTGCAAAATTCTGCCTCACATATCATTTTTCATCAAATAATCTCCTCGCAACTTAAAAACATCCCCTAGTCTTGAAATCTCCCATCCTTCGGAAATGACGACCACAATTCATACTATCTACGTGTCTCATTATTTTATGAACTTCTAACAGGCGCCTCTCAACCTCCTAAGCACCAGCGAGAAAAGTCAAAGTCTATCCAACCTTTCTTTATAAATCAAACCTTCCATACCAGGCAATATTCTGGTAATCCTCTTCTTAACACTCGCCAGCTTCATAATATGCCTCCTGTAATTGTGCGACAGAAACCGCACACTGAATTCCAGAGAGGGTCTCATCAACATCCTGTACAACCTCAATATGACTTCCCAACTCCTAAACTGAAACAATCGAGCAATGAAGGCTGCCGTGCCAAAAGACTGTTTAACCACTCTCTAAATGGGATGTAAACTTCAAATAATCATGTACCTGGATCCCCTAGGTCCATGAGTAGGCACCTTAACAGTGAGAGAAAGTCTGTGGGAGGATGAGGAATAGTTTTGAATTTCTTTGACCTCACATCTGAAGAAATTTATTGTACACATGCAGCTGAATAAGTTCAACAATTCATTCTCTGTGAAGAACTATAAATGAACCTGAGCATTTTTCAATTAAAAAGTAAAGTTAGACCCTCTCGAGTCAGAAGGAAGCCATCGCTGTTCTGTTTCTGAGCTTATATTACCCAACAAGTTCTGCATCATGTCCATATGAAGATGGATAAGGGAGAACCAGTGGATGTAATGTACCTGGACTTTCAGAAAGCCTTTGATAAAGTCCCGCATCGGAGATTGGTGAACAAAATTAGGGCACATGGTATTGGGGGCAAAATACTGAGTTGGATTGAAAATTGGCTGGCTGACAGGGCACAAAGAGCAGTGATAAACGGGTCCCTTTCAGAATGGCAGGCAGTGACCAGTGGAGTACCACAAGGTTCTGTGCTGGGATCGCAGCTGTTTACGATATATATTAATGATATCGACGAAGGCATTAGAAGTAATATTAGCAAATTTGCTGTTGACACAAAATTGGGTGGCAGTGTGAAATGTGAGGAGGAAGTTATGAGAACACAGGGTGAGTTGGACAAGCTAGGTGAATGGACGGATGCGTGGCAGATGCAGTTTAATGTGGATAAATGTGTGGTCATACACTTTGGTGGCAAGAACAGGAAGGCAGATTACTATCTCAATGGAGAGTCAAGTTCGGTAAAGGGGAAGTACAACGAGATCTAGGTGTTCTTGTACATCAGTCAATGAAAGCAAGCATGCAGGTACAGCAAGCAGTGAAGTAAGCTAACAGCATGCTGGCCTTCATAACAAGAGGAATTGAGTATAGGAGTAAAGAGGTCCTTCTGCAGCTGTACAGGGCCCTGGTGAGACTACACCTGGAGTATTGTGTGCTGTTTTGGTCTCCAAATTTGAGGAAGGACATTCTGGCTATTGAGGGAGTGCAGCGTAGGTTCACGAGGTCAATTCCTGGATTGGCGGGACTATCATATGTTGAAAGATTGGAGCGACTGGGCTTGTATACACTTGAGTTTAGAAGGATGAGAGGGGATCTGATTGAGCCGTATAAGATTATTAAGGGATTGGACACTCTGGAGGCAGGAAGCATGTTTCCGCTGATGGGTGAGTCCAGAACCAGAAGACACAGTTTAAAAATCAGGGATAGGCCATTTAGAGCAGAGTTGAGGAAAAACTTCTTCACCCAGAGAGCGGTGGATATATGGAATGCACTGTCCCAGAAGGCAGTGGAGGCCAACTCTCTGGATACTTTCAAGAAAGACATAGATAGAGCTCTTAAAGATAGTGGAATCAAGGGTTATGGGGATAAGGCAGGAACAGGATACTGATTGTGGATGATAAACCATGATCGTAATGAATGGTGGTGCAGGCTCAAAGGGCCGAATGGCCTACTCCAGCACCTATTGTCTATTGGTCTATTCATTCACCATATCCTGATACATGAACTTTGGATCACTCTCCAAAGGTATCAGTAACTATTGCCAATCCTCAGTTACATCTGGAGAATTTGATGTTTGAACTTTCTAAACCAGTACAGGTCATGTGGTGAAGTCGCACTTGCAATGATATTAGGTAAGGAATTACCAAATGATCGTGAAGGATTAGTGATGTTTTCCAAAAGAACAATTTAAATGTTTTCACATTTTTGATTCAATCCAATGATCTGACATATTACACAAGGTTGTCATAAAACAATATTTGATACCAGGCACTTATTAGGACACGTGACCCAAAACTGGCCAAAGAAGTAGGTTTCAAGGAATATCCTGAACAAACAAAGGGACTTTGAAAACCAGGGATGTTTCGGGAGTAAATTCAAGAGCTTATGGCCTTGCAAACTGAAAACATGAGAAAGGTGGGAGAGTTAAAACCAGAAATCTACTGGAGGTTGGAAGTCAGGGAGAACAAATATCTTGAAGGAAAAAGCAAAAGAACAGTACATGCTTGAAAGTAGTAACACAAGCAGAAATTGATGAGAAACTCAGCTTATCTGGCAGTGCTTGTGGAGAGAGAGCAGCGTTACTGTTTTGTGTCCAGTGACCCTTCTTCAGATATATCTCAGACGGGTTTGCAGCTGGAGGGACTATCAAAGGAAGGAGGTGTGATGACAAAATTTCAAGGTAAGGATATGAATTTCAAAACCTTGGTGCTTTGCCACTCAGAAAATGTTTATGTTAGTGAACACAGGATGGCAAAACTTGAAGATGTTAAAATCGGTGAGAATAAACACACGTGCAGCAGATTTTTGGATCATTTCAAGATTTCAGGGAAGTAGTATTAAGAAGCCGGCCGGGAGTGTGTTTGTGGAGTTAAGTCGAGAGGTAACAAAGGAATGGATGAGAGTTTCAGCAGCAGATGAACTGAGATGCTGTTGAGGTTGAAATTGTATGTGGTCTTTGTGATAATGAGTGTGGGGGTGAGTAATGTGGTTGGAAGCTCATCTTGGGGTGAAATATTGCACCATGACTGTGACCAGTGTGTTACCTGCCAGTTACCAGGGGCAGGGATGGAGTCAGTGGCGAGAGAGTAGAATTTTGCTACCAGCCTGGATTGACATTTTTCATTGTCTATTTAAATGTGATCTATACCCCTTTTCAAACAGGAACGGACTTGGCAGCAGAACTAATTTGTGAACCAACTGTCAGCTTTATTGAGACAAAGTGTGGAGTTTATCTGTTCTGAAGTGAACTACAGTGACAAACTCAGACAGCTACTGACAGTTGAATGTGGATTATACTGCTTAAGTCAATAACTAGGCAGTAGAGCAGTGAAACAACTTACTGGAGTTTTTGCAGCCTTGGTCTTCAAACTTTTTCTTCTGTCTTGGGCTTTTATCTTCTGATTCTCGTTGCTTTCCATTGCACAGATCTTTCTTGCGAATCTCCTTTATGCTTGTTCTTTTTTGATTAACCTCCCTCTCTGCCCAATCACAGTTCATATGAACAACACTCACCTCACTTCACCACGTGGTGTTCTTCATATTCATAATTACTCTCTTTACATCTTACCTGAGGACTGTTATACCGGTATTTATTACCCTTATTTCACCGCTATTTCTCTATTCGCTGACAGAACGGTATCAAGAGTATCTTTAGCTCTGAGCTGCCGGAAGCCTTTTCAATCGCGACTTATTGAAAAATAACAAAAGAACTGGGATGTTGCAAATCAGGAACAAAAACAAAGTTGCTGGAAAAGCTCAGCAGGTCTGCCAGCATCTGTGAAGGTAAAAAGACAGAGTTAACGTTTCGGGTGCAGTGCCCCTTCCTCAGAGCGACTTATTAAAGCCCCAGGATCGCTAATGTAACAATCTTTCTCATCCAGTTCTCAGTCTCATTTGTCTCAAAATGCAACATTGTGATGACGATCATTAGCTTCTCACAATGCCAACACAAAGCACTGCGCATGCTCCAGGTCACAATGGAGTCTGGGTGATTGATGTCAGTGCGCGACCAATAGAAGCACAGGTGTGACGTACATGACCGGGTGGATGTCGCCCAATCGGAATGAAGGGAGGGCGGGCTTAGTGAAAACCACGTGATCACTCACGCTTGTAGTTCAGAGTGGCTGCGACAACAGGAACAGCAGATGCTGGAGAATCTGAGATGACACGGTGTGTAGCTGGATGAACACAGCAGGTCAAGCAGCATCAGGCGAGCAGGAAAGCTGACGTTTCGGGCCTAGATCCTTCGCTGAGACCAAGATTTGTGCAATTGTGGTAAGAGCAGGACACGGTAAAGAAAGCAAAATGGCAGAAAGCGGGAGGGAAGTGATTTTTTTTATCTTGGATTCTCCAGCATCTGCAGTTCCCATTATCACGGGAAGTGATATTCGTATGGGTTTGGAAATTTCACATACACTTAGTGCACGTCGGAAAACACATATTTGAAACTCCCAGACTCACGTTTGTAGAAAACAAATCAATGCCTCAGATAGTGATAGGCCTTGTGTGACCGTCACCATCTTTATTGGGGGCAATGATCCGCGGGGCACAGGCGCGGCAGCTTTGAAACTTTAAAAGGGCCGAGGTGAAGTTGGGCGCATGCGCATCCGCCTCTGGTAGAAAGTGAGAGAACAAGGTTTGGAGCTGGAGGAACACAGCAGGACAGGCAGCATCAGAGGGGCAGGAAAGCTGACCTTTTCGGTTCCAGACCCTTCAGAAATGGGGAAGGGGAAGGGGATTCTGAAATAAATAGAGAGAGAGAGAGAGAGAGGAGACAGACAAGTTAAAGAGGTGGGGATGGAGCAGGTAAAGGTGAGTGTAGGTGTGGAGGGGATAGGTCAGTCCAGGGAGGACCAACAGGTCAAAGGGGTGGGATGAGGTTAGCAGGTAGGAAATGGGGGTGCAGCTTGAGGAGGGGATAGGTGAGAGGAAGAACAGGTTCGGGAGGTGGGGATGAGCAGTTGTTTATTGCGAACTGAGTGTAGGTGTTCTGTAAAGCGGTCCCTAAGCCTCTGCTTGGTTTCCCCGATGTAGAGGAGGCCGCAATGGGTACAGCGGATGCAGTACACCACATTAGCACCTGCATTTCCCCATACAGATGGCCTAAAAACCCTATGCTATTTCCTGTCCTGCAGGGCTGATCAGTACCCCTCCACTGACCCCATTATGCGCTTAGGTGAACTCGTCCTCACCCTCAACAACTTCTCTATCAACTCCTCCCACATCCTACAGACAAAGTGGGTGGCCATGGGTACCCGCATGGGCCCAAGCTATGCCTGCCTCTTTGTCGGAACAATCCATCTTCCATACATACACTGGCCCTAAACCCCACCTCTTCCTCCGGTACATGGATGACTGTATCAGCGCTGCCTCGTGCTCCCATGAGGAGCTCGAACAGTTCATCCACTTCACCAACACCTACCACCCCAACGTTAAGTTCACCTGGGCAATCTCCTCACACCATTCTCACCTTCCTGGACCTCTGTTTCCATCTTGGGCAACCGTCTGGAAACCAATATCCATTTCAAGCCTACCGACTCTCTCAGCTATCTGGAATACACCTCCTCCCACCCACCGCCCTCAAAAAATGCCATCTCCTATTCCCAATTCATTCACTTCCGCCGCATCTGCTCCCAGGATTCCACTCCCGTACATCTGATGTCCTTCCTTTTCAAGGACCGCAACGCCACCACCCACCTCTTTCCTCCCGCACTCCCCCCGCAGTGATCGAGAATGCCCTTGACCGTGTCTCCTGCGTTTTTCCACAACTCCTCCCTCGTGCACCGTCCTTGCAATAACAACCAAAGAAGAATCTCCCTCATCCTCACGTACCACCCCACCAATCACCGGATCCAACGCATCATCCTCAGACATTTCCGCCATCAGCAATCCGACCCCAACACCAAAGACATTTTCGCCTCCCCACCTTTGCCTGTTTTCCGGAGGGACCACTCTCTCCATGACTCCCGTGGCTCCGCACTCCCCTCCAGCCCCACTACACCTGGCACTCTTCCCTGCAACCGCAGGAAGTGCTACACTTGCCCCCACACCACCTCCCTCACCCCCATCCCAGGCCCTAAGAAAACATTCTACATCAAGCAAATGTTCATGTGCACATCTGCTAATGTGGTATACCGCATCCCCTGTACCCGTTGTGGCCTCCTCTACATTGGTGAAACCAAGTGGAGGCTTGGGGACTGCTTTGCAGAACACCTACACTCGGTTCACAACAAACAACTGCACCTCCCAGTCGTGAACCATTTCAACTCCCCGTCCCATTCCTCAGACAAAATGCCCATCCTGGGCCACCTGCAGTGCCACAACGATGCCACCCAAGGGTTGCAGGAACAGCAACTCGTATTCTCTGTGGGAACCCTGCAGCCCAATGGTGTCAATGTGGATTTCACAAGCTTCAAAATCTCCCCTCCCCCAACTACATCCCAAAACTTGGCCAGGTTGTCCCTACCTCCCTAACCTGTTCTTCCTCTCTCCTATCCCCTCCTCCCACCTCAAGCCGCACCCCCATTTCCTGCCTACTAACTTCATCCCACCCCCCCTGACCTGTCTGTCCTCCCTAAACTGACCTTTCACCTTACTACCTCCCCACCTATGCTCACCTTTACCTGCTCCATGCGGGCATCTTTGACTTGTCTGTCTCCTCTCCACATATCTTCTCCCTCCATCTTCGATCTGTCTCCCCCGTCTCCCTATTTAGTTCAGAAACCTCTTCCCCTACCCCATTTCTGATGAAGGGTCTAGGCCCAAAACGTCAGCTTTCCTGCTCCTTGGCCTGCTGTGTTCATCCAGCTCCACAACTTGTTATCTCGGATTCTCCAGCATCTACAGTTCCTATTATCTCTTATCCAAGAGAACTGTTTGTTTCTTGTAGATTTCTTTCCCAGAGTGTGGGATAATAGCAGCTCGCACTGCTCTTGCTCACTTCTGTGCTTCCTGATCACCTTTGTCAGTGTCTAATCTCTTCAGTCTCTAATGATGGATATATTTGATCTCTGTAGTGTTTTACTGTTACTTCCTTATACCTTTTTTGTGAATAAATTTTCCACTGCTGCCCACCCCCTCACCATGTGCTGCCCTCTTACCAGATTAATTTTTGAATGGTATCTTTCACAGTCAGGAAATATTTTCCCAGAAAGAGAGTGCATTTTTATTCCATTCCAGACCACCAAATTCTACAGCATTTTTATTCTATGTCATTCAGTTTGCACTTCTGCAACAGTTGCTCTGTTTCTCCAATCCACAGATACCAGCGATCGTTGCCAAAGGCCTGTTACCTGTGGAGAAGATGATGTTTAACTTTCGTGTCCTGCTGCATTTTGTATGCTGAAGGTGCTCCCACAATGCGGCCATTTGAGAAGTTACAGATTGTTCATCTAGCGATACTGAAGAGCTGATGATGTATGTCCAAGTCAACAAACAACTTGTATTTTTATCATGTTTTACAATATGATTAAAAATATTATCACGAAACTTTTGACGTAAGGCCATATTAGGTCAGGTGACCAAAAAGTAACCAAATTTGCAGGTTTTCCTGACTATCTTAAAGAAGGAAAGCAAACCTAAGAGGTTTATCATGGGAATTCCAGACCATGTTGCCTGGCAAGTGTAGAAACAGCCTCCAGTAGTGAAGCCATGAGTAAACACACTGTTGGAGTCGGAAACTAAATGAGTTGTTGAAATCTTGAAGGTTGTGTGATGCAGGGAGATAGGGCTCATCACAGCCAGGAATTAAATCAAGGATGAGAATTTTAAATTGTTGCTTATAAATAGGAGCCTTTGTGGGTCAGGGAGCACAGCAGTGATGGTGAACAGGTCTTGGCACAAATGAACTTGTGTGCAGCAGAATTTTAGGTATTCTTGAGGTTATAGGGACATTGAACGTGGGAGGCCGACTAGCAGTGCGTTTGGATAGTTACGTCTAGAGGTAACACAGGAATAGATGAGAGGTTCAGCAGATGAGCTGAAACAAAGGTGTCACTGTCAGTCATTGTCACTGAAGTGGAAATAAGTGGTTTTTGTACAGAGCTCTGCAGTTACCCTCACCTCACCTCAGGAATTCAGCTGTTTGTGAATTTGTGGATCAAGTCTGTAATAAGATCAGGAACTGAGTGCCTGCCGTGGCCCAAACTGGGTGTCACTGAGCAGGTTACTGCTGAGTAAGTGCTGCTTCATAGTGCTGTTGACGACACCTTCCATCACTTTACTGATGATAGAGAGTGGACTGCTTGAGGGGAAACTGGTCGGGTTGGATTTGCTGTGTTTTTGTCCTGAACAGACCTGGGCAGTTTTCCAAATTGTCAGTAGATGCCAGTGCTGTAGCAGGACTTGAAACAGTTTGGCTTGGAGGCTAGCAAGCTCTGGAGCACTAGTCATCGGTACTATTGCCAGCGTGTTGCCAGGGCCCGTAACCTTTGCAGTATTCATCCATTTATTAATATTATTTGAAATGAATCAAATTGGATGAAAACTCACATCTCTGATGTAGGGGACCTCTGGAGAAGGCCGAGATGGAGCATCCAGTTGGCACTTCTGGCTGAAGATTGCTGCAGTCTTGTCTTTTGCATGATAGGTTGGGCTCTTCTGTCAGTGAGGATGGGGATTTTTGGCATGCTTCCTCCAGTGACTTGTTTAAGTGTTCATCACCATTCACGACTGGGTTTGGCAGAACTGCAGAGCTTAGATCTGATCTATTGGTTATGGGGTGGCTTAGCTCTAACTCTTGCTGCTTATGCTACTTGGCATGCAGATAGTACTGTTGGGAAGTTTTACCAGGTTGGCAGCTTATTTTTAGCTATGCCTTGTGCTGCTCTTGGCATGCCCTCCTATACTCTCCATTCAATCAGTGTGGTTCCCCTGGATCAATGGTAATGTTTGAGTGCACAAGATGCTGGCCCATGAGGTTACAGATTGTGCCGGAATAAGTTCTGCTGCTGTTGACGTCCCACAAAGCCTCATAAATGTCTGGTTTTGAGTTCCTGTATCTGTTCCAAGTCTGTCCGTTTTAGCCAAAGTTCATGCCACTCAATGGAGGGTATTCTCGAGTTTAAGATGAGGCTTTGTCTCACAGGACTGCGGTGGTCGCTGTTATCAATCCTGTCAGGGACAGATGCATCTGCAGCTGGGAAATTCGTGACAATGAGATCTGCTATGTTTTTCTCTTCTGTTGGTTGTGGCAGCACGTGCTGCAGTCCCAGCCAGGCAGCTTTGACCAGCTTGATTGGTAATCCTGATGCTGAACTACTCCTGATGGTAGACATTGAGTACATTTAGTGCCATTCACACTCACTGTTTCTCCAAGTGCTATTCGACATGTAGTTTTTTTTAAAATTAAAATTCACTCTTCAGATGTGGAAATCACTGGCTGGACCAGCATTTATTGCCCATCCCTAATTGCCCCAAAGGCAGTTAAGAGTCAACCACATTGCTGTGGGTTTGGAGTTGCATGTCATGCAGACCAGGTAAGGATGGCAGATTTCCTTCCCGAAAGGACATAAGTGAACCTGAATAATCAGCAATGGTTTCATGGTCATCATTTGACTATTAATTCCAGATCATTATTTAATTCAAATTCCACCATTTGCCGTGGCAGGATTCGAACCCAGGTCCCCAGAATGTTATCTGGGTCTCTGGATAAATAATCTAGCGATAATACTGCTGCCGATTTTATCAACTGAGGGAGGATGGTCCATGGCATTCAGCAGGAGCCGTGAGACTTCCAGGCGTCAGAGTCAATGTCAAGTACTCCCAGGTCCGTTCCCGCGATCAGAATAGCACTGTGCTGCCACGTCTGTCCTGCTCCTGGGACAGGCCTTCACTCAGGACAGTGGTGGCGTGTGTCACTTGTCTGTAAGGTAGATTCTATGCATATGACGCTGTTTCTTGACTAGTCTTTGAGCCACCTCTCCAAATTTTGCCACTCGCCCCGAGATATTAGTAAGGAGGAATTTATGGAGTCGATCGGGCTGATTCTGCAGTTGTCTTTCCTCGTGCCTTGGTAGATGCCAAGTGGTCCACCCAGCTTCATTCCTTTGAGACTTTACAGTCACTTGCAACTGAGTGGCTTGCTGAGGTTGTCAAATTTTTTTCCCTGATGGACATTAGATTTTTTTCTTTTTCTGCCATTAGCAATGGTTCCATGGCAACCAGTTGATTCTTAATTCCAGTTTTTTTTATTGAATTGAAATTCCACCATCTGCTAAGATGGGATTCAAACCCAGACTTCTGTTGTACATTTTAATATTCTGGATAAAAGTTAATTCATCAGGTTTGTTCACTCATTTTTGAATATCTCTAACACAGGCATTGTTTCTTTGCAAACCGTTGTCCATCATCCTGTCTCCTCCATCCTCCCCTCCAACAAAAAGTGAGGGAGTCATATGGAAACTCCATCTCACTGAGATTGCGACAATTCAAATTGGATGCCTCTGCTGCTTCCCTCTCTTCCACTAGCCCACCAAACTAAATTGCCTTGCACGTTGCTCATCGTTTTAGTCCTAAACTTGCACCTTTCTCCAGTCTCATGTAAGCCTTATCAGAGTTCGTCTTAATCCTTTGCCCTATTGTCGCTAAACTACGAACATTCTAACTCTCTCTTATTTCTCCTCCTGCTCCTCCTCCTCCTTGCCTCTGCCCCCATGCCAGTTTAGATATTGTCACTTGTTCTGTCTGCTTCTCTTTTCTGGTTAGGTCCTTCTCACCTGTTCTGTTTAAAACCAATATTTGACCTCACTGTCGTTGGAAAATCCCACTCCATCTCTCTCTTTCCTGTCTGAAATCCATGTAGTTGATGTCCCTCAAGGATCTGTCCTTGGCTCATGCTTTTTCTCACCGACATACCGCCAGGAGGTGAGATCTTCCACAAGCACCATGTTAGGTTTTGCACGTATACTACAATATTCAGATCTAACTCCCCTCCATCTCTCTCCTTTGCTCCACTGTTACTCAATTATAAAACTGCTTGTCATGATTCCACTACGTGATTAGCTGAAATTTCCTCCAATAACACTTTGTGAAAATTAAACACATTGCCTTCAGTTGTTATTACAAATTATTTTTTCTTACCACTGTACTGAATCCATCCCTCTCGCTGGGAACTGTCTGAGGCTGAACTGCACCCTTCTCAATAATGCTCTCATATCTCCCCTCAATGTGAACATTTTACCATACATCTTCTCAATCACATGCCAGAAATTTCAACCTCTAAAATGCTCCTTCTCTCCACCTCACTCCAGCTCATTTGCGACTGAAACCCCTTACCCATGTCAGTGTTGCCTTAAATTTGATGATTCCAAAAGAGAGCCCTCCATTCTCTGCCTTATCAAGAATCTGCTCCCACGATCGGAAATATCCGCTCAGCATTTATGCTGTCAACTCCCTTAAGAATCCTATATTTTTAATTGGATCATCTCTCATTCTTCTAAAATCTAGTTAGTAGATTCCAAACCTGTTTAGTCTTAGCTTAAAAGATAATCCCTCCAAACTGGTGATCATCCTAGTTCATCTTCTCTGAAATGCCTCCAATGAAGTGATATATTTGCTGAAATGGACCAAAAAAGCTGCTCACATTCCTCCAGATGTGATCTTAACAACAATTTGTACATTTGCCCTAAGACATGTATTCCAAACTCCTATACTGCAAACATCTTGACATAAGGGATAACATCCCTTTGCCCTTCCTGATTTCCTGTTGCAACTGTGTGCACGCTTTGCATTTCCGGCACAATTATTCCTGAGTCCCTCTGTGATGCAGTTTTCCACAGTTTTTACCTTTTTAATAACACTGTTCTTTGGTCGTCTCCTCAAGAATAAACTTCATAATTTCCCACATTTATTCTCCATTTGCCAACTTGTCACCCATTTATCAATATCTCTCCATAAACTGTAACCCTCACGGAACTTGACTGTTATCCCTTCATGAGATCCTCCCACATTCTTCTGATCTTTTTGTTGGGAGCACTGGGCAAGACGACACATACATAATTGCTATCTTTTTAAGGGGCATTCTTTTGAATGACTGGGAGAAGCTTGCAGTCCATTGTTCAGAATCGAGACAACTTGTTCATCAAGCTGTTAGCTTTTCCAGCCCAATGTCTCATGGATGTGGCAGTGCAGCAGCAGAAAAGAAAAGGAAGTGAATCCTGCCATCTGCATCTCTCTAAATCATGGCCGTTCTTTGCCATATGTCAAAGACCTACAGTTCTGTCAGTGACATGAAGTCCCAAGGTGGAAACTCCTAGAAACCCAAATAGATTTCTCCCTGAATTGACGACTGACCTCCACAAGGGATAATGTGTAATAGGGACAATGCACAGTTATCCTCGGCCAGGATGAGGGGATGTTGTGAAATTCTACCCGGACTAACAGTGATGGATTTCATGAATTTGTGTTACAGGATAATAGAAGTCGACTTTCAGGTGGGGAACTCAATAATTGTAACACCAAACTCTGACAGAATTACTCAATTCATCAGCACCTGGATATTTGCATTGTGTGAGAGTGTTGTGTTCCTGCTCATTTCCCATTTACCGTGTAAAATTTCTCTCTTAAATCACCCCATTCTCTCAATAGATCGTCCCTGAAATTTTCAGTGTGTCCTGTAATCTTTTTTATGATCAGTCATGTGTACATTTTATCATCCTAAAGTGTTTCTTTTGCCAACACCTCTATCAAAGGTCCCCACAAAACCCTTTGTTACAAGGAGAACAATCTCCGTTTCCCCATCACCTGATTCCTCAATGACTGCTGTCTCTAAGGCACTCGTCAGGATTGTGTTGGAACATTTTCCACTTCCTTGCATGAGTACAGCCCCAACACTATTAGAAAAAGTGAACATCCTCCAGGTGAAGCGGTGTGACAGAGTCGTGTCCCATCCACCACATGCAACATTCCCCTCTACACCACCGAGGCACAGTGGCATCACTGTGCCAAAGGTAAAGTCACCATTGTCCTACCTGACCATAGAGCTGGTTTAACCCGAAGATTACCACACTGTGGGTGAAGGGAGAGGTTGAGAAGGAGAGTCCGTCTATTTTAGATGGATATTCTCAATACGTACCAACAATGCCCAGGTCACATGAAAGAATAATGTTAAAAAACAAGCCCTAACCATGCAACTAAAAACCCTCTTCCTACAAACCATTCTGTTAAATCTCTTCTGCCCCCTATCAGGGACCCTCCCGTCCTTCACAGTGTGTGGGGGATCTTTGGTTTGCACAGACTCAGCTCGTCTCTGTTCCTGCCTGTGATGTCATCATGCTGTGACAATGGCACTGAACCTCACTGTCTGTGAGGGTGGTAGGCACAGAGATCCTCATAGCGTTTAAGGCATATTGAGATGCACACTTGTGATGCCAACACAGACAAGTCTATGGGCCAAGTGCTGGAAAATTAGATTAGAATAGTTAGGTGATGGTTTTTAACTGGCACAGGCTGGATGGGCCACAAAGCCTTTTTCTGGACTGTAGACCTCCGAGACGCTTCACATAGGAAGATGCCAAACAATATTTCAAGCCATTTCAGAAAATGAGTTATTAAAATATATGACTCATGATTACCTCACTTTTCTACAAAAAACATTAAGCATAGAGATGAAGGGGTTTACCAAGAAATTCTGGAGCTTGAATCCCAGGAAATTGCAAGTGCCACCATCAAGTGGAAGAATAAAAATGGGATCTGATGAAGGTTCTAGGCCCGAAACGTCAGCTTTTGAGCTCTTGAGATGCTGCTTGGCCTGCTGTGTTCATCCAGCTCCACACTTTGTTATCATAAGGACTGTATGAGAGGAAAGCACAATTTTGCTTCCAATTAGCAAGCTCTTCCTGAATCACATGTGATCTAACTTTACTCATCAGTCTACCAAGTGGAACTCTGTCAAAAGCTTCACTCTCATTCCAGAGGTGCTGCAAATCTGATCCAATCCCCCTGCCATTTGTCCACCGCCCTCTTGATCATGCCTTGAAAAGTTAATAAATGTGAGATATTGTGTTTTGGTAAAATGAACAAGTGTAGGACTTAAACAATTGATGGTTGCACCCAGGGTAGAGTTGTGGAGCAGAGAAATGCGGAGATTCAGGTACATACTACTTTGAAGTTTCTGGAGATAGGTAGACAGGGTGGTTACCAAGTTGTTTCGCACACTTGCCTTCAATACTCAACCTTTGGAGTCTCGGAGTTGGGATGTTATGTTGAGATTGTACAGTACATGGTGAAGCTTCATTTGAGGTATTGTGTGCAGTTCTGGTCACCCTGTTACATGAAGGATGTTATTATTAAACTGGAGACAGTTCAGAAAAGATTTGCTGGGATGTTACCAGGAATGGAGGGCTCGATTATTAAAATAGACTGCCAAATCTAGGACTTTTCTCACTGGAGCATAGGATGTTAAGGGTTGATCTTACAGAGGCTTATAAAATCATGAGGGCACAGATTACGTGAATACTAAGGGCTTTTTTCCCTAGGTTGGGGGATTTCAAGATATGGGGACATATGTGTAAGATGAGAGGAGAAAGACACATTTTAAAAAAGGCATGAGGCTGATATAGTAAAAAAGTATTTCACATGCGTATTTACTGCAGAGAAGGATATGGAAGCTAGAGAGCTTGGAGACAAATAATGAGTCGTGAGAAGTGTCCATATTACAGTGGTCTAGGTGCTGGACGTCTTAAACTGCATAAAGGTGGATAGGTCCTTGGCACCTGATCAGGTGTTACCCACAAACTCTGGGAGAAGCTGGGGAAGTAATTGCTGGCCCCCTTGCTGAGGTATTTGTATCACTGACACTAGTGAGGTGCCAGAAGTCTGGGTGGCTAATGTAGTGCCATTCTTTAAGGAAAAGCCAGAGGACTATCGACCGTTGAGTCTGATGTCTGTGGTGGGTAAATTGCTGGAGGGGATTCTGAGGGAGAGGATTTGCATGTGTTTAGAGAAGCAAAGACTGATTAGGGATGGTAGACATGGCTTTGTGAGTGGGAAATCTTGTCTCACTAACTTGACTGAGTTTTTTGAAGAATTGACAAAGAAGATTGAAGAAGCCAAAGCAGTGGACATTGTCTATATGGACTTCAGCAAGGCATTCACCAAAGCTCCACGTGACAGACTGGTTAGCAAGATTAGATCAAATGGAATCCAGGGAGAGTTAGCTATTTCAAACAAAATTGGCATGAAGGGAGGAGACAGGATCGTAGTAGGGGGTTGGGGTTGTCTATTTTTTCAGTCTGGAGCACTATGAACAGCAGTGTGCTGCAAGGATCGGTGCTGGGTCCACTGCTTTTTGTCATTGATACAAATCATGTGGAATGCATATTGGAGGAATGGTTACTAAGTGTGCCGATGACACAAATTGTTGTAGTAAACAGCAAAGAAGTTTGCCTCCAAGTACAATGGGAACTTAATCAGATGGGCCAATGGGCCAAGGAGTGACAGAAATCGGTTTAGTTTGGATAAATGCGAGCTATTGCATTATGGTGATGAAAATCAGGGCAGGACTTAAACAGTTACTGATGAGGCCCTGGGGACTGTTACACAACAGAGACTCCTTGGGGTGCAGGTGCACAGTTCCTTGAAGGTGGATGGCAGGTACAGAAGGTAGGGAAGATGATATTTGCTCTGCTTGCATTTATTGGTCAGTGCATTGAGTGTAGGAGTTGGGAGGTCATGTTATAGGCTGAACAAGGCATTGATTATGCTGCTTTTGGAATACTGTGTTCAGTTCTGGTCTCCCTGCTATAGGAACGATGCTGTTAAACTTGGCAGGGTGCAGAAAAGATTTACAAGGATGTTGCAGGAGGTGGAAATTTTGAGCTGTAGGGAGAGGCTGAATATGCTACAGCTATTTTCCCTGGAGCATTGAAGGCTGAGAGGTGACCTTATAGCAATGAATAAAGTTATGGTGGGCATAGGGTGAGTAGGCAGTTTAAGCTGAGAGGGAAAGTTTTTTTTTAAAAGGGAAAGTGGGTGGTGCCTGTGTAGAATGAGCTGCTCGAGGAACTGGTGGAAGCTGCGACAATTATGACATTTAAGAGGCATCTGGATGGGTATGTGAATAGGAAGGGGTTAGAGGAATATGGGTCAAATGCTTGCAAATGGGATTAGATTAATTTAGGATATCTGGTCGGTATGGACAACTGGGACCAAAGGGATTGTTTCATGCTGTACAACTCTGACTACTCATTTTTTGTTTTCATTTCAGATTTCCACAATTTTACTTCTGCGCTGTTCTTAGTCTTTCAGAGGGATCGAAGGGTTGAGTTACAGATCTATATAATGCCTGTCCTTCCTCCCTGGCTCTCCCACCTCTCTTTCGGGAGTTTTGTGCAAACACTGACTGGATCCCTTACCTGGAGGATCTTTATTTATGAATTTGTTCTAATGATCATCCAGCATATTCCCCAAGTATCACTCCACAAATGTCCAGAGGATTTCTCAGTTTCACAATCTGTGTGTGTTCTTCTGGTTCCTCACTCACTGCACTTGCTTTCTGTTTGAAAGCTTAGTCTACAGTTGGAGAATTCAAACAGGAACATATCCAGATCTGACAGTCACTTTGTTAATCACAACTCAATTCCTTCAGGATTTTGAACACTGAAGGAAAAAGCAGCACTTACAGAGGGGAGAAATGCACGTGGTCTGTGAAGATTCATCTGAAATGTCCTTACACCAGCTCAGTGACACTGGGGAGAGACCATTCACCTGCTCTAAATGTGGGAAAGCACTCACTCAGTCATCCAAGCTGTTAACACACCAGTGAGTTCACAAAGAAGCACAGTTGAAGGATTTTGCTGTCGCTCTCACTATCAAATGAACCATGGTTTTTGGGCTGTTTGTACTGATGTTACTGATCCCTGCTCAATTAAAGATACTGATATTGCGGATAAAATGTTAATATCAGTTGTGTATCTGTAAGGTAGAGCTTGGAAATAGTCATGTTATCATGACACATCGACACATTCACACTGACGAAAGACTATCCACCCGCACGGTGTGTGAAAAGGGATTTCCTGGTTCATCAGGACTGGTTAACTATCAGCAAATTTCTGAGTAACTATTAAGTTGGGTTTTCATTCTGCTGTTAGCTATATCCAAACCATGTTTTTTGGGCTTGTTTCTGGAGACCACAGGATCCCTCCGGTGTGGAAGCAGACCATTTAGCCCATCAAGGCCACTCTGAACTTACGAAGCGTGTCCCACCCAGACCTTGCCTGCATGGGTTTCCTCCAGGTGCTCCAGTTTCCTCCCACAGTCCAACAAATGTGCAAATTGGGTAGATTGACAATGCCAGATTGCCCATAGTGTCACGGGTGCAAAATGCAGAGACGGAGTAGGGTGAGAGACTGGGTTGGATGCTCTTTGGAGGGTTTGTGTGGACTCAATGGACTGAATGGCTATCTTCCACACTGTGGGAATTCTATGATGATCTTGATGTCTCTTTATTTGTTAGTTATGCCTGGTCAATATGTCTGCACACCTTTACAATTACAGATTCTATTGCTCTCCACTGACACGTTTCAATTTTTAACATATTTATTTATTGGAAACAATGCAATCTTTCCTTTTGATTTTTATCCACAAAATAAAAGTTTTAAATCTAAACAAAAGATTGGGATGAGTCCTGTACTATAATCCGTGATTGCATTTTCCCAATTGGCTATGAAACCTGGTGACCATTGTGACTCTGTCCAGGGGGAAATGCGGTCTCCTCAGATATTTTCCTGTTGTCCATAGCAATGATGGATCTCATGATGAATACATAAACCAAGACATTGTGTGATATCTACTGTATATTTTCTACTTCGTCTGCTGTCCATTACTCCACAGAGACTGAGATAACGGTCTGGGGACCTAGGTTTGAATCCCACCATTCCAGATGGTAGAATTTGATTTTTTTAAAAAAATCTGAAGTAAGAATCTAATGATGACTGTAAATCCGTTGTCCTTGTTGGAAAAACCTATGTCTTTTAGGGAAGGAAACTGCCATTCTTATCCAGGGATATCAAGATCCCATAATGCCTTTATAAAAATTAATTTTAAAAAATCTCCTGCAAATACATTTATCTCTGTCTTAATTTATTTGGCAACTGACAGTTCAAACTGGTTGATGGTCACTTTCACTTTTGATCAAGCTGTGGCCATTTCATGGTTGAAACAAAAAAAAAAATGCATGAATGGAACCACAGTTCTTCTCGGAGGAACAATGCATGCTTTGAATTGTTTGAAAAAAAAACCTCATCTCACTTCTGAGCCAGATATCAAAGTTAACCGGATCCTGATGCTGTGTACCATGGAAGTGAAATTCTTCACCATCTTATCCACTTGTGTTGCTATTTCAGGGAGCTATGGACTTGAACCTCCCAAACTCCTGAACACCTTGAGAATTTCATCAAACTGACCCCCAATGGCAGGAATGGACAGGGTCAACTTGGATTGATGATCATAATTCAGGCTCAACAAGTCTATTGTAGCATTTTGAGAGTGTAATTAGTGGTGAGTGTGGCCACCTCTCTGTACTGTAGTGATACAAATCCCCTGATCCTGCTTGCCCCAAATGGCTGACTGACAGTGTCAAAGTCCCTGGGCTGATATTGAATGATTCCTTGGACATGCTGTGTCAGAATCTCCTGACTGAATCCTGCTTCCCTTGCACTGACTGAGAACTGTTTCCCTGAGAAATTGAGATGTGACCATTCGGTCGAAACACCTGTTTGTTGCCACAGCTGCTAACCAGCCCTTGAGTGACTGCTGGGAACACAATGCTAAGCTGCCTGCCTTATGCCTGCGATAAACACCAGGCAAGAGAGGAGCACTGTGAGACATTAGGTTCTAGTTGAGACATCAAAGTGCAAAAATGCCAGGGAAAGGGACAGATATTGTGTCAGAACTCATCTCAGGTGCTGAAAAGCTTGTGGAGTTCGGACAGCAAGAATGCACTTTTTGGACAGGCAATTCTGCATCTTGATGTAGAATTTTTATTTAACTTCTGGCTCATTTTGCTAGATTTGCAAATATCTCTTGGTCTGGCTAATGTGAGAAGTGGTAATCTGATTAAACTCACTGGCCTTGATTTGAGAAAAATAAAGCAGTCACATGCACATGTTTGATTGGTTGCTCTTGCACTCAAATGAAAAATGTGCGTTTGTATACACCATACCGTTTCCTGGTTCACAGTGTTTCCAAAATCTCTAGTTAAATACATCCCAAGTCATCACCATCAGAGTCAAAACTAGTGAATACTTCGATAGCTTCATTTTTTCTTCATCTGAAATGCTATTTGTAATTAGGTCGTGTTGGCAGGCTATTTTCTTTTACTTCTGATGCCATGTGTGGATTTTCAGGGATGGTGTTGGTGGGAAGATGCAGCATGTACCAGGGATGAGGCACTAACATTCAGAGCAAATGCTGAACATGTAGAAAAGGAGTGATTAACAGGTACCTTGGAACAAGCATATTTGGAGAAGGTTGGGTGAGAGGAGTGAGAGAAAGCACTTTGGTGGCAGCACCAGGACATGTGTTTGATTCCAGCCTTGGGTGGCTGCCTGTGTGGTGTTTGCACATTCTCCCTGTGTCTGTGTGGTTTCCTCAGAGTGCTCCCACAGTCCAAAGCTGTGCAGGTTACGTGAATTAGCCATGTTAAATTGCCTGTAGTGTTTCGGGAGAAGTAGTTTAGGTGAGTTATAGGTCTGGCTGGGATGCTCTGAGGTTTGGTGTGGACTTGTTGGGCTGAAGGGCCTGCTATGGTTCCAGTGTGTTAACAAGGTGTAGAGCTGGATGGACACAGCAGGCCAAGTAGCACTGAAGGAACAGGAAGTCTAACATCTTAGGCTGAGACACCCTTCTTCAAGTTTTGTCCAGCTGCTTTTAAAATTGGTTTAATGAGAGTGCACCATTCCTGGAAACACTGCAATACCTGGAAACACTGCAATACCAGGATGATGCATGGAGAGGGCAGAGTAAGCCCCTGGTTCAACTCCCTGCTCCAAAAGTCTGTTTAACATAGGGTCTTTAAGTAAACAACAGATCAGATATTAAAGCTGATAAGAACAGATAGACTACAATCAATGTGCGTTAAAGTCAAGAAGCAATACCATTCTAATGCTGGATTTACCTTGGGTCCCAGTTCCCTTCCATATTTTCCATCAGCCTTACTGTATGCAAAGGCTTGTAAATCACTGCTGACAGTTTTTACTGTTGTTCCCATCCTCCTGGGCTTCCTAACTGGGGCAAACAAACAGTCAGTTTACACCAGTACTTTTTCAAGACCTTGTCTATAAAACTCTCTTCGGAGTGAATGTACATCATCGGAAATATACCAATCAGATGAGGTAGGGCAAAGCTGACGTCACTAACAAGCTCGTCAACAAGCTCCGTGACGAGCAGCGGGTCAGTGAGATTGCAGCAACAATCGGTACAGAACTGCACACTCAGAGAATGTCCCAGCACAGAGGAAGGTGCTTCAGCCTGTCACTGTCTGCATCAGCTGTCTGTACGGGTAAATTCGCCAGTCCTTCGCGATGCCCTGTAAATCTCTCATCATTCAACTCTCTCTCCTGAGGGCCATAAATGATTCTGCTTCCAGCGCCCTCTCAGGCAGTGCACAGCCGGCAGGAACCACTCGCTGAAGACGGCGCGTCTACCTCCCTTGATAAACATGACTCATCGTTGCAAAGAAAGTGAATCACCACCCCCTCCCTCCAAACACCCCCACCCCATCTGTTTCTTTGGAATGTGTAACTGCCTGCAGTGTCAATGTGCCTGCAGTTTCTAAAAGGGTCTGATTTTGTGCTGTTCTATTCTGCGCACTAAACAAACTGAACTGTTAGCAATGCATAAAAATGCCTGCCTCTTCCCAAATCACATCAAATACTTGAAACAAATTAATTCTAATCGAGTAATATCCCTTTCAGGAAGTACTGGGTCACAATTATAAACACAATTTCTGAGACTAATCCATCTGACCGGGAATATATGAACTCTAATCCCCATCCACTCCAACATCCCTAACGTCACTCCCCTCCCTTCGTGGAAATGAACAGCGTGATGGTGGATATTAATGTCAGTACGTTGAATAAGTCACAAATGGTTTGGCTTTGACTCCATACATTCCAATTACAATCTGGTAATGTAGAATTGCAAATTAAGATCCAAGAGCTGTAGAGACATAAAGGATGGAAACAGACTGATTGCTGCAACTTGTCTATTCGAACCAGATATCCTAAATTATTTTAGTCCCATTTGCCAGCATTTGGCCTGTATCCCTCTGTCCCCTTCCTATTCGTTTACCAATCCTGGTGCCGTTTAAGTGTTGTGATTGTACCACCTCCTCCATACATGCAGCATTCTGTACATGTAAAACTGTCCCTCAGGTCCCTTTTAAACCTTTCACCTCTCAAATTAAACCCATGCTCTCAGGTTTGGATTCCTTTCCCTGAGGGAAAGATATTGACAATTCACCCCATCCAAGCCCCTCATGATTTTATAAACCTCTGTAAGGTCACACCTCAGCCTATGACGTTCCAGGGAATCAGCCGCGGCCTATTCAGCCTCCTCTCCCTGTAGCTCGAACCATTCAATCCATGCACCATCCTTGTAAATCTTTTTTTTTCTGAAACCTTTCAGTTTAACAACTTTCCTGTAGCAGGAAGATTATAACTTGAGTGCAGGATTCTAAAAGTGGCAATGTTCTGTACATCTGCATCGTAACGCCCAAACTCCAATACTCAATACATTGATCAATAAAAGCAAGCATGCCAAATGCCTTCTTCACCACCCTGTCTAACTGTGACTCCACTTTTAAGGAACTATGCATCTGCACGCCAATGTCTCTGTTTGGTGACACTCCCCAAGGCCCTACCATTAACTTATAAGTCCTGCCCTAGTTTGCCTTACCAATTCACATCACCTCACATTTATCTGAACTCTATCTGCCACTCCTTGGCCCAGTGGTCCATCTGATCAAGGTCCCGTTGTACTCTGAGATAACATTCCTCACTGTCCACAACAACATGAATTTTGGGGCCATCTGCAAACTTACTTACCATCCCTCCTGTGCTTCCATCTAAATCATTTATACAAAGTTATGGATAAGCAGTGTCCCAGCACTGATTCTTGTGACACACCACAGTTCACAGTTCTCCAGTCCGATAAAAAAACACTCTAGCATCACTCTGTGCCTCCTGCCTTCAAGCCAGTCTTGGATCCAAACCACTAGCTTCCATTGGATCCAATGTGATCTAACCAGTCCACCACGAGGAACCTTTTCAAACACCTTTCTGAAGTGCATCTAAACAATATTTATCCTCTCTGCCTTCATCAATCTTCTTTGTCACAACTGCAAAATACTCAAGTTAGTGGGACGTGATTTACCTCACACCAACACCAGAGTCAGATAACTGAGAACAGCACGTGAAGCAAAATGTGCACATGAGATAACAAAGTGTGGAGCTGGATAAACGGAGCAGGCCAAACAGCCCACAGCCAACAGCCCCAGAGGACACAACCACGCTGAGCCCTGCCGAATTTTCACCATCCCCCAGACCTCCCACTGACTGAGGTCAAATGGTTAGTCCTCAGTCAGGGGCTCACCTTTGTCGCCATTCACCCACACATCCATGAATGGCAGTCACGTTAGGATATCGAGCAGCTTTTTTTTTCTGCCACCTTTGCCACTCCAGCTATCTTCTCCTCTATCCATCTTTGATTTGCCGCTCCCTCTCTCCCTATTTATTTCAGAACCCTCTCCCCATCCCCTTTTCTGATGAAGGGTCTAGGCCTGAAACGTCAGGGTTTGTGCTCCTAAGATGCTGCTTGGCCTGCTGTGTTCATCCAGCTCCACACTTTGTTATCTCGGATTCTCCACCATCAATAGTTCCTATTGTTTCTGATACAAAATTTATACATGACTGGTTAAAGATACTGAAACAATTTCATTGTCTTCAACTTTAAAATCAAATGCTGGAGTCTGCAGCTCAAAATATATCAGAAGCACTGGGATCAGGGAAAACCCACAGTTCAGGAAATGCCCATGAATTGGGGTGATGTCACTAAGCAATTGCCCGTGTGTGATAACATCACCCACTCGAACACAGAGCATTCGGGTCTGCACAAACAGGTGGTGTGCACAAAGGATGTGAGGGTCTGTGGAGTGATTGAAAGGAGATTGATTAGAATGATTCAGGAACTGAGGGATATTAGTTGTAAGGTCAGGTTGGAGAAACTGAAGTTTTTCTGCACAAAGCGAAGGAGACTGATGATCTTTGACAAAGATGTCTAGGTCTATGATACTCCCGAACATCCCAGATGTCCTCTTTTTTCAAAAACCGCAACTTCCCCTCCACAGTGATCAAAAAAGCTCTCGACCGTGTCTCCTGCATTTCCTGCAACTCATCCTTCTCGCCCACTATTCGCAATAATAACCAAAACAGAATACCCCCTTGTCCTCACGTCCCACCCGACCAATGTCCAAATCCAACGCATCATCCTCTAACATTTCCGCCATCTGCAATCCAACCCCACCATCAAAAACATTTTTCTGTTCCTACCCTTATCTGCTTTCCGGAAGGACCACTCTCTCCGTGACTCCCTTGTCCACTCCACACTCCCATCCAGCCCCACCACCCCCAGCACTTTTCCCTACAACCAAAGCAAGTGCCATACTTGCCCCTATATCTCCCCTTCACCCCCATCCCAGGCCCAAGGAAGACTTTTCACATCAAACAGATGTTCACCTGCACATCTGTCAATGTTATATACTGTATCCGCTGTTCCCATTGTGGCCTCCACGACATTGGAGAAACCAAATGGAGGCTTGGGGATCGCTTTGCGGAACACCTACGCTCTGTTCGCAACAAACAACTACACCTCCCAGTCACGAACCATTTCAATTCCCACCCCCCACCCCCCAACTCCTCTGACAGCATGTCCATCCTGGGCCTCCAACATTGGCACAATGATGCCACCTGAAAGATGCAGGAACAGCATCTCATATTTCGCTTGGGAACTCTGCAGCCCAAGGGTGTATCAATGTGGATTTCACAAGCTTCAAAATCTCCCCTCCCTCACCCACATGCCAAAACCAGCCCAGCTAGTCCCCGCCTCCCTAACCATTCCTCCCTTCTCAAGCCCTACCCCCATCCCCTATCCACTATCCTCACCCCACGCCCCCCCACCCCGACCTGTCCATCCTCCCTGGACTGACCGATCTCCCCCTAACTCCACACCTACATTCACCTTCACTGGCTCTAACCCCACTTCTTTGACCTGTATGTCTCCTCCCACCCTATCTTCTCCTTTATCCATCTTCTATCTGCCTCCCCGTCTCCCTATTTATTTCAGAATCCCCTTCCCCTCCCCCATTTCTGAAGAAGGGCCCGACCCAAAACATCAAACTTTCCTGCTCCGCTGATGCTGCTTGGCCTGTTGTGTTCATCCAGCTTCACACCATGTTATCTTGGATGCTTGGAGACTGCTTTGTAGAGCACCTACATTCCCCCCCCCTCACTGACCTACCCCCACCGCCACTTCGCTCCTACACTCACCTCACCTCAACTAGCCTCCTTCCTGCCTCCTCAACCTGTCCGTCTTCCCTCCCACCTACCTGTCCCTCCCTCCTCACTGACCAAACCCCCGTCATATCTCCCTACCTACACTCACCTTTACTGGCTTTATCCCCAACTCCTTGACCTGTCCATCCTCTCTCCACCTATCTGCTCCACTATCTAACTTCTTTCACTGCCTCTCCCTCTCTCTATTTATTTCAGAGCTCTGTTCCCCAACTTTTTTTCTGAAGAAGGGTTCAGTCCTGAAACATCAGCTTTCCAGCCCCTCTGATGCTGCCTGGCCTGCTGCATTCTTCCAACTCCAAACCTTGTTATCTCAGATTCTAGCATCGGCAGTTTCTGCTGTCTCCATGACCATTCATGACTGGCTCTAGCAGGATAGTTGGCCTGTTGATCTTGCAATCATTCCACCCTGTCTGTAATGTGTTAGTTCTGCTGTTTGTAATGCAAGCAGTCGAATGCGGTATCTGTAACAGGTTGCCAACAGTTTCAGTTACACGTGGTTCTGATCCCGGCACGTTTGCCTGCACTCGTCACTGTCCCATTGATCAGCTTCATGGTAACCATAGACTGAGGGATTATCTGGGACAAAGAGTCACAGATTCTGGTGGAATACAATTCTGCTTCTGCTGCTGCTGTGGTTTACATCAACACATGGATGCCCAGTTTTGAGCTGCAATAAGTGCAATGTAATGACCCCCAGGTCAGACTGAGTCCCCATTGCCCTTGTACGCAGTGACCTACTCTGTTTTCTGATGTGGTAACACTTCCATTTTAATATTCTCATTCTTCTGACGGTCTTTCTGTGGTGTCACGTCTCCAATTTGTTACATTCCTCAAAACACATTTAACATATTCATCTGAATCTTTTCCCTTCCAGTAGGGGCACCTTCGGGTGGCACAGTGGCGTAGTGGTTAGCACTGCTGCTTCACAGCACCCAGGATGTAGGTTCAATTCCAACTGTCTGTGTGGAGTTTGCATATTCTCCCCGTGTCCGCGTGAGTTTCCTCCAGGGGATCAGCTTTCCACCCACAGTCTCAAGATGTGCGGGCTCGCTGAATTGGCCACGCTAAATTGTGCATAGTGTTGAGGGATGTGTAGGTTAGGTTGGTAACAAGGGGATTGGTCCGGATGGTGTGCTCTGAGGGTCAATGTGGACTTGTTAGGCTGGAGGACTTGCTTCCACACTGTAGGAACGTTTTTAAAGAGAATGTTTCTCTCCCTGACCATGACTAAGAGCTCTGCAGTGTCGGTGATGCCAGCGTTATGTCGTTTGGAACCAATGCATTAGTGCACCTTGTGCTGTCACTCACTTCTCAGTGTTTGGTGATCCATGTTGCACAGGGCGTTTGAGCTACTTTGACACACTTTTTCAGAATTTATTCAAAAACACAGATTGCTGAAGAAACTCAGCAGGTCTGGCAGCATCTGCAGAGTGAAAGCAAAGTGAAGCTGTTGGGCCCAGTGATGCCTTTTCAAAGCTCCCAGTTTCTGCAGCAATTTTTCTTTCTTCAGATTTCCAGCATGCACGGTGCTTTATTTTGTTGAAAATTCAGTCAGTGCTGATTCATTTCTGGAGAAACTCAGCAGGTCTAGGAGACAGAGAAACAGAGTTAAGGTTTCAAGTCCAGTGAGACCCTTGTTCAGAACTAGAAAGGATTGGAAAATGATCTTTTCAATACCTTGACAGAGGTAGAGGAGTGATGACAGGAACCAGAGGGTGTGGGGACGCCGTGCAAGATGCAATTGGCTTTCAATTGTGGTGAAAGAGAAGCAGATGTACAGTGGGAATAAATAGAGGTGTGAATGGGGGAGATGGGTTCTCTCTATTGAGTGCAATGTTACCAAGACTCAAACAAGACAAAGTCACATCTTCTGCATCATATTGTGTTCAACATGCCTCCATTAATAACTCTGAATGCCATGTGCATATCTAAGCAATCTTATCTATCTGCACACGCACACTGATTAAACAGTGTATGTAAAATCATTTCTCCTCCATTCCATTTCAAACTACTGTGTTTTGTTTGTATTGTCACTCGCCATTCCTTCAGCCAAATTTATTCTGTTTCTTTCTCTGTGTTTTATTTTATTCCATCAATGAAGAAGAAATTGCCTACTGGGCAATATCACGTTAGTCCTGTCCAGTCTGCACAGCCACTGTCCCCTCTTCCTTACTGTTCCTTAATCACTCACATAGATATTGTCTCTGACCCTTTACTCCCAATAAGCAAAGCAATTGGAAATGTAATGTTTACTTTCGGGCTAAGGCCAAAAAATCGGGAAAGAAAAGCTGTATAAATGGCAAAAAAAAAGTTGTTTGTAACTTTAGAAGCAAATTATTGAAAGTGTTGTGTTAAAGATAAAATATTGTCTTATGAGGGCAGTGAGAGGAAAGTTCAGCGAAATCCACATTTCGAGTCATTCTCCAGGCAGTTGTGGCCAGAGACAGTGTTTAGATTGGCAGTTGTTGTGGTGGAGGAGACATCAGTGCAGGAACAACCTCTCGATGGGCTCTTAGGAAAGTGGTTACATGTGACATCGCATGTGGATGACACGGCAGAATCATTGAGCCTGTGCAGAGAAAGCATCACCTTTCTCCTCTAACTCTATCATTGTGAGAGTAATTGGACATGGACACTAAGACCTATAGCAGGCGATGTCAGCATCCCACCCAGAACAGGTATTGTTGTTACATTAAAAGTGTCAGAGTGAAAGGGGTTAACTGGAACTGTTTGTTCCGTGACTCGAATTAATGTCAGTCTCCTTGGATACTAACTGTGTCACTGGAGGGTTTCCCTCTGCGATTAATAAGGTGTTTCTTCCAATGTGTTATCCTATAGTATCAGTAGCAGTGTCATCCTCAACACGATTGGGATCAGCAGCTCCAGAGAGAGGGAGAGATCAGAATCTGTGACCAGCAGATTGGGATGTTCCAATAATGGATCAGAATCTCAGAACCACACACGGGAATGTGACAACAATGTGCCAGAATCTGACAGGAATAGATTGGAATGTTCCAGCAATGGACAGGAGTTTATCCGATGGCCTTTACTGGCTTTCTATCGATTGGTTACCGTTAACATTGCAAATACAAGCTGTACTGATGGTTATTCAGGCTGGTTACTATCCCATGCTCGCTATTGTTGGTGTTCCTGGTAAGTCTCTCTATCTCTGTCCAGTCATTTATTCTGTAAAACTTTGTGAACAGCATCTCAATTTCTATGATCTATATCTGGCAAAGATGTAAACTACTGTTAATAAAATGTGAGGCTGGATGAACACAGCAGGCCCAGCAGCATCTCAGGAGCACAAAAGCTGACGTTTCGGGCCGAGACCCTTCATCAGAGAGGGGGATGGGGGGAGGGAACTGGAATAAATCGGGAGAGAGGGGGAGGCGGACCGAAGATGGAGAGTAAAGAAGATAGGTGGAGAGAGTGTAGGTGGGGAGGTAGGGAGGGGATAGGTCAGTCCAGGGAAGATGGACAGGTCAAGGAGGTGGGATGAGGTTAGTAGGTAGCGGGGGGTGCGGCTTTGGGTGGGAGGAAGGGATGGGTGAGAGGAAGAACCAGTTAGGGAGGCAGAGACAGGTTGGACTGGTTTTGGGATGCAGTGGGTGGGGGGGAAGAGCTGGGCTGGTTGTGTGGTGCAGTGGGGGGAGGGGACGAACTGGGCTGGTTGAGGGATGCAGTAGGGGAAGGGGAGATTTTGAAACTGGTGAAGTCCACATTGATACCATATGGCTGCAGGGTTCCCAGGCGGAATATGAGTTGCTGTTCCTGCAACCTTCGGGTGGCATCATTGTGGCAGTGCAGGAGGCCCATGATGGACATGTCATCAAGAGAATGGGAGGGGGAGTGGAAATGGTTTGCGACTGGGAGGTGCAGTTGTTTTTTGCGAACTGAGCGGAGGTGTTCTGCAAAGCGGTCCCCAAGCCTCCGCTTGGTTTCCCCAATGTAGAGGAAGCCGCACCGGGTACAGTGGATGCAGTATACCACATTGGCAGATGTGCAGGTGAACCTCTGCTTGATGTGGAATGTCATCTTGGGGCCTGGGATGGGGGTGAGGGAGGAGGTGTGGGGACAAGTGTAGCATTTCCTGCGGTTGCAGGGGAAGGTGCTGGGTGTGGTGGGGTTGGAGGGCAGTGTGGAGCGAACAAGGGAGTCACGGAGAGAGTGGTCTCTCCGGAAAGCAGACAGGGGAGGGGATGGAAAAATGTCTTGGGTGGTGGGATCGGATTGTAAATGGCGGAAGTGTCGGAGGATAATGCGTTGTATCCGGAGGTTGGTAGGGTGGTGTGTGAGAACGAGGGGGATCCTCTTGGGGCGGTTGTGGCGGGGGCGGGGTGTGAGGGATGTGTCGCGGGAAATGCGGGAGACGCGGTCAAGGGCGTTCTCGATCACCGTGGGGGGAAAGTTGCGGTCCTTAAAGAACTTGGACATCTGGGATGTGCGGGAGTGGAATGTCTTGTCGTGGGAGCAGATGCGGCGGAGGCGGAGGAATTGGGAATAGGGGATGGAATTTTTGCAGGAGGGTGGGTGGGAGGAGGTGTATTCTAGGTAGCTGTGGGAGTCGGTGGGCTTGAAATGGACATCAGTTACAAGCTGGTTGCCTGAGATGGAGACTGAGAGGTCCAGGAAGGTGAGGGATGTGCTGGAGATGGCCCAGGTGAACTGAAGGTTGGGGTGGAAGGTGTTGGTGAAGTGGATGAACTGTTCGAGCTCCTCTGGGGAGCAAGAGGCGGCGCCGATACAATCATCAATGTACCGGAGGAAGAGGTGGGGTTTGGGGCCTGTGTAGGTGCGGAAGAGGGACTGTTCCACGTAACCTACAAAGAGGCAGGCATAGCTGGGGCCCATGCAGGTGCCCATGGCCACCCCCTTAGTCTGTAGGAAGTGGGAGGAGTCAAAAGAGAAGTTGTTGAGTGTGAGGACGAGTTCAGCTAGGCGGATGAGAGTGTCGGTGGAGGGGGACTGGTCGGGCCTGCGGGACAGGAAGAAGCGGAGGGCCTTGAGGCCATCTCCATGCGGAATGCAGGTGTACAGGGACTGGACGTCCGTGGTGAATATGAGGTGTTGGGGGCCAGGGAATTGGAAGTCCTGGAGGAGGTGGAGGGCGTGGGTGGTGTCACGGACGTAGGTGGGGAGTTCCTGGACCAAAGGGGAGAAAATGGAGTCCAGATAGGTGGAGATGAGTTCGGTGGGGCAGGAGCAGGCTGAGACGATGGGTCGACCAGGGCAGGCAGGTTTGTGGATTTTGGGAAGGAGATAGAAACGGGCCGTGCGGGGTTGGGGAACAATGAGGTTGGAGGCTGTGGGTGGGAGGTCCCCTGAGGTGATGAGGTCGTGAATGGTGTTGGAGATGATGGTTTGGTGCTCGGGTGTGGGGTCATGATCGAGGAGGCCGTAGGAGGTGGTGTCGGAGAGTTGGCGTCTGGCCTCGGCGATGTAGAGGTCAGTGCGCCATACTACCACTGCGCCACCCTTGTCTGCGGGTTTGATGGTGAGGTTGGGGTTGGAGCGGAGGGAGCGGAGGGCTGCCCGTTCTGCGGGGGAGAGGTTGGAGTGGGTGAGAGGGGTGGAGAGGTTGAGGCGGTTGATGTCTCGACGGCAGTTGGAGATGAAGAGGTCGAGGGAGGGTAGGAGGCCTGGGGGTGGTGTCCAGGAGGAGGACTTGTGTTGGAAGCGGGTGAAGGGGTCAGTGGAAGGAGGGTTGGGTTCCCGGTTGAAGAAGTAGGCATGGAGGCGAAGATGGCGGAAAAACTGCTCTATGTCCGACCGTGACTGGTACTCGTTGATGTGTGGTTGTAGGGGGACAAAGGTGAGCCCCTTGCTAAGGACTGACCGTTCGTCCTCAGTCAGTGGGAGGTCTGGGGGGATGGTGAAGATGCGGCAGGGCTCAGTGTGGCTGTCTCCTCTGGGGTTGCAGGCTGTGGAGGTTGTGGGCGGAGCGATGAGGTCGTCGGCCGTGGGCGGGGTTCCGTCGGCCGTGGGCGGGGTTCCGTCGGCCATGGGCGGGGTTCCGTCGGCGTCGGCCGTGGGCGGGGTTCCGTCGGCGGAGACCGTGGGCGGGGTTCCGTCGGCGGTTGGAGGATCGGCGTGGGCGGCAGCAGCTGAGGTGAGGGTGGTGTGTGGGCTGTAGTACCTGGACGTGGAGGTGGTGACTGCAGCAGCGGTTCCGGAAGTTCTGTGACCGGCGGAGGCGGATGTGACGTCATCGGTGTGGTCTCCGGCCGTGTCCTCATGGTCAATGGCGGCGGGTGCATGGTGGGGGAGGGGCAGGGACAGAGTCGGGATTTGGGAGGCGCAGGAATCCTCTTGTGGGTGGCAGGGGCCAGTGAGTTTGTTGTACTTACGATTTTTGGTGTCCAGTAAAGCTGAGTGGAACTGGGTGTTCAGTCTGTGGATCCTGCGGAGGATAAAAAACAGCAGGGGTCCTTTGCAGGTCTCGGAGAGGGAGGCTCTGAGCTGGGGCTGGATTGCAGTGCCTGGAGGTGCCGGCGCATGGCTGCGAGTGTCTGTTTCAGTGTAAACTACTGTATTCACTTTCAATTACAAACTCTATTCTTATTCCATGGCTTTTTTCACCTTCACTTACAAACCCCCGCGGAGCAACAAACGAGTTCATAACCTCCAGTGGCCCATTTTGTCCTGATCTGATTTATATCACAATATTCCCTTTATCACCAATAATATTCCCAGTTTTCACTTCTTATTCAATGCTCTTTCCGAATAAACTAAAATCTCCTTTCCAGTTGCAGTTCTCTTCTGGCTACACTTGCAGTGACTAATATTTTAATTGTGTACTTATTCTTATCTCTACATGGTCCTATGTCGGTTGCAAAGTGTGAGGGCAGTTTGATTCTAAAATGAGGTGGTTACAGCTTTGTGTCACCGGTTTCAGCATAATCCGTCGATAGCCATGAGTGGGGGCCATGTCCATCATCTCCTCAGTGCAGTGCTCCAATGTATTCATTTGGTGACAGAAGCATCTCTCTTCACCTCACCCCCACTGGCCCACTGCTGAGTGGGATACATTAATTCTGTCTCCACAGAAGATACAGAAAATCTTCCAGAAATTCTACAGGACAGAGTGATTGTGAAAATGAGAAACTGTGGGAGATTAGAATTAATAAAGAGGAATTATTCAAAACTAATTGAACTGAAGTTTGTTACTTTGCTCTGTTACGTCCCAGAGTATACATGGAGGTGGCAATAGAGCTAGTGAAAGAGTTACAGGGCCATACAGCTCTTCAGTCCGACCAGTCCATGTCAAACATAATCCCAAACTATCCTAGTCCCACCTGCCTGGGCTTGGCCCATACCACTCCAATTGCTCCTTGTTCATGCAATTATCCAAATGTCATTTAAAACTTGTAACGACAAGAAAGAATTATTTGCTTCCATACAAAAGTCTTAAGATTGTGGAATTTCTTGTTCCTGCAGATTGGAAAATAACTGTTGTAACCCAGATAAAATCCGGAGTGGGAGGGGAAAAAAACGAAAATTTGGACAACTTGTTGCCAGTTATGAGGAAAATATTGGAATCTTTTATGAGGACTTTGAAAACTTGACACTTGGGGAATCATATTCTGACTTGGCAAAGTCAACTTAGGTTAGGAAAGGGAAATCATCTTTGATAAACCTGTGGAGTTTGTGTTTATTAAAGCATCCACAAATTTCGGACCTGCGTCCAAATTATCCCCAGAAACGTCTTCCATTGCTGTTTCAGTCTTCCCTGCTAAGATTGTATTCCTGTTAACTTTGACCAGTTCCCCCGTCATGTCTTTGCAGTTTCATTTATCAATTATAATCGAGTCACATCCAAATGTGAACAATACTGTTAAACTGAAAGAGGGAGGCTTGAGCGATAAGACATGGAGAAAGATTGGAGTATTTATTAACTCAGTATATGTCATGTATGTAAGAGAGTAAGAGAAAGAGAATATGAATGATGAGATGTAAAAAATAGAGAAAACTAGAATATTTACAGAAGTAGATGTACTTTCCTATTTGTTTTGCCAATTCCTGTGTGTTGTGGTCCTTTATCCAGTGCATGCACGGCTGAGTAATATGTATATAATAGTTGAAGCATCCACACATGAGAACCAGTGGGAGTGGTGTATTTGAATTTCCAGAATACTTTTGATACAGTTGCACACAGGCGAATGAATAAAGCTAGAGTCCAGGGGTAAGGGGGAATCTACGACATGGATTGAGAATTGTTTAGTTGAGACCATACAGAGAGTTAATCCCTTTTCCAGACTGAACACTGTTACGTGTTTGGACCACAGTAATTTGAAAGGCATACAGACAATTTGGATGCAAGAGTATACATCTCATTTTGTATTGATTAAATGGTAGGAGGTTGGAAAGTGTTGTTGTCCAAAACGACCTGCCTGTCTGTGATCAAAGGTTGCTAAATATACGTCGGGGTATCAGCAACAAGGGAAGTAAATGGTATGTTGTCCTTCATTGTAAATGATTCAAGTACAAAAATAAAGCCATCTTTCTGCACTTGTAGAGCCTTGATCAGAGAGTATTTAGGGTCACTGTGTACAATATGGTCTCTTTTGTAAGGAAAGATCACCTTCCCACAGGCACGGTGCAGACGAGTATCACCAGTCTCATCCCTGAGATGATGGCACCATGAGGAAACTGGCTGTTTAATCTGTAGAGCTGTGAAAGAATAATAGATAATTCCATTAAAACTTAGGTTTGGCGATGAACAATTATGCCCAAACAACACATTGATATGGTGAGAAATTCCATACTTTACCGATGTCAGTACATCTTGGTTTTACGTGTAGAATTACACAGAGCTCCATGTCGATTGAGAGAGAAATGCAGACTCTGAATGAACTCTCTCCACATTGATGTGTGACCCTACACTGAATGTCATGTTTTTCACAATCCCAACATGAGCCATAATACCTTACTTCTGAAACAGAGAGCTATTCCAACCAGATTCTGATCTCCACAGAGAACACAAGTCTGTCTTGTTGGAGGATGTGAGCTTGAGATTTTGCACAAACATTAGGCTTCCCACCTCACTGCTGTAAAACTGCATTAAAGTACCACATGTGTACCACGAGCAGTGGAGACACGAGGAACAGCGTGGAGCAGACTATCTGTGCAGCCCCTGCCCCATTTGCTTGTCGTGTTGGAGCATCAGTTACCTCACTCTGTTTCCATGTAAGTGACTGTAGGGGCTGAATGGCCTCCACCTGTTCATATATCAGTGACTCAAAGAGCTGCACAGCAGGGCCAAGTGCCAAATTGGTCTTCCCCGGATTCCTGTGTAACAGCTCAATGTGCGAACTAGTGTGACAATGCTGTAACTGTATGAGGTTATTTTGTCCTGGTTTCCTTTAAGAGAGGGATTGAACGAGAGGCACAAAGCTGTGTAGTTAATAAAACTTGAGGAAGCAGCTTGAGAGGCTTTGGCTTTTTTCACAACATCTGTTAACTATTTCATGACTGTAGCTCTGAATAAATGTAAATAGAAAGGCACCACAGACTTCTGGGGAAGAGAATTCCCATTCAAAATGCCCTTTTAGAATTTCTTCTCATCCATCTTATAGAATCAGAAACTCATGTAATGTAACAATGCAATCTGATCTATTCCCATTTCCCAGTATTTGGCCGATATCCATCTGAACCCTTCCTGTTCATTCACCAAACCAGGTTCCCTTTAACTGTGTAAATGCACCCGTCTCCACCACTTCTGGCTGCTCTTTCTGTACACACACCACTCTCTGCATGAAAATGTTGCCCCACGTTCCCTTCTATATCTTTCCCCTCTCACCTTCAACATCGGCACTTTACTTCTTGACTCCTGGGAAACAGATCTTGGCTTTTCAGACTATTCATGCTCCTCATGGTTGTATAAACTTCTGTAATATCACCCCTCAACCTCCAACACACCAGGGGAAAAAGCTGCAAACTATTCAGCATCTCCCTCTTGCTCAAACCCTCAAATTCAGGAGCATGCTTGCCAATCTTTTCTGCTCCTCTCAAGGTTAACAACGTCCTTCCTTTAGCAGAGCCAACCGAAATGTACACAGTATTCTTAACTTGGCCTCATCAACGTCCTGTACAGGAGCAACATGCCATCCCAGCCCCTATACCCAACACTCTGACTGATTAGGGCAAGGGTGACAAACGTGTTCTTCAGCATCCTGTCTACCTGCTACTCCACTTTCAAGGAACTAAGTGCCTGCACCCAAGGTATCTATCTGGCAACGCTCCCCAGGGCCCTAGCATTAACTGTATAAGTCCTGCCTGCTTCACCTTACCAAATGCAAAACCTCTCATTTGTCTAAATCAAACTCCATCAGCCACACCTTGGCCCATTGGCCCATCTGATCAATGTCCATTGCACTCTGAGATAAACTTCACCACTGTCCACTGCACCACTTTTTAATGTCGTCTGAAAACTTACTAACCATGTCTCTGATATTCACATCCAAACCCTTTATATTAATGATGGAAAGCAGTGAACTCAGCACTGATACTTGCGGTACACCGCTGGTCACTGGTCTCCAGTCTGTAAAAGAATCCTCTGCCTTCAAGCCAGTTTTGAAATCAATTGGCTATCTCCCCCGGATCCCATGTGCCCTCCCATTAATAAACTGTCTACCGTTTGGAACCTTACCAAACACCATCCTAAAGTCCAGAAAGACAACACTGCCTTCATCAAACTTCTTTATCACCTCTTCAAAATAATCAAGTTAGTGAGACATGTTTTACAATGCACAAAGCGTGTTGCCGATCTCTAATCAATACTTGCCTTTCCAATTGCATGTAAACCCTATCCCTCAGAATCCCCTCCACCAACTTACCCAGCTCTCATGTCAGCCTCACTGGTCTATGGTTCCCTGACTTGGCTGGTCACTGTTTCCTTTTCCAGTCCCACTCCTCCACTGATCACAGCAAATTTTATATGTAACCAGGTTGGTGATGTGGCCGATGATATAGGGCTCAGACTGGGTCAGGATCAGTGTTAGGAACAAGACATGCCATTTTCTTTAATCTGCTAAGAAGCATGTTTATGACCAAAATAAAGTTACTCAAGCTATGATGGAGAGAAGAATGTAAAACAGTTTGGATCTGCAAATACGTACATTGGTATTTTCCCTTTCTAAAAATATGAACTCATGATTAAAGGAAAAATATGAGACTTCCCCAAATGTTATTCTGCTTCCAAATATTTTCTGTTCGCACAAGTTGTTGACACTGGGATTCCTTCCTGGAACAGTTAGATTTGGCTGAATTCCCTTTGCTTCAGGCAGTGGGAGATTCCCGTGAGTCCTAGTCATGAATCCTCCACAAGCGGTAAAGATGACTGAACGTGTTTAGCTCTCATACATTGCTGAGATGAGGAAGAAGGAAAGAGAGAGGGAGCAATAGGCCGTTGCTAAACAGGGAGGTTACATTATTTTTCCCTTTCTGAGTTGAGTCACACAATAATGTTATTCGATCCCAAACTGGAACAAGTTCTGTTTGACCGAACTATATGTTTCCGCCACATTTCCTGCTCCATGTCGGTGCATCATTGCTGCTGTCGTACACAGAGCCATTTCCTTAGCAACAAATGGGCGTACTTGATTTAAAGATATGTTTATATGTGCCTGTGTAATTTAAAAATAAAATGTTTAATGTTTTCACAATATCTTTGTTAAAATGAATGTGTCTTATTCCTGAATAAACACAGCAATTACTAGAAAAGCTCAGCAGGCTGGGAGCATCGATGAAGAGAAATCAGAGTTAATGTTTCAGGCCCAGTGAACCTTCCTCAGAACCTGCTTTTTTTAAAAAATTACTTCCTCAGTTTTATTCTCCCATCCACGAGGAACTATCCATCAGGTATTCACCAGGTACGCTATCTTGAAAATCTTACATAATCAAAAAGAACATTTCTCGTTCTCAGGCCTGAGCTGTTGATCCTCCAGAACATAATGCCTTCTAACCAGGGCAGTGTATAGAGAACCACGTTTGAAAATTTTCAAACATTGTCCTGTTTGCACTGCACAGATGCAGGGAAACATGCCTAAGATCATACCCGGCACACTTTGCAAGAAACAACATCATTCAATTCACTTTCCAAATTACTC